>NC_085141.1:148597927-148971260 GCF_024139115.2 Armigeres subalbatus
TTCGTCGAATACTTAGTATACGAGAAAGGCAAAAATGGTATAATTTTCGATCCCATAGTTCGATATGGCCAATTTTCAATAGGAAACAAAAGGACAGGATTCTACGTCGAATGCAACTTGTTGTGAGCAAATCGGTTAACGATATGTGCCCGAAAAATGAGTGACATTTTTTACGCGATTTTTTCGTATGAATTTGTATTTTGGCCATAACTTCTGATCCCATAGTCCGATCTGGCCAATTTCAAATAGGAAACAATGGGACAGGATTTTGCGTCGAATGCAACTTGTTGCGAGCAAATCGGTTGAGAATAAGTGCCCGAAAAATGAGTGACATTTTTTACGCGATTTTTTCGTATGAATGTGTATTTTGGCCATAACTCTCGATCCCATAGTCCGATCTGGCCAATTTCAAATAGGAAATAATGGGACAGGATTCTGCGTCGAATGCAATTTGTTGCGAGCAAATCGGTTGAGGATAAGTGCCCGCAAAATGAGTGACATTTTTTACGCGATTTTTTCGTATGAATTTGTATTTTGGCCATAGCTTCTGATCCCATAGTCCGATCTGGCCAATTTCAAATAGGAAACAATGGGACAGAATTCTGCGTCAAATGCAACTTGTTGCGAGCAAATCGGTTGAGGATAAGTGCCCGAAAAATGAGTGACATTTTTTACGCGATTTTTTCGTATGAATTTGTATTTTGGCCATAACTTTTGATCCCTTGGTCCGATCTGGCCAATTTCAAATAGGAAACAATGGGACAGGATTCTGCGTTGAATGCAACTTGTTGCGAGCAAATCGGTTGAGGGTAAGTGCCCGAAAAATGAGTGACATTTTTTGAGTAGTTTTGCGCACACACACACACACATACGCACACACACACACACGGACACACACACACACACAGACATCACCTCAATTCGTCGAACTGAGTCGATTGGTATATAACACTATGGGTCTCCGGGCCTTCTATAAAAAGTTTGTTTTTGGAGCGATCATATAGCCTTTACCGTATACTTAGTATACGAGAAAGGCAAAAAGATTTTCGTACTGCTGAGTTGCCGAATAATATACAATTATGTATTGTGATCAAGTGTCGGTCTTTCACCATCATTACTCGTTTGAGCACACGCGACTGTTGCGTAGAACAGTCACACATAAACGTGTGACTGTTCTAAAAACACCAACGTGAAGTAAAAAAATAAGAGCTAACATTCTTTTGGATGAATCATCCGCGCCAGAATGATAACGAAACAAATGGAACACCGGCCATTATTCGAATGTCCTTCTTTTACTCCCATTCCGAATGTCACATGATGATTTGCTAAAGAAGGAATGATACCACAGAAGACACGATTCCACTCGTCACATTCACCAGTCCTTGGGATCACGAACCACACACAGTTGCAGTTGGCAACTGGATAATGATGTGCTTGTGCTTTTCCTTTTGCTTCTGGTAGGTATCATCAGCTAACAGCAGAACTTATCCCGTATGCTTGCCTGGAATTGGAACGTCACCGCAACGTCATCGTCATTCTTTCTGCTGTAACCTAGTCTCATGTGAAGACTTTTACAAATCATTCCGCGTCCCAGCATCTATTCAAGAACATACGATGGCATAACTTTACGTCCGTGCAGGTGACGTTCCTGAAGTAATCCTTCTCTACCACCTCTATTCTCTCCCATCGGCTGATTATAACATTTGAGGTTTGCTGATGAGGATTCGGTCGTGTGGGTGTGGATGGCGATGAATTGCGCCCAAACAATGTCACACGGAAAGCTATGAGAGAAAAATGATCTCCTGCGAATCTCAGTTAGCAATGAAAAATATTGCATTCAAAACCTAGCATATATTATTAGAGTAATAGTTCCCATAGTCGTGGGTGTTCCTATAGTTGCGGTAGTATAGTATAGTACATATATAAAATTTACAAATCAAACGCAGCAACCCATATCTGTCAGCACACGAACCGAGTCAAATCGGTAAATATCCTCAAAACACTTTAATATTTTTCGTCTTTGCGCCAATAGCTGCGGTAGGGTTCATATAGTAGTGAGTCCCGACAGAAAACAATAGGATTCGCACCTAAAGAAACGCAGATTAAAAAATACTGCAACTATTGGAACACTGGACTAAAAATTGGAGTTAAAATTTTAAGTTTCAAAAAAGATTTCTTTCACAATGCAATGGATGAATTTTCTAAGAAGAAAAGAAGAGCTTTCGGATACATATCAAACGTAAGTGAAATGAGATCTCATATTATTCTGGGGAAATGAATAGTGTTGAAATATGCTTAGTTTCTCCACTATTGGATCATTTACCCTAGTATGTTTCAATCAGCTCAAGATTGGTATTGATGGATTAGCACAGATTTGACTTTATAGACCTTGAAAAGATTCTCCAGAACATCCACCGTTCTTTGTTTGATTAGTGAATATCCAGGGCCCTGTAGCATGATTAGACTAATAATCACGCTTGCCAAAAACTCCTCGCCGAGTAAAAAATGAGCACCAAATTCGTCGTGCTCATTGCTGAAAAAAATCACAAAAATAATAAACAAACCAAATTCCTTTCCATTGCTTTGTTTTTGATGGGATGGAAATAGGAGCTATGAGATGAAGTGGTGAACCGTTCCCCTATTTAAGAATCGTACCGTGCAATGCATTCCAAAGGCAATTCAATGGGTGTTTGTTTACTTGTAGAAAATTTTGAGAAGGCATGTTACCTTCTTCGACACCTGTGTTACTGTAACTCGCGCATTTGTCCGGACACCTAATAATAATAAATTAATATGTTATAGCAAAAAACGCAAATGTGTGCAACAACTGATCTCTGCAACGAATGGTTCTCTGTTGCAGTGTTGTTTGTTAAACTAGAATTTTTACAAACAAGTTAATTATTCAACTGTTTTTTTTTCAACATATCCAAAAAGGAGAACATTTTAGCGCAAAAGGACATCCGATTTTTAATGGAAAAGGAGGACATGTATAGGATACAATATGGTTACCCTACGTCCCACCAGCCTTTTCTCAGGGCTATCTAATGTCGAATTCGTTTTTAAACCTGGGTCAGTGCCAACCCGAACCCTGAATAAAAGAAACATGTTCAGTTCCATCTGTCATTGGATATGTTGGTGTGCGTAGCATCGTGTTTGTTTTGATTCGAAACATATGATCCAGGACTTACAGTGCAGTGAACTGATTTTTGCGGATATTGGAATTTACTTTTGGGCGGATATATGTATTTAATTCAGAGCCGTAGCGTGGACTCCCAGCGCCCTTGGCGAAACCTTTATTGGACGCCCCTCACTCTTGCAAATGTTCAAAACAAAGAGCGTGTTAAGAGCAGGGAGATTAAAAATTAACCTTTTTTTGCGGGGAGGATCTAATGAATTTTTGTTTTATGAACTCCTAAAGCCTATATAACCTGCATGTGTTCCAATAGCTAGAAAGTAAGGGTCATTAAAAGACCAGAACATTTCTAGAAAACCCCTAAAGTTTAACGCTTTTCTGAAAGATTCAATAAACCAATGCAAGTAAAACAAACTAGATCCAGTAGTGCGTGGATTCTCGAAAAAAATAGGATTTAATTAGGTCAATAAAATAGCTCTGAATTGTGCCAGTCTGTGGTTTGATTGCTATCGAACCTAGTCACATCAAGAAGAACTCTTTTATGGAGTGGATTGGATGACCTTCGGATGACGAAAAATCCAACTCCATAGTGACTTGGTAGGTGGTTTGCAAAAACTATTGATCTTTCAATGAACTTAAAATTTGGAGTGAATTGGTTGATTGTGAGAATAGCGATTGGGTCAAGTCGTATCAAGAACAAAACAATTCCGGAGTGTATTGTATTGATAACCAACGGGCCTATTCGGATCAAGATATATACATTTTGGGAGTGGGTCTGACGGTAGTTTGGTGGCACTGGTTGTTTTGGTTGAACCAATAAATTTCAACTTTGCCGAAAATCAGTTGCCGTCGTTACTGAAATCCCTCGATGCATATTCTTATATTCAGCATACCATCATTTCAAATACTAACCCCGTTAACCTTTACCAGTTTTTAAAGATTACACTGGATCAAATGCGATCGCATAGTTTGTCTGCATAAAATGAGCTAATTTATCTCAAATTTACATAAATTGTTTATCAGTACTTTTCCAACTATCTATTATTAGATAAAGGTTTAAATTTTTTAGTCGCAAACAAAAACTTTATGTATTAGATTTACGCTTTTTCAGTCTACTCTGTGTTTCGCCTTTGGTTTATTTAAGTCCTTATCTAGTGCTCCTTTCCCAGAAGCTTGTTTCATGCTCCTTTCCTTGCATTTCCTGTTCCTTTCTTTTCCTTCCATTTCCTTTTCCATCAAGTAAATTATGAAAAAGACATTTCCAAATTAGGGGAACATGCTGACGACACCTGATACCTTGAAACGTTATGACCCCGGGAGTCCTTGCTGTCCCGTAAAGGGACTAGCCTAGACTCCAAGCTGCTGATCTGACCAACGGCAGCTTCTAGGGTGGGCGCAAAAAGCCTCTTTCTCCCAGGTCCCAGGGCGTGCGAGCGGGGGGTATTTCGAATGGTGAGTAATCTAAATAGAATTTATTCTTTACAGTTTACCTTTATAGTTTATTCAGCGGTTTGGGCGGCGAAGAGATACAGCGGCAATGGCTTGGTTGGGTAGCGGTGGTACTTTCGCAGATGGCGTTAGGCACTGGCGCATCAAGTAGCCAGATGGTTGTCGAATGACCCAGCGGCGTCCGCGAGGCGTTGCTTGTCAACGATCTTATGGACGAGGTAACTTGAGGAATTTTCATCCATTGACGGAAGCCGATAACACGGCATTAGTTGGCACGATGCGTGAGAAAAATTGGGAATGGCTGTCGTTGTTAGGACGCCGTATGACAAAATGGCGTTCGTGGCGTGCTACCGCCCGTCGGTTAGGACGAGAAAGTACCTTCAGGAATACATAGAAGTCCCGGCACCTATGGGCAGGATGTTAGCAGGCTCGGTGGTTCTTTCGGTGGCTTGTACACTACGCATCGCTCACTGGAGGTCGTCTGCCGACCGAAGTCGTCTCGCAGTATTGGGGCCAACATTTGGCAACCCGGAAACGAATGGTAATTCCTGGCAGTATTCGCTCCGGAGGTGCACTTAGGCAAGCGGATAACTACCGGCAACAGGACGCCGACTTGCAAGATGGCATTCTCGTGTTAATAGCACCTACATAGGCGTCGAAAAGGCGCAATCACCACACACGCACATAGCTGGATTCCCACTTAGTTCGTTCCCGAACGTCACAATATTGGACTTATCTCCAAATTCCGAGTTTCACGAGGAATGAAATAAACTTCAAAGATGCGAATTGACTGTAGGTTCTTAGTATCTCGTACCTCGACTGATCGCTTTCTTCCTTTCTTGCCTTCTTCATCGAAGCCTCTGGAGTCCATATTTTTGGTAACCGTATTCATTTCCCAACCACTTTGCTAAAATTCACCGTTTAGAAATGACGGTTAGACAAATGACAAATTATTTCCCAGCATTTCAAAACCATACACAAAGTGTTACCATTCGGTAATAACCTGTATCAGTTTTTGGGGGAACAGGGCCTTCTGAAAATACGTCAAACGATTTATTATGGATGTATTCCCCGAGAGAATTGTGATAAGAGGTTAAATTTGTATTACTTTGAACCAGTGAATTGGTGAATAATTTGTCATATTTCCCATAGCGGAATTCTGGATTTCGGCGCCCCCCTAAAGCCTGGCGCCCTTGGCGGGGGCCAACCCTGCCAACCCCACGCTACGGCGCTGATTTAATTATATTCTATTATAATCCCGTGCAGATTTTTATACCATCTAATAAATCATGTTGAAATTCCAATCACTGTCACTGTCACAATTTCTGCAAAAGTTTTTTCCGTAAAACATGCATGTAATAAAAATGTAATTCCATGAAAACAGCATGTAATAAAAATTATCCAGGATCCGCTAATTTTTTTCCTCGCCACCCCTCCTGATAAAGGTAGCCTCACACCTCGGGAAAATTTTCTGCAGGATTTTGGGCCCGTGCAATTTCAATGGGGCAGGGATTTTAATTTTCGTGCCCAAATCATATCCAAAAATACATGGACAAAAAATCCACGGATCAAATTTCCAAGGTGTGAGGCTTCCTTAATGCTAGGAGTTCCTTCTGATATTCCTTATCTTTCAATTGTCCAACATGGAAAACTTAAGAACGTTTTGCTCCGGTAGTTCCTTCAGGAATTCCTCCGAAAGTTCATTCAGGAATTACCCCATCAATTCATTCAGGAATTTCTTCGAAAAACTTCCTGCTTCCTGGAGGAGCTTCCGTAGGAGTTTCTGAGTAAGCTCCTGGTGAAACTCGTGTAGGATTCGGAGGGAAATCCTGGAGGATTTTGCGGAGGATTTCTTGGAAGAACTTCCGGAAGAGCTCCTCACTTTCCCACGGAAACAAATCGCTTACCGATTTCATGATTTGAAAATCATGAATTCATGATCCTTCTTTTTTCATGAAACCATGAATATGACTCATGATTTCATGATCAAATTGACTAAAATCATGAGCCATAATAACCGCAACCATGACCGTGAATTATGATTACGACAAGCGTTACGTGCATCTGTCAGATCATAATTATAATGTCCCAGATTATAATGTTCCATCGTCCATTACGTACGCAAAAGGATTGCATCAAAAGTTGATCTGTAAGTATCAAAATAATTGTATGGAATTGAATAGAAATTGTATTGTAATTGTATTCTTACAACGGATGGCATGACGAACGCATCAATTGGAAGAACAGAGGAGCAAGACTTATCAAGAGACACAAAACCTCTTCAAATATGGTGGACTCATCTTTTGGATTGGGAACCCCTAAGAAGCATTTGACGAATCAAGAACCAGAAATCACGACTTGAATTGATTTAGATTTAACGGATTCAAGTCAGCTGTGCGGCCAATTGGTAACTCATGCTGACTTTGACTCTGATCGCCTTCCTGTGACGTTTGAAATCTCACAGGAAGCCATTTATAATCCAATCAGCTCTACTTTTAATTATCATAGAGCTGATTGGGATTTATATAAGTAAAACGTATATCGATAGGAATTTTGATGTTAATATTCCTCTCGATACCAAAAGTGATATTGATAATGCTCTCGTATCTTTGACAAATTTAATTGTCGAAGCCAGAGGCATTGCAATTCCTAAATGTGAAATTAAATTCAACTCCATTATTATTGACGACGATCTTCAGCTACTGATCCGTCTTAAAAATGTGAGGCGAAGGCAATTCCAAAGAACTCGCGATCCCGCGTTGAAAGTTATTTGGCGAGATTTGCAAAATGAAATTAAAAAACCTGGTTTGAGCTAATCACCGTGGATTTCATTAATTGAAATTAATTGGCTTTTTTCGGTGACGATGAAATCAAAAAGGCATTTTTCACGTTACGCGTTTCGGCCTACTATTCTTCAGCCATCATCAGACGTCTAAAAAATATAAACATTTATTACAAAAAACTACAAACATTTTACACAAATTTACATTCACAATTGAACACTCACAATTCGCTAATGCGACCATTTCCCTTCCTCGGTCAAACTAAACTAATTTAATTTCCCACCACCCTTTACTCTATCACAGATTTCTCAACGCCCATCTGCGCCTGTTTCGTTCTCCACATTATTGGTATCGTTTGTTGTTCGTTTGTGTTCGCCTTCACGTAGCCTAGCCAATAGCACATTGTACGTGCTGTTGATATTCCCACATTCACGTTGCAGGTCTACCGATTGCCTTTCGCCTTGTTTTTTAATGTGGAATACCTCCGCAATCGCAAATTAAAAAACGTTTCGTTATTCTGAGAAATACCAACTTTGAGAATAATGTCTCGAAGTTGGATCCCAGTTCGAAACCCTTTTGGAAATTAACGAAAATTCTTAAAAAACCTCAAAAGCCAATTCCAGCGCTTAAAGAGGGAAAATAAAATTTTATTAACAAATGGCGAAAAGGCTCAAAAACCTGCTCAGCAGTTCGAGAGTGCCCATAATATTAGTCTAGGTCTCACTAGTCCAATTGAGGATCAGGTTATACGGAACTTCGAAGACATTCTTAATCAAGAGAATGTTTTTGACCCTTCGTTGGGAACTAATTTGGATGAAGTGAGATCTATTACTAGAAAATTTAAAAATATGAAAGCCCCGGGTGATGATGGTATTTTCTACATACTTATCAAAAAACTGCCTGAGAGCTCTTTATCCTTTTTGGTTAATTTATTTAACAAATGTTTTCAATAAGCATACTTTCCAGATAAATGAAAAAACGCCAAAGTTGTTCCAATTTTGAAGCCGAACAAAAATCCAGCTGAGGCTTCTAGTTATCGCCCAATCAGTTTGCTTTCTTCAAAAAGCAAAATGTTTGAAAAGATTATTTTGAATAGAATGATGGTTCATATTAATGACAATTCTATTTTTGCTGATGAGCAATTTGGTTTTCGCCATGGGCATTCTACCACTCATCAGTTATTAAGAGTTACGAACTTAATTCGGCTCAACAAATCTGAAGGATATTCGACTGGAGTTGCTCTTCTTGATATAGAGAAAGAATTTGACAGTGTTTGGCATGAAGGTTTGATTGTAAAATTGATGAATTTTAATTTTCCTTTATACATTATTAAACTGATCCAAAATTATTTATCAGATCGCTCACTGCAGGTAAACTATCAGAATTCTAAATCTGATAGATTACCTGTAAGAGCTGGTGTTCCCCAAGGCAGCATACTGGGGCCCATATTGTATAACATTTTTACTTCTGGCTTACCTGATTTACCACCAGGGTGTCAAAAATCTTTGTTTGCAGATGACACAGGTCTCTCAGCCAAAGGGCGAAACCTTCGTGTCATTTGTAGTATATTGCAAAAAAGTTTGGATATTTTCTCCACTTACTTGCAAAAATGGGAAATTTCCCCGAATGCTTCCAAAACTCAGCTTATAATTTTCCCACATAAGCCGAGAGCTTCTTATTTGAAACCTTCTATCAGACATATTGTCACTATGAATGGGGTTCCAATTAATTGGTCTAGCGAAGCTAAATATTTAGGACTTCTTCTAGATCAAAAGTTAACTTTTAAAAATCACATTGAAGGCCTTCAAGCCAAATGTAACAAATATATTAAGTGTCTATATCCACTTATAAACAGAAAATCAAAACTTTGTCTTAAGAACAAACTTTTGATTTACAACCAAATTTTTAGACCTGTCATGTTGTATGCTGTGCCAATATGGACTAGTTGCTGCAATACCAGAAAGAAGGCACTTCAGAGGATAAATTTAATTTTCATTCAAATTACTTTCCTAATCAAGTTGTATAAATTGTTGACTGACTCAATGTTCATGAAGCTGCTGACAGCCATACAGTCTCGTGGGGTTTTGCTTGGGACATTGTTAATTTTTACTATATGTAGATTCTGTCATCACAGTGTGTTTGTCCGAAGATTTCAGTATTCAGTATCTCTAGAACACTTACTACACGAAAGTATAGGTTTTCCTCTTTCACGTAGGTGCATTTTTAAAATGTTCTATCGGGGGTCATTTTTCCATACACTTTTGAGTTAAATCGGCTATCATTTGAGATTTCTATGGAATTTGCACCAAAAATAGTGAAAAAAATAAAAATTGTTCTAGATTCCCTGATAGAACATTTTAGTTTCCCCACTATATGAAAGAATAGAGCATCTACTTTCACGTGGGGGGTGTTTTAGAGATACTGATTTTTGAAAAATAATGTTTCCCCATAGACACACCGTGGTCATGTTCTTAAATAATTGTTTTTGTATTCTAATAATAAGCTGAAATCTTCTTAATTTTCAACCACTGATAATTTTTGTTAGGTAACCAGAAAACTCATTGGGCTATAAAACCAATCGATTTGCATGTGTGAATGTATGTGGCTATGTGTAAATGTTTTGTTGATATATTTTTAAATTTCTTGTAACGCAAATAATTCATATCGGTCGAAAATGCTATAAAGATTTTGATATTGCAATCTCAGTTTCGAAAGAAATTAATGCAACATGTATAAATACGTTTATATAATCATCGCTATAGTTAAATTGTTATGGATTTTATTTTCTCTGAACTTGTATGTCTGTTGCTTTTATGCATTTCACTGAATGATGCGGAATTACAAAGAACCCAATTAAGAAGTAATTTCTACACATATGTTATCTCCGCCATAGACATCGTAATTCTGACTAATGATGAGTCAAATTCCCTTGCAATTGAACCCATTATTCGCTTCTCCATTTGTGTGCAAGTCATTCATTGCGTCTTACCGGTTTCTTCACTTCCAACCAGCTTCAAATGGACTATGCTCAGCGCTCTTTCAATTGTCATTTATAGCGCCTCATCGCAGTCTTGCAATTTTTTGTCATTCCAATCTTTCATTATCCAAATTCTAAATAAAACACGATGATGCCACTATATGCAGCTGTTAGTTCAGGCTGTTAGATGTGGATGGGTTTGTGTTGTTAGAGGAATAGAGTTTTAATAACTTACTGGCTGACTAGAAGAGCCTGGTATCCATGACAATTTTTAATCGGTTTGATAGATGTCCGGATAAACTTGACAATATCTGTCGTTATGAAAAACAGTGAACTTATGTTTTTAAACAAACACTATGTGAAATCCAACGTTTTTCTCTGAAACTAATTTCCCTGACCGAGAGAAAGTTAAGGAAATTGAAAAAAAAAACTACTTAGGGTATATGGCTCAAACCTTAGTTTATTCCCGAGCAGACGAAAATAAGTCAATAATATAATATACTAGCCGAACCGGCAGACATTGTCCTGCATAGTAGGCGAAAATGCGCGTTGTGTAATGCCTATGCGAAATTCCCATAGGAATCTTTATTTTAGTTTTTCACGATTTTCTCAACCTTACTCGTGATTTTAGGATGAGGCAATATCATATAAACCCGTCGGAAATGATAACGAACATATCTACTGAAGGAATGAAGAAAATCCATCCAGCCGTTTTCGCGTTATGCGGATACGAACACAGACCATTTCATTTTTATTATATAGAAGAAGATTAATCAGATATGAAAAGGATATATGGACATGATTGATATAAGATATACAAGATCAGACGACAATATCAATATTTTACACTAAAAATCATGAGTAGATAGAGCTATGCTATTATGTCTTCTTATCCTCAGCATATCTTGATGTTTAATCGATATTTCGGTGCAAATTTTTGATCTTCCTCTTCTTCTTCTTCTTCTTCCTTTTCAATGGTTTTACATTCCAACTGGAACTTGGCTTGCTTTTCAACTTAGTATTCTATTAGCATTTCCACAGTTATTGATTGAAAGTACAATGGATACACTATGCCCAGAGAATCGAGAATGTTTCCCAGGGTGTCTAGAATGTTCCCACCCGAAAACATCATAGGACATCTTACGCCTTTGCTCGCCAGGCTAACTGGAGATCCATTTATTGCACTTATCAGTTGAAAACGTGCATGAATATAGCGTAATGTAACTAAAATATGCTTGATACACTTCTTTAAAGCAGCAGTGATAAATATCTTGGGGCCCTCCTTAGCCATGCGGTAAGACGCGCGGCTACAAAGCAAGACCATGCTGAGGGTGGCTGGATTCGATTCCCGGTGCCGGTCTAGGGAATTTTCGGATTGGAAATTGTCTCGACTTCTCTGGGCATAAAAATATCATCGTGTTAGCCTCATGATATACGAATGCAAAAATGTTGCAAAACTTGGCTTAGAAACCTCGCAGTTAATAACTGTGGAAGTGCTGAATGAATACTAAGCTGCGAGGCGGCTCTGTCCCACTGTGGATATGTAATGCCAATAAGAAGAAGAAGAAGAAGATAAATATCTTTGTACAAAATGATGTACTATCGCTGAATTTTTTGATTGATGTTCGTGATGAGCCAAAACGTTATATCCTACCCTACCCCTTCTATGGTGGGGTCCCCAGTAGCCTTGTGAACAAAGGCGTAGGATTCCCAATTCGGAGATGGCGAGTTCAATTTTCGATCCGGTCTGGGATGTTTTCGGGTTGGAAACATTCTTGACACCCTGGGCATAGTGTGTCCATTGTACTTGCCACACAAGATTCATACTCATGCAATGGCGGGCATAGAAAAGCTGAGGAAATGCTAATAGAATACTAAGCTAGGTCAAGTTCCAGTTGGAATGTAGAGCCATGGAGAAGAAGAAGAAGAAGAACCCTACTATGATTTTCTCAGAAAGCGTTTGTTTTGGAAAAAGTTCGCTTGTTTGTTTTCAAAGCTCAAATCGTCAAGTTCTGTGCTGCAGTTACGAAAAATTCTGTTCTGAAAAAAGCTGTTTAGTGCATTCAATTTTTGTTGTTTTTGTAAACATAACCAAATGTCACAATAGTTTTTGTGTCTCAATAATTCGTTGTCATCTTCAAAAAGAACGAGCTTGGTAGTCATATGGCTACTGCTTCTGCCTCATACGCAGGAGGTTGTGGGTTCAATCCCAGGTCAGTTCCATTCTCCTACTTTGCATCTTTCTCTATATTTCTCATGTTCTAGCCATTGGCGTAACTACAGGGGGGCTAGGGGGGCTATAGCCCCACCTAGAATCAAGTTAGCCCCCCTAGAATTCCTACGACTTTGCATGAGTATGGCACATATCTAGCGCTCTGATCATATCTGGGCGTAACTGCAAATAATGAATTCTTATCATCTCTCTCTACAGTGAGTTGAATATATTTTATCATGTTTTCTAACTTCGAAAAATTGATATATCTTGGGTTAGGAATGCTAAACACGAAGGATATTACGCCCCCTTTATTCTCAGCCACACATATAATTGCTTAAGGTGAGTTGCGTACGAATCTAATTTCTAAAGTAAATTACACTTTCGGAGGCACATAACGCCAAAACACAACTCGTTTCCAGTACGCCCAAAAATGTTTTTTAGATGTGTTTTAGAAATGTTTTTAGATCACCTATGCATTGACATTTGTGCTGCCAAAATGAGAAATGAGCCAAGGTAAGAGATAGGACGGGCATGGTTACAGTCATTTTGGGACTCTGTCCAGATAAATGTTGGAGTTGGAACAGTATTTTCATGCTGATTCAATGCTGATTGAATAAATAATAGAAGTAACAGACTAACAGAACAAATGCAATAGCTGAGAGTTCGATTGAATAAAGAAAATTCAAGTAAAATAATAAACTGCCTGTAATATTTAGACAACATGAAAAAGACAATTGTTTAAAGGTTTCCCCAAACACACGCGATTCTATCACATGGCGACTGCGATTCTGTCGCAGTTAGTATGGAAGCGTAAATGGAACATTGCCTGTAGCGACCCAACGATAGAATCGTGGCGACTAGTTGTCGGCATCGCGGCGATGAAATCGCTTAGGTTTGGGGGATCCTTAACTTGAGCAGGAGACACAGGATGCCCAGGTTACCGAAGAATTTCTAACAAATCTTGACTTTTATTTATCAGCAAATCATCAACTCTTTAAGATTTTTATTTTTACATTGCTTTGCATTGCATTGCGAGTATTTTTTAAAGTATGCCTATGACCTCTAGCTTTCCAAAATAACCCTTAAAGATGCATGACATTTCTGAAAGGATTGTCAAGAGAAACTTTTCGATATTGTGATAGCTGAGAACAACGTATCGTATGCATGTAATATCAGACATTTTGAAGGCATTTCTTTCTGCAGATTTCTCTGGTAAAGTATTCAAGCGATGTTGCTGCTATTTCCCGAAAACTTTGAATTTCCAATTATCTTGACAATCCGAAAAAAAAATCATAATTCTTGAAATCCGAAAGGATCGGCTCACAAAAGCGTCTGTTCTCCATGTTAGGGGCGACTGATCATCGTCCGAGTTCCAGTGGGGGACTCTAAGTGAAGCTGTGCACCATGGGCCACCGGGAATAAGGAGGAATGGTCCTCCACAAATTTAGGGGGGTTGATGTTAGGCCCTGCAAGCCAGCTTTTAAAACAACATACGCCACAAACAATCAACAAGAGAGAAATTGTTGATTCAGTGTTATCTGTTTAGATGTAAACTAAATAAATTTAATGAATCTAAAGCTCTTAAATTTTTTACGTATCAAAGTGTTTGGGAATCCCACGACATTTCTAGATTTTTATGTCATAGTTCTTCAAGTCGTCACTGGATATATTGAAATATGTAGCTTGCGGAAAGTTGAACAGAAACAATAACTTTTTTGTGTTTGACTGTAAGAATAGAAAAAAGTTAGCCCCCCCTAGAATGTTTCCTTAGTTACGCCAATGGTTCTAGCAATCGCTAGAACTAGAAATGGACTTTCCATACCGTTTCCATTTCTATACTATACCTTTAACTTGACTATTCTAGTAGAAGCTGCTAGAATTGGAAATGAACGAAAAAGCTCGTTTCCTACATCCAATAAGAAACTCTATCATCTTCTTTCTCCGATCTGTCACATTAGCAGCTCGTTAACCAAGACGAACTTCTGCTCCTCGAACCTAACCCAAAAATTCCAACAAATTCCGCATGAACTCGTGGCAAGTGCAGAGATATATTCGGCTTGCAGTGGGCGGGTGATTGCATCATCATTTCCTCCCCCTTCCTAACATTGACTTGCATTCTGACGTGGCAGGTGCCAGTGTGACCTAACAAATGAGATCACCAGTACTTGTACATTATAGATGAGTGCTAGTCCCAAGCAAACATCTGTGCAAGAACAGCTGATCTGGTCATAATGGAGTAGCAACTACGGGCAGTCAATCAAGCTCAAGCTCAATAATTCGTTGTCATCTTCAAAAAATGATTTTCATTCTTTTTTATTCATGAAGTTTATGGATATTTGAAGAATATGATGTTCAAATAATCGAAAAGCAAGTAGAACTGTGATTGACATACATAAGAATAAATTTAAAATACAGCAGAATAGCTAAAACTGAAGATTTCTTAAAATTGATCTAAAGAAGAAATGTGGGATACATTTCGATTTACACTGAAATATTTTGGAGAGACATCGAGGGGTTCACTCCAAAACTAAATTTTTGATAGAAGGCCTGGAAGACCGCCTTCCGCATATCAATCGACACAGCTCGGTAAATTGATGCAATGTATGTCTGTATGTATGTACACACTTAATTTTTTTTACCGGGATCTCAGCGAAATGTTGAACTTTTACTGAACCCAGCAAACATGTTTTTTGCCGAGATTTCTGTCAAAATAGCTGAAAATCAGCAAATATTTTGCTGAAAGTCAGCTAACAAACGTCATTTTTGCTGAAATATCAGTCTTTTTATTTTGCTGGCGCACGGCTGTGCGGATTTTGCCGCACTAACTAAGTGTGTATTAGGGTGGTTCAAAAAATCGATTTTGCTCCACAGTGCTCATCTGATTCTTTACCATGTTCTGAGTGTCCTCTGAAAATTTGTGCTCATTTGGATTAAAACTGATTTAGCACAAGCCGTTGCAAGTTTGCATGCAAATAAGTATGGGGAAATTTATTTTTTCATTATACTGTTAATGACGCTTCTCCATCAAGCGCATGTTAAAAGAAAACTTACATAGCTAAAAGGAATACTCAACAGCTTCCACTCAGTGAAAACCGCGTCTTAATTAATCGTTCCAATAATTAGTAATCGAATTTAATCTATACCGTGGTTTTCTGGAACTAATTGCATAACTCATCAACAGGCAACATTGCTGCTCGTGGCGCGAAAGATAGCTTACACAAAATCAGGCTACTATGTTACACTGTACATTTCAGTGATGCCCTCAAAGAAGTTTAACGATCATGACTAAAGATTCGCAACCTGTCTTAAAATTGATTACTAATTATTGGGACGATTAATCAACATGCGGTTTTCGTTGTGTGAAAATATTGAGTATCCCTTTTAGCTATGTAGGTTTCTTTTTAACTTGCGCTTAATGGGGAAACGGCATTAACAGTATAATGAAAAAATAAATTTCCCCATACTAATTTGCATGCAAACGTGAAACGGCTTGTGCTAAATCAGTTTTAATCCAAATAAGCTCAAATTTTCAGAGGACACTCAGAACATGGTAAAGAATCAGATGAGCACTGTGGAGCAAAATCGATTTTTTGAACCACCCTAGTGTGTATGTATGTGTAGTACACATTGCATTGTGTACACTGTGTTTTGGATAATGTTCGCATGCGCGCCTTATTACAAATGAGCGTAAAAATCGATTCGCTCACAAAAAAGATGCTTTCAGCAGAGGATCTTGTTCCAGTGTTTCTCTTGGAAAATGGGCCTAATATTTCAACGCGTTCAAAGGTTATGTTCAAAATAGTATAATTTCATGAAGTGTACATATAGGAAAAACCCAGGGTAATCTACCTAGTAATAATGGTGCCTTTCTTGTGCATTATCCAACATAGTATTTTGGCCATTATTTGTATGCACATAGTCCAATCTGATCAATTGCCAATGGGTATCAATGGGACTGAATCCTGAGCAGCATGCAACTTGTTCCGAGCAAATCAGTTAGGAAAAGTGCCATAAAGGTTGTCCAGACTTTTTGCGCATTTATGTTCTTATAAGATCATTAAAAGTATACAATCTATGAAATCATATTTTGGTAGTATTGGCTGTCCCTTTGTATGGAGCCCGACCATTGTGCACTGTATGTACATTGAATTTATATTTTTTGCCTTTTTCGTATACTAAGTATGCGTAAAGGCTATATGATCACTCCAAAACTAAACTTTTGATAGAAGGCTCGGAGACCCATAGTGTTATGTACAAAATTTTATGGCCAAAATGCTATTTTCTATGCGCAAAACACGCTAAAAAACACTCACTCATATTTTTCAGTTTTTTTTTTGCACGAGAAAGGCACCGACACCGCTAGGTGGATAAATCAGGTATTTTTCCTTTGTTATTATGATGTTTCATGGTTGTATAAGTTCATCATTGAAGAATCACATACAGTGGTTGGTTTCCTACCCCTTAACTCCTAATGTGCCGATGTAAACACGCTCAAACAAGGCGATTCATTGAATTTCTCGTTAAAAGCCCCATTTCACCATATTTACAAGTTTTTCTCAGCAGTTTCTAGTGTTTCATTAAAAAGCCTGCAGCTGATAACTGTGTTACTTATACATTCCTTCACTGTCTAACAAACTTGCTAACAGCCATTAACTAATGTGCAACGGTCATTATTTATCTCTATTTACATAACTACCACCACTGGCACCACACCACCCGATAGGACTAAATGTGTATTGAAGGCATGGCTCATGGCTGACAAATGAGTTAGAAAAAAGTCAGAAAGCATACAAGAGACTGGATCGTTTTTCTAGACGCCTGCTATTCCAGTAGGACATGAATCTAATTACTTTTCATTATCTTCGTCTGAAATGTGCCACTGCAGAAGATATGATCAGGCGTAGGTCTTGCTAATATGACGAAGTCAATCATTAGTTTTACTTTTCAAGTGAACGCCTCTGTTAGGATAACTTAGACATTCAATATTGCTCTTCGCACAGTTTTTAGCATTTTTAGCATTGGGGGGAAACAAAATGACCCACTTCATAACATCACTCCTTTTTTTAAGCAAACAATTATGCGTTCACCATTATTTAATATGCAATTTGGTCATTTTACACCACCATTCGGGCGTTTTGCCCCAGGCCCATTTTTAAAACCTATTTTAATGCGTTAGAATTTCACAAAAACTAGGGCATATGTACCAGTTCTGGTTATAGTTAGCGGCCATATCACGGTAAAGTTGATTTCCACGATATTCTCTCAACAAATGGCTGATATTTAGACGTTACATAATAGTTTAGGATTCGAAATACAGATGAACTTTTCAGTTCTCATATAAACTGCATACATAAATTTTAAAACAAGTTTCCAAGCTAGGTGAAAATGTACCAGTTATGGTCAAAGTGTTCCACAGTTGGCCATAGAGGTGAATCAATTAGGGGCTGTCCATAAACCACGTAGACTCTTGAAGGGGGGGAGGGGTTTCGAAAAAGTCTACGATAGTCTACGAAGGGGGACGGGGGGGGGGTATACCAAAAGTCTACGTAGACTTTTTTTTTTTTTTGAAAACAGCAGCTTTGAGCGGAGTTCACTAGTTTGATTATTTTTAGGATTTTCCTTTTTTTTTGCATGACTTGACCGAAATAATCTCTTGCGTTTCTCCGCTTCTCCATAAAAATGTTATGAATTTCACTAAAGTAAAAGTCTGAACTACGGCTTAAAACTATCAAGAATTTCACCAGAAAGTTCTTCTGTGTTGAGCAGAAAAAATCTCCAAAGTATTCTATAAAAATTTTCGAAAAATTTTCAACTTCCCCACTTGGATTTTACTGCAGATTCTACTAGAATTTCTTTTGGTTTTCGGAACTTCTTTGTAAACTATGGAAATTATGTCGTACTTTACAAAGGAAGCATTTTGGAATATCCCAGGAAAAGTCTTTAGAATACTCAAAAGATATTCTTTGGAGCTTGTAAAGGGAATTCTCCGGAATTTCCGCGAGAAACCCTTCAGAATATTCACTGGAGATTTTCTGGGAAGTCCTCAAATTTTTTTTTCTTAATTTTGGAAATTCTTCGGAATTTTCGCGAGGAATTCTTTGGACATAAAAGCAAAATTATTCGAAATGCCGTGGAAAATTCTTCGTAAATTTCTTCGGCAGTTATAATGCCAATTCTTTGGAATTATCGATGGAAAATTTTCGGAATTTCTAAATAAGTTTTTGAAAACTTCCAAGAGAAATTATTTGAATTTCCCACCAAAAACAGTTTGAGTTTCCGAAAAAAATGCATTTTTTGTAAAAAAGCCTTTCTAGTTTTCATGAAAATTTATTCGAATTTTTTACGAGAAGTTCATAAAAATTTTAACTGAAAACTCTCTAGAATTTCCGCCGAAAATTATTCAGAAAATTCCTTGGAATGCCCATAAGATTTATTAAAATTTCCTAAAGAAATTGTTCCAAATTTGCAAGAGAAATTAAAAAATATCGTAGGAAACCATTCCAAATTTCCACGGAAAATTACTTACTTACTTAACGGGGAAACTTTAGGAATTTAGAGGAAAAATCTTGGGATTTCAACAGATGATTATTCAGCGGGATATTACGTGGAACTTTCAAGAAAAGCATCGGAATTATCACGGAGAGTTCTTTGGAGTATTTCAAGGTTATCAATCGGTTATCAAATTTTACGAAATTTCCACGCAAACTTATTGGAATGTAGAATTAACATTGTCGGAATTTCAACTCGAAATTTTTCCAAATTCTGAAAATTCTTCGGTTTTCCCAAGTTTGAACCGGTGGAGAATTATAGGTTAGATGCGTGACAGATTTTATCAGTGGCGCGTCGATGCAAAAGTGTCGGCGATGGCGCACACCTCTAGGAGGAATTGAATTCAACAGTAATTAAATTGATAGGTTTGAGATTTGATTTCAGGAGTTATGGACAGAGGATTAAATTTGATTTCGTTTCAATTTGATTTTTGTTTTTGGGATTTTGTTCAGTTTGATTTCATGATGTTTTAAATACGCCTTCTTGATTTCTGATAGCATTCTAGATAAGGATCTCAAAAGTAAAACTGTGTCAACAATGCCTCCGCCGAAGCCGTCGTGTGTTCTCTCTGGCGGTGAGTTTGAAGCAGGAACAGTTTTGCGTCAAAGTTTCTTGCCGAAAGTAAGTTTAATGGAATCGACAGGAACAAATGGTTTCAATGCGAATGATCGTGGTGGTGAGAGACCGACCGCTACGGCCAGTTTTAAGGCTCCCCCAGACCGAAGCGATTACATCGCCGCGACGGCGACAACTTGTCGCCGCGATTCTATCGTTCGGTCGCTGCCGGCAATGTTCTATTTACGCTTCCATACCAACGGCGACAGAATCGCTGTCGCCAAGCGATAGAATCGCGTCGCGACTGTCGCATCGCGTGTGTTTGGGAGAACCTTTATCCATCCACGCACGGGAATAAAACAAAACCGAAGTGAATTTCAACCGTCGAGTGAAGCAATTGTGATACATTCTTCGAACAAATGCGACGAAGCGCCAGCAGTGGGACAAACAAACGCACCTTACCACATCAGTTTGAACGCAGTCGATAGACAAGATAACAAAAAAGACTTAGTTACAACATTTGGAATGGGTATGAAATGCAATAGAGAGCAAGCAGGTTTATTCGATTTAGAGCAAGATCGTTTTTTAGAAAAGTTTATCTTCGATCCAGGAGGAAGTGATAGACATGGTTTCTTGAGAATGGTAAATGAAATAATTTGGATTACATTATAGTTACGGACCAGTTTGTTACTAGTTTCACGGGTGGGAGTGTTGAGAAGGGCTGATAAGTTTTGTGAAACTAATAACTCTGGTAATGATATATGCTTCCATACAGAGGAGATCAATTTAGATTGGAATGAGTTTAGAATTGTGAGAAGTCTGTTGTGTGAATATAGAATTGAAACTAGATTGTAAGTTTTTTTTCATGAATTATGTTAAGTTTAATAATTATTAATAATGAATAAATTGTAGCTTTGAAGCTGTGTAAAATGAAGCACGCTGCTGTCAAAAGAGTTTCATTCGCACCAGACAAAAATCCTCGCAACAACTATCACTAGTGTCCAATCTACGAATTACACCGTAACAATGGTAATGCTATGCTAATGAATCACATACAGTGGTTGGTTTCCTACCCGCCACTGATTGCCGTATCCCGGCGCTAACGTATATGTAAAAATAGCCAGCATGGATTAACCACCTGAAGTTTGTATGACAAAAAACATCTAACGCAGGTTTTCTCAACAGCAGGAACTTTTCACGAACATCTATTTGGTACCATTTATGTAGGAAGGTGTCTGCTACTACGCCCACCAAATATTTTTTTCGATTAAGGTGATTATTTTCGAGATATTCAACTTTAGATGCCTTTCGCCATACTGATTTCCAAAAGTTAACTCCTAGTGTGCCGCTCAAAGTTTACGATTCATTCTAATGGTTCGTTAAAGCTGGTTTATACTTCTTACGATTGGGACGTCCCGGTTTTCATTTTGAGTACACAGGATTATGTTTTTACACGATTTTCTTTCGCTCGTATTTTTGATCGTGTGACTTCAATTTGCAACCAAACTCTTCGCAACATGTTTCAAAAAATCCAGAATAAATCAAAGAAAAATCACATGACAATTAATATACGTTAAACATTTTGGATGAGTGGAAAATTGAGAAAATGTAAATCGTGTAAAAACAGAATCCAGTGTACTTGCTTTTGACTTAGTGTTAGTGTATAGCTGCTGGTGCTGGTTTGGTTAGAGCATTTTTTTGCAGCCTTGCATCCTTTATGAAATCGATAGTTGCTTTGAGAGCTCTGGCATCATCTCGTAGTAACGCAAGTAATGAAGATCCGAGCTTGTGTTTCTTTTTCGTAAATTCGGCAGTCTATTAGGATGTGTTCTACTGTGATTCTAGTGCCTAGAAGGGCAGATGGCTGGAACTTCTTTCTTTGCAAAGTGTTCGTGCGTGAGTTTGATGTGTCCAATTTTTAGCCTTGTGATGACTCGGCCTATGAATCTATTGCTATTGAAGGAAAAAGCCCATTAAAAAGGTGTGTTTTAATATGCCTTAACTTACTGGTGTTATTGCTCTATGTGTTGCACCAAACAGATGTTATACGTGCATTTGTTAGTCGTTTGAAGTCTTCGAAATGTGTCTTTATATCAATATTATATCTTTATGTCTTTATAATCAATTCTATGAGATGCTCCTTGTTTATCCAGAAGATCTGCTTTTTCGTTTCCAATTATGTTCACATGGGTTTGAATCCAGCACAGCGTGGTGTTTCCGTGTTTTTCTTCTAAAATTGTCGTGATCCTAGCTATTCATGGATAATGCGTTTTTTATTGGCTGCGGCTTCCAGCACACTTCTCGAGTCGCTTAATTTGATATTCTGCCCTAAATTACAGCGGCCTAAGGTTATTATTGTACCTTGCAACAAAATGACAACTTTTGTAATCATTTACCAAGGCTCTCATAGATGTGAAAAATTTCTCCGCAGTACAAAAAGCACGTGCTATCAAAGCATGCATCGCCACAATCCACCACGTGGCAACTAAATTTTCAAAAATAACGAAGTTGCTTTTTTTCTGCAGGTATGTTTTTCTTAGGCGACTACCGAGCGAGCAATAGATTTTTTTTATGCACGGCACAAGGCCGAAGATTGACAGGTGTGGTGGTAAACAGACGGCTGTGTTGATATTTATAGGGGTTTAGTATTTATAGGGGCAGTATAGGGGTTCCATTTTGAGTATGTTTTTTTGTTAGCACGCGTGGCTCCGTATAATTGTTTTGGTAGAATGACCATTTGAAGAATGTGTAGGAGACTTGTTCTGTTGGCCCCAGGGCACCGACACCCAATTTTTTCACTATGGATTTTGACAGGTTCGCCTGTTCGTGCTTTTTTGGGTGATAAATTTATCCCCCAGTGTCAAATCACCCCAATACTGATTTATTTTGCAATAGTATGTGCGAGAATTTTGAATGTTTACGTTTTTACAGGAGAATATGATGCAAAACGCCAATTTCACTCAATAATGCAACATGATACAATCATGAGAAAATAGAGAAAAAATGAACGAACTGTAAATTAAAACTATTTTACACTCGATTGCATGCTTTAAACTTAAGAATGTTCAACTTATTTGCTCAATTCGTTTGAATCCTACTTGCACAAGGCACTGTCTATGCCTTCGTTCGTTTTATATCATTTTCACCCTGGAAATTGTTTATGTTGTATTCACAGTGCACTTGTATTGGTGACTCAGAAAAGATGTGACAAAGATGGCGTAGCTTGTCATCCCCGTGGTTGGCCCCGAAGCTCGATTTGATGAGACATCTCATTATATTAAGATTTTTATTGACTTTGTCCCGTGTTGTTTTAAGGTGGTAATTTAATTGAAATTTTGTCAATCCAGAAGCCTTGTAGCTTTTGGTGAACAGTGAGTGGAATTAATCCGTTATTTAATGTTAGGCTTTGTTGGGGTATGATTTCAGCGTTATGGATTCTTTACCAAAGTTATCGATGAGAGTATTGACGTCTATTGTTTGATGTCCTTTTCGAAAACCACATTACGAATTTCCAAATATGTTTTTTGATTCAAGATGCTCCATTAGGCGTGTATTTACCATTCACTCGAATAGTTTAAGGATGCAACTTGATAGACATATTGACCTAAGGTTGTTTGCTGTATTTGGAGATTTTCCCGGCTTCGGTATTGATATGAGTAACGATTTCCACCATGATTCCAGAAAATTTTCACATGTCCAGGCATTATTGAATGCTGCTAGTAAAATCATTTTAATATATAATGACAGATGCTTTAGCATAGCGTTGTGTATTTCATCTGGGCCTGGGAAAGTTCCTGTAAGTTTATCCAGCTGGACGAGAAGCTACGGTAGGCATAGAACAGTACGGTAGGCAAAGCTCTGAATTTCGGCTTTTAAAGTGAATTGGGAGAGTTTCTTCTTTCTGATTTTTAGTTATGAATTTGAGAGAGTAGATTTCGTCGGACGATTATCTTTAGAAGTGATCAGCTATGTGGTTTGCAATAATATGGGAAATAACCCATGTTCTTGTTGATGACCCTTTCTTGGATATGGATCTGGTTTAGCTTTTTGTTTTTTTTCTTAAGGCTTTCCTTCTTCTCTTAACTGCATCTGCAACGGTTTTGTTCCACCCTGGTACTGCCTATTAAGGTACCAAGGCTCTGACTCTGGGGATGGTGAAGAGTACACTGTTGTCGAAACAGGAGCAAAGAGGAAGCGTATGAGATCAAAGCTACTGCGCCAACAAGGTTTTTCGACCCACCCCTGGAAAATTAGCAAGTGGCGGAAAACCCAAAAAAATTTCTCCTCCTGGGTTCAAATTTGTGGCTAATGATATCTAAAACCCCAGTTGTTCCACTTTTTGGCCCACAAAGCAGGAAAAAACAATATGATCAATGCGAGTCCCACTGAGTTTAAAGTGACCTATTCTTGACTCGATCATATCCTTAGATGGCTAATACAAACAACGAGGTCAGGAATGTGATCACAGTTCTACAGTGTAATTGTAGGAGTAGAGTAAAAATTTAGCAGCGTTTAAATATTTAGTTCACAGCACAGGTTGTGATGCATTCACTCTCAGTGAAACATGGCTAACATGGCTCAGATAAAAATCCCTCTTTCCACGATTTCAACATTATTCGCCGAGATCAAGGTGATGGATATGGAGGGGTGCTCTTGGGGATCTCAAGGAATCTCAATTACCAATTGATCGAGTAAGAATCTTCAGATCGACTATTCATATGACCACATGAAACACATTAACTGGGAAAAATATGCTGAGGCGATCGATGGTGAACAATTGGTGAACAACAACGCTGTTTAAAAACAACACTCCCTAGGCCCTATCCTATCCTTTTTTTTCTCATGTACTCCTTAACCTCGGCCAAGTCGCGAGTTTTTCAACTCCCCAAGAACTAACCACTACACTAAGACGAAGCTCATGAAATAGTAAAACTATTTCAAAAGAAAAGCGGCTCCGTCATGCCTACTGGCCCTTGAGCCTTTAAATAAATGTAATTTCAAAAAAATATTATATTTTTTGGATCATTCTGCTGGGAGGAGATTCTCATTTTCCCGTACCTTTCGTGTAAGTGTCTCTGCTTACAGGTCCACCACCCCAAATTTGGCCTTTCATACAGAAATATATTGAATTCAAAATGATAATAAAATTTGAACTTACTGCTAAGTGGAACCACATGCAGAGCATGATTCCAGCTAGGATAGTGGTTAACTACATACATGCATACATACTAGGGTGGTTCAAAAAATCGGTTTTGCTCCACAGCGTTCATCTGATTCTTTATCATGTTCTGAGTGTCCTCTGAAAATTTGAACTCATTTGGATTAAAACTGATTTAGCAGAAGCCTTCTTCTTCTTCTTCTTCTTCTTCTTATTGGCATTACATCCCCACACTGGAACAGAGCCGCCTCGCAGCTTAGTGTTCATTAAGCACTTCCACAGTTATTAACTACGAGGTTTCTAAGCCAAGTTACCATTTTTGCATTCGTATATCATGAGGCTAACACGATGATACTTTTATGCCCAGAGAAGTCGAGACAATTTCCAATCCGAAAATTGCCTAGACCGGCACCGGGAATCGAACCCAGCCACCCTCAGCATGGTCTTGCTTTGTAGCCGCGCGTCTTACCACACGGCTAAGGAGGGCCCCGTGGCAGAAGCCGTTACAAGTATGTATGCAAATTAGTATGCGGGAATTTATTTTTTCATTATACTGATAATGACGCGCCCCATTAAGCGCATGTTAAAAAAAACCTACATAACTAAAAGGAATACTCAAGAGCTTTCACTCAATGAAAATCGCATGTTGATTAACCGCCCCAATAATTAGTAATCGATTTTAATACAGGTTGCGAATCTTTAGTCATGATCGTTAAATTTCTTTGAGGGCATCACTGAAACGTGCAGTGCAACATTGTAGCCTGAATTTGTGTGTGCTATCTTTTGCGCCTCGAGCAGCAATGTTGCCTGTTGAGGAGTTACGCAATTGGCTCAAGAAAACTACGGTACCGTCAACTGGGGGGAAGATGATCATTGAGGTGAAGATGATCATTTGATGTGTCAGTCAAAAGTGCCAAATTTTTTTATGAAACGGTACTTAACAATATTCTCCGTTCAAGTAATGTTACCGCTAAGTAGAAATCCGAGTTTTTCGATTATAATCATGAAAATGTATTTTGTGGAAGAAAGAGAGAGATAGTCATAAATGACGCTATTTTCGTGTCAAATATTGACTTCGTAGACTTCCTTACGTAGTAAAATCAACATTCATCCAAATAACCAAGAGTATTTTGACTACTATGTCATAATGATTTTAGTAGAGCTGTCTTGATCAACTTCACCCCAAACCATATTACTCAAAAAATGTGTGATAATTTTATTTAATTTAATAAATGCGAACGCATTTCAGAAAACTAAAGCTGTTGATTATTGCAACGTATAGCAGTACATGTTTTGAAAATATTTGTTTCGATTTAAAATGTAAACACACATTGTTATTGCATGTTTTGTCTTCCCCACAGTTGACGGTATATAGATTAAATTCGATTACTAATTTTTGGAACGATTAATAAGATGCGGTTTTCGCTGAGTGAAAGCTCTTAAGTATTCCTTTTATCTATGTAGTTTTTTTTAACCTGCGCTTAATAAGGATGCATCATTATCAGTATGATGAAAACATAAATTTTCCCCCTACTAATTTGCATGCAAACTTGAAACGGCTTGTGCTAAATGCAGAAGAAATTTTATCGGGACTTCCACCTGAAGTCAAAGTACATATTTACGGAGACTTTAACCAACGCACCGTTGATTTTATTCCGGATTCAGAGAACGAACAAATTCTACTTCCAGTCGCTGGGGAAAATGAAACACTTATGTTTATATTTGACAGAACTGCTAGCCTAGGACTTAACCAAATCATCACATTAAAAATCAACAGAACTGTTACCTTGATCTCCTACTAACCAATATTCAAGAAGATTTCTGTGTGACTAAATCATTGAATCCCTTATGGAAAAACGAAACATTCCACACGGCAATCGAATACTCTGTGTTCGTTCATGAATATAAAAAACCCAGCGGCTGTGACTTTGAAGAAGTCCTTGAATACAATAAAGCAAACTATGACAACATAAGACATAAGCTAAGTAGATTTAACTGGAAGCAAATTTTAGAGAATGAAGGTAATATTGAATCTTCCGTTGATGTCTTTTATAACATTATTTTTGATATTATTATTGACGAGGTCCCAAAAAGAAGAAAACGACGGAGCGGAAATTCAAAATATCCAATTTGGTACAATAGGCAAATAAAAAATTTAAAGAATCGCAAACAAAAATTTCATAAAACTTACAAGCTAGACAAGACGAATGAAAATTTGGAAAAATATTTAGACATCTGCGATCAATTAAAATTAGCAATTGATGAAGCATTTGAAGAACACAACACGAAAACAGACAACGAAATAAAGTTATGTCCAAAGAACTTCTTCAATTACGTAAAATCAAAATTAAAATCAGACAATTTTCCGTCAACCATGTATTTAGACGAACGCGTCGGTAATTGCTTGGAAGATATATCGGGACTGCTTTGCGATTTGGGCGTAACTTATTTTGTAAACAAACATTGCTTCATGGATTCCGGTGAATGTAAGCGTTTTCATCCCCAACTAATTCCATTTTCTGGTAGAGGAAAGCTTAATCTGCCGGATCCATACCGTGGTTTCCTCATGAAATGCTTGTTTTAACAGGAATTCGCCTTCCAATGTTTGTTTACAAAATAAGTTACGCCCAAATCGCAAATCGGTCCCGAATATGTAATATTTATTCTTCCAAGAAATATACACCAGAGATTTCTTCCAAGAAATATACACCACCTTTTCGAAACAAGATCGCGACCTAGATTTTTTTGCGCCTATCCCAGAATTCGCTAGGGATATCGGTGTTAATCAGATCATGGTGAACGATATTCTAAACGCTTTAAAAAACTTAGATGCATCTAAAGGCCCTGGTCCTGACGGTATTCCACTGATATTTATGAGTCTGGCTAAAGAGTTGACTGCACCTTTGTTTTGGCTCTTCAGATTGTCATTGGAATCCGGAAATTTTCCCAGGGTATGGAAAAGCTCCTATCTTGTGCCTATCTTCAAATCAGGCAAAAAATCTGACATTCGTAATTACCGTGGAATAGCCCTCTTGCATTCCCAAACTTTTTGAATCCATTATCAATGAAAAATTATTTTCACAACTTAAAAACAGAATTACGAATAAGCAGCATGGATTTTTCAAAGGTCGCTCTACCGCTACAAATTTAATAGAATTCATTGACTATTCTCTTAATGCAATGGATAACGGTAACTACGTGGAAGCTCTATACACTGACTTTAGCAAGGCGTTTGATCGCATTGACATTCCAATGTTACTCTTCAAATTGCAAAAAAATGTAATTGAGCCAGGACTCCTTAGATGGCTTGAATCTTATCTCACAGACCGGCAACAAATAATAAAATTTAACGGAAAGAAATTCAATACCATTCAAGTCACTTCAGGAGTTCCACAAGGCTCTCATCTTGGCCCTCTTTTATTTATTTTATATGTAAATGACATTACCTTCATTCTCACAAATAT
The DNA here is from genome assembly GCF_024139115.2 of Armigeres subalbatus. Lineage (NCBI taxonomy): Eukaryota > Metazoa > Arthropoda > Insecta > Diptera > Culicidae > Armigeres > Armigeres subalbatus. The sequence goes on from NC_085141.1 coordinate 148,626,211, forward strand.
AAAGATTTTAATTTATGCCGATGACATAAAGCTATTTATATAGAAATAAAAAATGAAGACGACATAATCATATTCCAGAATGAAATACACATGTTCTATACATGGTGCAGAAAAAGCCTATTGCAACTGAATGTTAAGAAATGCAACATAATATCATTCAGCAGAAAAAGAATAACACCAAATACACAAATTGTACTAGGGAACAATACTGTAGAAAGACACGAAAGAGTTAGGGATTTGAGAGTGATTTTAGATTCGAAACTAACTCTTGTTGATCACTATAACACAATCATCCACAAAGCTAATAATATGCTAGGCTTTATCAAGCGTTTTTGCTTCAACTTTCAGGATCCCTACACAATCAAAACACTATATGTATATATTTCATATGTACGATCTATACTGGAATATTGTAGCATTGTATGGTCGCCGACCGTGTGCCGCTCAAAGCGTACTAGCCTAGTCCTGGTGCTGGGTGGGACTTTAAACAAATTTGACCCGACTGATCGAGCGTCTGTTCACCAAGGAGGTGCGGCTCCAACAGCGTCTGTTCTGGTATCCAGCGGCTGAGTATGAAATGCTATTCCCCGGAAGCTATACCTAAGATGGCAGCCCCATCCCGGTGGATAGGGAACCTTGGGCCAACAACCTACTGTTCCCGAAACATCAATTTGTTCGAGAATCCGATAATGAAAGAATACGGACTGATTTTACGGCGACGACTCTTAGCGCGAAAAACGGACACGAATAGGAACATGGAACGTTTTAACCCTAGCCCAGCAGGGTAAATTGGCACAACTTGCCAATGAGGCACGCCGCATAAAGCTTGAGATCCTGGGACTGAGTGAAGTACGTTGGCCAAACTTTGGAGAACACAGAACGCCGTCGGGACAAGTTCTGCTATACTCTGGTTTACGAGGTGAACACGCTCCCCGGCATCGCGGAGTTGGCTTCCTACTAAGCGCTCAGGCATACTCTGCGCTTATGAAGTGGGAACCTATAAGTGAAAGGATAATCGTTGCCAGATTTAGAACACGGGTCCGAAACCTTACTATAATCCAATGTTATGCGCCAACCGATGCTGCCGATCTGCAAGACAAAGAGAACTTCTACAGTCAACTCAATGCCGTCGTAGATAGAATTCCGAAGGGTGATATCAAGATCTGTTTGGGCGACTTCAATGCGAAGATCGGATCCGACAACTCGAACCATGAGCGTATTATGGGACGCCATGGTCTCGGAGAAATGGGCGAAAACGGAGAGCTGTTCGCAGAATTTTGTGGTAATAACGACATGGTGATCGGGGGATCGCCCTTCCCTCATCGACCGGTTCACAAGGTCACGTGGGTCTCCCGTGACGGCTTTACAGAAAATCAAATCGACCATATCTGCATCAGCCGAAAATGGAAACGGAGCCTTCTTGATGTACGGAATAAACGTAGTGCCGATATCGCGTCTGATCATCACCTTCTCATCGGCGAAATACGCCTGCGCATTGCGCGGATTCGTTGGCAGGAGGAAAGAGTTGGACGACGATTCAACACACGGTGAAACGGTCCTTCGTTGAAGAACTGGAGACGCGTGCTGCAGATGTTCCGGAAGGTGGCAGCGTGGAAGACCAATGGACCGCCATCAAGAATGCCTTCATCGCCACCAGCGAGAACAATCTGGGCGAACTACGCACCCAGAGAAAACAATGGATCACCGATGAGACCTGGAGGAATATAGAGGAGCGAAGAGAAGCCAAAGCCGCGATAGAGCGATCGAAACCCAGAGGAGCCAAAGTCTTAGCCCGTCAACGATACGCGGCTCTTGAGAAGGAAGTAAAACGCTCATGTCGACGGGACAAGCGAGCGTGGGCAGACTCTCTGGCCGACGAAGGAGAGAGAGCCGCCGCAACCGGGGACATTCGCGGGGCGAAGATGAATGCAACGATGCCTGTGAAAGACGCGAATGATCAGTTATTGACCGACCCAATTGACCAGCTGAAACGCTGGTTTGAGCACTTCGAACAACTTTTTCAAGTGCCAGCCAGGCCATCACCACCTCGGCATGATCTGCCTAGGATCCGACGTATAACACGCGTCAATACCGAAGCTCCATCACTGCTAGAGATTACAACAGCCATCCAAAGCATGAAATCGAATAAAGCCCCAGGGGTCGACCGCATATCAGCCGAGATGCTCAAACCTGACCCCATGACATCCCGAGCAGCACATGTTAGGAAAAAATGGTTGCAGCAACTTTATAGTAACTAAATCTGGTCACATATGAGTTGTCGTAACCCATGTAGAACACTCGTGCTGCTAGGGGTCCGCTCAACTACTGCATCGTTTATTTCGTAATATCTGGGACACCGCAACTTTCCCGGTCGATTGGATGCAAGGTATCTTAGTGAAGGTGCCCAAAAAGGGTGACCTGACTGTATGCGATAACTGGCGAGGCATTATGTTGCTGTGTACCGTTCTCAAAGTTCTGTGCAAAATTATCCTAGCCCGGATTCAGGAGGAGATCGATGCGACTCTCCGGCGGCAGCAAGCCGGATTCCGTGCCGGAAGATCCTGTGTGGACAATATTGTCACGCTCCGCATAATTCTGGAGCAGATCAACGAGTTCCAAGAGTCCCTTTACTTGGTATTCATTGACTACGAAAAAGCTTTCGACCGCCTCAATCACGAGAATATGTGGGGCGCCCTGAGACGCAAGGGGGTTCCTGAGAAAATCATCGGCCTCATCGAAGCACAGTACGAGGCCTTTTCGTGTAGAGTGCAGCACAATGGGGTCCTGTCTGACCCTATCCGGGTCGTAGCTGGTGTGAGGCAAGGGTGTATTCTATCACCGTTACTGTTCCTCATCGTAATCGATGAGATTCTGGTAGATGCGATTGAGCGTGAACCAAACCGCGGGCTGTTATGGCAGCCTATAACCATGGAGCACCTAAACGACTTCGAATTGGCTGATGACGTTGCACTCCTCGCGCAACGGCGCTCTGATATGCAGAGTAAGCTCAACGACCTTGCCGAGCGCTCCTCCTCGGCAGGTTTAGTCATCAACGTCAACAAAACCAAATCGTTGGATGTAAACACGGTGACCCCTTCCAGTTTCACAGTAGCCGGGCAACCAGTGGAGAATGTTGAAAGCTTCCAATATCTTGGTAGTCAAATGGCGTCAGACGGCGGTACCAAGATCGACATAGGCGCACGGATCAAGAAAGCAAGAGCTGCCTTTGCGAGTTTAAGAAATATCTGGAAAAACAGGCAGATAAGTGAACGCACCAAAATACGAATTTTCAACTCAAACGTGAAATCTGTGCTGTTATACGCTAGATAAACATGGTGTGTATCAGTGGAGAACACTCAACGGCTGCAGGTGTTCATTAACAGATGCCTGCGGTATATAATTCGGGCCTGGTGGCCTCACAACTGGATCTCAAACAACGAGCTCCATCGTCGTTGTCACCAGAGGCCGATAGCAACAGAAATTCGGGATCGGAAGTGGGGCTGGGTCGGCCACACTCTACGTAGGGCGGAAACGAAATCTGTAGACAAGCATTAGACTGGAACCCAGCGGGACATCGCAGCAGAGGCAGACCCAGAGGCTCATGGCGGCGAAGCCTCAACAAAGAAATAAAAGAAGTCGACCGAAATCTAACCTGGCAACAGGTTAAAGCGATAGCCGGGCAACGCTCAGGATGGAGATCTTTCAAGTCGGCCCTTTGCACCACCAGAGGTGTACAGGATCCATAAGTAAGTAAGTAAGTATGGTCGCCTTATACAACCACACATGAAGAAAGAATAGAGTCAGTACAAAAACAATTTCTATTATACGCTCTTCGTAAATTAGGTTGGACGTCATTTCCTCTTCCATCTTATGAAGCACGTTGCATGCTTATAAATATACAAACTTTGAAAGAGCGTCGAGAATGTGCAACGGTTTCATTTGTTAACGATATAGTTTCTCAACGTGTTGATTCAACTGAAATTTTATCGAAATTTAACTTTTACATTCCTTCTCGGCTACTTCGACATAGAACATTATTTTTAACCAACCACTGCCGAACAAATTACGCCAAATTTGGGCCTCACAACCGAATGATGGCTGTTTACAATCAACACTGCGAAACTATTGACTTAACAATGTCTCGGCATAACATTAGACAGTATTTCCAAAGAACAAACATTACAAATTCAGCAATATAAATTCAAAATCAAAATTATACATCACTTTACTAAAAAACCTATTATTTAATTATACTATAGCATTGCAAAAACAAACATGTATATGTATATGTACTAGTCTACGTTGGTTGACAAAATAAAATAAATAAAAAAAAATCAGTTTTAATCCAAATGAGCGAATCAGCTGAGCGCTGTGGAGCAAAATCAATTTTTAGAACCACATTAATACATACATATTAGCTTTCAAATAAGAGTGGGAGAAAATTCAGCCCTCCGCTCCTGATTTCGTTTGAAGAGTGCGCCAAACCTAAATAGACGAATACTTTATGAGCACATAGTGAATGATTTGTGTTACACATGTTTTTGTTATTATATGGTTTTCCTGTTTGATTTTTAATAATAGAGATGAATAGACTAATCTTCTACACAATGTACAATTTTCCACCGTCTTCAAGAAAATAATTTAGCAGCACAGTTATGCTGAGAAAAATAACACTTGTTGGGTTTCTATGCATATTAGAGTGATTTAAATTTTGACTTAACCCGATACTTAAACGATTGCATTTGCCATTTTAATAATGCTCCTAAATTTTTAGCAATGTTGGATGCAATTTGACTGTGCACATGTCATTTGAAGTTTGTATGGAATTTACTGTGAAAACTGACCCGGAAGACCGTTCCGTGAGGTGGCCCATGAACTATTTAAATATAATCAACACATTGCCTGCACAGAATACTTCTCAAGCTATGTTATGAAGAAAACAAAAATGCTCATTATTGATATTGATGTTATTCTCTTACGTGTTAAATTGAATTTCCCATAAATTTTTTTGTGAGCATCAAATCGTTTCGTAATAAAGACGGCCTGTTTCTTTGTAAAATTTCTTATGTTGCCGATGTACTCATATGTTTTTAGAGCTTAAAGGGAAGCGTTGGGGAACGGTTTTGCATGAAAGTTACTGTTTTCATAATAATTTTCATACAAACTTCAAACAGCGCGTACTCACTCAATTTACATCCAAATTAGCTAAAAATTTAGAAGGGTTAATGAAAAGGCAAATGCAATCGTTCAAGCATCGGGGGGCAAAAAAGTCAAAATTTGAATCACTCTATTGCACATTAGTCCCGCTGAGAGATTTATCTCGTTAATAATTACTATGATCTACACATCTTGTCTAATGAGTGATTGTACTGTCCACGTGGTTAATGTTGTTAAATCACAGTGCTATCACTTAAAATAAAGATCCTTTTATCCGGCCTTTTTCACCACTAAAGGTGACTAGGTTTACCAGAACTAAGCAGTAAACACCATTTCTATAAGCAACACTCTATAAAATAACAGACTCTGATATAATGATAAGTTTATTCTCCACAAGACAAATATGCATAGAAAATAAACAATGGAACAAATTGGCTTGATGTTGTTTTTACTGATTTTTCAAACAAAGTTCGATATCTTCGAGTGTTTTCGGGAAAAGAACATCAAAATAGAGCGCTCTGTGATAAAAAGTCAAGAATTCCAAAAACTTACATGGGACAATTATGCGAAGAAGGGCAGTGTAAGTGTTTAAAATTAACAATTCTGCAGGGTGTTCAAATGCTCAATTGATTTCCAGTCGATTGCCTACTAAGTTTTAATAACATTTGTCAAACCGTCTAAGACGAATTAAGTACTGTCCATTTAATTCCACCAGTTAATTTTCGTTATCTTTGCAGATACGTATTTCGACCACAACTGTGTGGTCGTCTTCAGTGTCTCATACTTGACTCGAGTCGAGTCAAGTACGAGACACTGAAGACGACCACACAGTTGTGGTCGAAATACGTATCTGCAAAGATAACGAAAATTAACTGGTGGAATTAAATGGACAGTACTTAATTCGTCTTAGACGGTTTAATACATTCCACTAAAAGAGCTTAATATATTTTTCTGAACATTTGTCAATTTTGTTTTAGTTTTGCGTAACCATGCACAAATTCATACAACAATCAAATTTCAAAAGTGAATTCGGAGTATAGATAGACGTATATTCATAAAAAAAAGCTAACTACAACTACAAACTACAACACTATTCTTTATTAAATGCGATGGATGAAATAATGATAAAGCTATAAAAAAAACATCCACTATGGAAAATTTTCAGCAAACTCAGCGTGCCTTTTTCCAGTTTTCGACATTAACTGAACGTAAAACTAGATGAGGATTAGCAACTATAGCAACCCTTATTTAGCCTTTTCTTGTTTATTTCAATTCCAAACCCTAAGCTTCTCGAGCCGATGCCACCGAGCTCTGATGAAGTTCGAATAGTTTAGCATCGATTATAGAACATAACAACGTCGAAGGCGAGGGCGGATCGCAGCGTGTCGTACTGCGTGGCATATACACTTAGTTTATCACGTTCTATGCCCACAGCCGAAAAGCAGCTTCATTGGAGATTTCCAATTAAGATTAATATTTACGACTGGGTTCACACAGTGTTGATTAAAAGAATATGTGCCTAAGCTGAAGAGATAGATGAGGCCAAAGACAGCTTAGTCGGTATGGGCATGGTAGTGCCAATGCTGAGATGGCGAGTTCGACTATTTTGGGCATAGCCCGTCATTATGCCTTCAACACATTCATGATTTGTCTAAAAACATTTTTTTAAATTCCTTAATTAAGAATTGAAAGATATTATTTTGACGACCTCCACAGGAAGATCATGCCCAGTCTAATATTTGACATTTTCAGGTTACAATCAAGTAGTGAAATACAATGGAGGCGAATATATTTCACTAAGCAAGCTCATTGCAGGTTTTCACCATTTCTGTCGGAAGAATCAAAAGATCTCAATTAATAACTGTCAACAGGTGTACTTAGAACGATTAGTTGAGAGCTAGCTATAAGCTAGCTCACACACAATAAGCTTGCAAAATATCAAGAAAAAACAGAAGCCCAAGCTGAAAGACGTTATACCTTGGTCTGATGCACACTTCTCAGCAAGCACTAGGCTTAACAGTTGGCGGCCACGGCCAGAGAAAGGCAGACAGGATCCGTGCGAGGCTATTTAATTACAGGCCGGCTGTATTTCAAGTAGCACATCATTTTGAGATGGGATCATTCTTTGAGGAAGCAGCCGAATCCAAGGCAATATACAAAACAACGACAACCCCAGTGCTCACGACGGAAGTTCAGTGCTGCAGTATATACGATTCCTTTGTTAGAATGTACATACTCACAAGAAGAGTGGGACTGTTTAATTCATCCAGTCTGACTTATTTCGGTTTCGCTGTGGGAGTTGCGGTTAGCAGTGAACGGACAACTAATTTACTCCACTTCGCTGACAGTTAACATATTTAGTGCGACAGTTTGGCAAATAAATGCAACCCCACACACTTCGTTTGTGTCGGAATGAGTAATTATATCAATCGCGTGTCGAGCTCGATGACATTTGTAAGTAATGTAATCTAATGTCGGTAGATGAATTGGCTTTGCATAAATTGCACTGATTAAGATACTTCCTTACCCCCCATAGCCGTTCGGTAAGATGCGCGGCTACAAAGCAAGACCATGCTGAGGGTGGCTGGGCTCGATTCCCGGTTTCGGTCTAGGCAATTTTCGGCTTGGAAATTGTCTTGACTTCTTTGGGCATAAAAGTATCATCGTGTTAGCCTCATGATATACAAATGCAGAAATGATAACTTGGCTTAGAAACCTCGCAGTTAATAAGTGTGGAAGTGCTCAATGAACACTAAGCTGCGAGACGTCAATGTCCAAAGTGGGAGATGTAATGCTAATGAAGAGAAAGATACTGATATAATTTAACCAAGCTATTTTTCTAACATATGTATTTAGTTTTTTCTTGTCACTTCCATATCCGCTACTTATGAATGACATAACCACGTTGTTGGTACGGCGCGCGGGTGACGTTGAAACGACTAGGCACGGTCTTACGAGCAGTTTATTCGGCAAAAAACTGAAATATAAATTCATTCATTTCACAATTTATAGATAAGTGTTTGGCAATACTCACAATTTAGTGACTCTAGATGTAGCTAGTCTACGTCATCAATGGTTCTGTGATCTGTTTCTAGTCAGCCCTAGTTTAAGTAGTAAATACATATGTAAGGTTTTAGGCCATAAGTTCAATTTTAGTTTTAAGTCTACTCATAGTTTCGTCTGTTTAACTATTTTAAGAGGGTAATTCAGTTTTACACAGGAGTTTTAATTCAATAGATAGGAGCACTGGCCGGCACTGGTCGGTTGTCGGAACCCCGACGTAACTTTTGACAGATAACAGATATGGATATTTTGTAATTTGTCATGAATGCGCTATATAAGCACGATCTTTTTGTGCCGACTACCGATCCAAACAGATGCCTATGTTTCGTTTAAAAAAGATTTTTTTTTCATCAAGTGAAAACCTACTCAAAAGTTTCTTTTTCGGTTATTTGCTTAGTGTTACAAAACGAAGTAAAACGATCGAAAAGGTAAATTTATTACGTATTTACAAAGTAAATTTAGTCTATTTTGTGATTCAATATTGGACACTACCGTAGCGTTCGCAATTATTATTTTATTTTTACTTTTCAAAATGATTGCTGATTTTGGTAGTCGACACCCAAACATGGTTGGTTGTCGGCACCCTTTTTTCCAAGGGAATATCAAGCCAAATCAAAGTTTATTGCCTAATTTCAGGTTATTAGCTGCGTTGTGAGCAAAAATGACAACTTTTGAATATGTATAATGTATTGAAATGTAATTAGTTTCATTGTCATTTACATAGTAAATCTTGACGTTTTCGGCATTAACGGAAACTGTTCATATTTTTCCGTTTTAAATGGTTTTTTGGGGGTGCCGTTTTTAATGGTTTTTTGGGTTTTCCGTTTTTAATGGTTTTTTGGGGGCGCCTCCTGCCACATTCTTCTCCTCGTATATTGATCCGGTGGTGCAGCATTACCTCTCGAAATAATTCGAAAAACATCTAGGTTTGCAACGGGATGGCGTGGGAATCCTGAACCTGTTTGAACATCTGCTTGTCGGATGAGACCATCTCTTCCTGGGATGATCGTTTATACCTTGCCTCGTATACGTCTATGAAAAAGTGACGTATATGACATTTTCCAAAACTGGTGTATATGAGTTTAACAGAAAAATGGAAAACATATAGGTTGTGATTTGGTGCATACGACACTTTTTCAGATTACGGCAGGCCCTTCACGTGGGCGTTTTCACACACGTCACTCGTCTTGTCCGAATCCGACGGATCCGGAACCCAATGGAGATTGCCCCATCCGGGGAACTAACTTTGCACCCCCTTATCGACCCTGCGACACGAGAAAAGAGCAAGAAAACAAGAAAAAGGCCCGCTTTCTGGACCTACCCCTATAATTATTGTCGGTGTAGCAGTTAGAATTCGGAAATAGGGACTTCCGAACCGAACTTTCTCCCGAAGTTTTATTTGTCAAACTAATTGATGCGTTGTTTAGCGCATCTTTAGGCGAATCCAGCGCACTACTTCCGAAGTTGGGAAAGTTGCCTGTATCTGGAGAAAAATCCAACTTCGGTATAAAAAGCGGTATAAATTTATTCCGGAAAGACAATAGTAACCTATTAAGGTGAAGGTAGATTGAGTACCAAAACAAAGCTTTGAAAGTATTGGTGCAATAAAAACTTTCATATACTGTAGGAGCATTAATAAAAACCCAGATTAATCCACCTAGCGTTGGTGGTGCCTTTCTTGCATTTAGTTAAGACACCAACCTTATATGGGGTTTATATGGTCCAATGTACCATTTTCTTCTTAACTTTTAAACGCAATGACCGATTGTTATAAAATTCAATAGTGATGAACAAGGCTTTGTCCTCTGTCGAATAAAATTTGTTGCGTGAAAATCGGGTAAGGATTACTATACGAAAAGTAGTCTAATGTTTTTTATAGCTTTTGTGCACACATACACATACACACACACACACATACACACATACATACATGAAGAACAACATGGTATCGCCGCTTTCGCGGCGTCGATCAACCGGGCGGGTTCCAAGCCCGAGGACGGAAAGGGGTCCTCGTCAAGGCTGGGGCAGACGTAGGCACCGCGTCGACAAGTCTCTCTGTGTGCTGGCGAATAGGCCCTATCGCAGAGAGGTCAATTTGGGGCGCACGCGGCATCATCATTCTTGATACCAGTCGTGCAGAGAGAAGCAGGCGCGAAGTCGACCCTGCCCACCTTCCGAGAACATAGGGCGTGGTAAGGCCACCTGGAAAGCCGGCAATGCGCTGGCACGATACCATGGTGTTCTTCTAAAAAAGCGAGTCACGATGTTCGATGCTGCAAGGACACGCAGCTAACCTCGAGGGTACGTTATGCACTGGCCCCCCTTTGAAGCATTACTTTCTGGTTGTACCGAAGGGACGATGGGCTTGGCGGCAATGGAAACGGTTTAGCGGGTCGGGGATGCAGTCCTGCCTCCATCGTTGGAGGTGGCCTCTAACCCCGCACTTCCTGGACAACCCAGGATGTCTGTTGAGCAGATTCCCCCTCCATTGCTTAGGAAGAAAGAAAAAAAAAACACACATACATACACACGGACAGACAGACAGCTCGTCGAACTGAGTCGATTGGTATATAATACTATGGGTCTCAGAGGCTTCTATAAAAAGTTCGTTTTCGGAGTGAAATGATAGCCTTTCGGTACAACTTTGTCGTACGAGAAAGGCAAAAACAAAGAATATTAGTAGGGTGGTCCAAAAAACGACTTAGCTCCACCACGCTCACTCGATTCCGTCCCATGCTTCGAGTGGCCTCCAAAAGCCTACTTGAACAAAAAGTGATTGAGCACAAGTCGATTCAAGTTTGTATGAAAACTAGTATGGGAAACTAACCTTTCATAAGACTGGCTACAGCGCCTCCCCTCCAAATACTTGCGAAAAGAGAATCCACATAGCTAAAAGCAACAAGATTTCACTGAACGACAACCACACCTTAGGAAAGATCCACTGATCACGTAACGCAAAAAATAGCATTTTATACCCCACTCTTCAGCCTCACCACTCTCTCTCTTCTAAGCGATACGTTATTTAAGGATGTTCTCTTAACCAATCGTTACGACAATCGTTAATCAATTTTCAACCTTGTCGTGGTTTTCGCGTAACTACTAAAAATGCAACATTGCTGCTTCTGGTGAGATGGATATCACAGACAAATTTTGTTGAATTACACCTTTCACTGATGCCTTCTGAGAAACCTAATCTCGTGATTGAAGATTCGCAACCTCGATTGAAATCGACTACCAACTAGAGTAGAGTGGGGCAAGAGTGCGCGTGGGGTAAGAGTACGTTTTCGATTTTTTGAAGTCATAAAAACAGATAAACTAGCAGCACTGCATCAGTTTGACAGGTATTCTGGCCAACTATAATCATGTGTAATTGTGAACGATTTGAATAAACAACAAGGGAGATATGAAGTAAGATATTTTTTTGGTCGTTTTGCTAAAAATAATTGTGTTTCCGCAACTAGTATGCCATTACCATATATAATATTATATACGTATATTATAATATTATATACGTATATAATTTCCGCAACTAGTATTTCATTACCATATATACGTTCAATCAGGTGAACACTATACCATTTCGATAACCTATTGTATAGAGTACTTTATGGTGCAGAACATCAATTGGGTTGGTTTTCCAAGAGGTCAAAGCCATTAACTGTAAAAATATTGGGGCTGTGAGGTAAAAGTACCCAGGAACGTGTGGGGCAAGAGTACGCATATCAATCTTCAAGTTCTGATGCCAAACTCGTGTCTTCGTCCAAAATAAGACTACTTCCGAAGCGAAAAGATTCACAAAAATGAAAAAAGTGATAGAAATCGGAAATTATTAATTAAATCCTCCTTTTAAGGATAAGCTGAAAACATTTGGTGTTAGAAGCGACTTAGCGAACAAAGCGCTGAAACAAAATCATGAAATTGTATTAGGTATTGTTTTACATCTAAACATATTGTTTGAAAACACAATTTCATCTAAATGATTATTTCATTTTATCAAAAGACACATCCATAAATTACGCAACGCTTAGCTGGGGGGCTGTTGCGAGATGTATGATGATCTATGCATTTTTTTTAGAGGATTTATACAAAAATTGTGGAATAGAGGGGAGGGATGATGAAATGGCCAAATTTTGCGTTACGTAATTAGTGTACTTTCTTTAAGGAAAATTCCTTTGTTTACGCCATGCGAAACCTGATATATTTTTACCTTCATAGTTTTTTTGGTATTTAAAAAAACACATCGCATGAAAGTTCACATTTCTAGGACCCCTCCCTCTTTTAGAGTTACGTAATCTTTAAACATTCCAAAATATAGTTTCAGTAAACATCAATTAAATGTTATTAGATCATTTTTGTGTTAATAAATACTTAAAACACATGATTGGAAAAGTGCGTACTCTTACCCCACCCAATGCGCACTCTTACCCCACCGGTGCGTGGGGTAAGGCTGCGTTTTTTATGTGTCTTGCAATAAAGGTTCTGCTAAAACGAATTAAATTATATCCATTATTTTTTCCACTGGGTAACATAAGGGAAGAGTATACAAATCGTCGACATTGATTTGATATGCAGAAGCTTGTTTCATAAGGTCCCCATGGTCGATTGAAAACTAAGTGCGTACTCTTGCCCCACTCTACTCTATTGGAACGACCATTCAATATGCATTGTCTATAGAGTAGTACCCAACGATAAATCGATTCAATAATCGACAAGAATAAAGAGTAATCGATTAGTTACTAATCGATTTTTCGGGATTTTACGACATCTCTAGGAGCGTTTGACGTTAGATTCGCATTGTGCGAAATTATTGGATGAAGAATACAGAAAAATAGCTTCACGCTGCACTTCTTTTGACATTAACATTCAACAGCGTGGTATGCAGTGTGGTGAAATCTCATTTATTATAAAAATATCAGATGAAAATGTCGATTTATGAAATTTAGAAATACTTGTTTGGCTACACGTGGAGACAGACATAATTATATACATATGAAACTACAGACCAGATATTTTAAATCCTATGGGGATTTCCTTGCCCCAATTTGCCCCTCTGTTGCATATGAAGTTTTCAAATATCACTATTTTTGACCTTAAATAGCCGTTAACAAGTCATGTTTACAAAAATCATCCCTGGTATCTTCCAGAAAGTGGTCTATTTTGATTAGGGTAAAGTGCCCAATAGTGGACCCCTAACCCATAGTGGACCCTCCAGCCATTTTTGCATTATTACAGCACAATATCAACATTTTCCTATGAAATTCCATCGGGAGAACCTACCTTACAGTACTATGATTTGATTACATGCATAGGAAATGCTATGGAAAGTAAAATTAGATGATTTTTTACAATTCTATAAAAAATAAACACGAGAGTGTCCATTATAGGAATATTTTGGGGGGTCCATAATAGGGAAGAAGAACATCCCGAAATAGAACACACTACAGGGAAGCAATTTCCTATTATGGACCCCCAAGGGGTCTACTATAGGGCGAATTCAGTTAGACTTTAAAATGTTAATTTTGACGAATAACGTCGTGTATCTGGGTGTTTTATGTATGTATCGAGAAGAGGAGATGCAGAACTTGTTGTTCGATATCAAGCAGAATTTATATGTTGAAAATTTCTACTCCTTATGACAGGAAGAGCAAAATTCCGCTACTAGGGGGTCCACTATTGGGCATTTTACCCTATATATATATATATTTTTGTAGAACATTATATTGACCTGAAACTGTTAGTTTCGAAAATATCTTTAAATACTGTTTTTTTACGGTCTGTTGTTTTTACGAGTGCAGGAGGTGTGGTATTGACCTTTGGAAGGTTCGGTGCCATATTGACTGCCATCGTGGTACTCTTCCAACTATGTCCTTAACGTCACTGTAATTATGTTCACTGTACAAATGATGAGCACAAATAAACTATTTACCTTTTCTTTCATTCGTTTATCATACAATGGGTTTCTTTTCTTTACAATTAGTGGTCTTTTTAGATTACACAAAAGATCTAACAATAGATTAACACAATAAATTTCAATTTGTGACTAACAATCAAAAAACTTAAAGGTGCAGCCCAATCGGGTTGTACGCAAAGGTGACGTAGGACTACGTAGCTATTCGAAATTGATAGTATTTGCCATAATAATTTGTGTCGTTTTATTAATATTGAGCAAACTGCTCGGAGGCCAACTGAATCAAGAAGTCGAATAGTTGTTCCCAGTTGGATGGACTTTGAGTCTCAAACCGTGGAATTAACATGACTCATTGGCCGCTGAACCCACTCGACTGGCTTTCAGTCGGGGACATCACAATCCTTACTTTGCCACGAACGCTTACATCGCGGGCGAAGACCAAACGTTGCATATGAATATATTTGTGTTTGGTTTCACGCCACTTCTGATTCTGCTTATTACTCCTTTATTTCGGCCATTTTTGAGGATGGTGTCCTCCAAAAAGGTCTTTATGTATACAAAAGAAGGTTGATCCGACAATCCGATATGAACTTTCTTTAAAGTGCAAAACTCAATCGTAACTAGCAAATTTGATAGCGCGGCGGAGGGAGATGATGCAATTAATTTGAACGGGTGGAAACACTAACAGCAACCAAGCTACCACGCAAAACCCGATGCCGCCGAAACAATCCATTTTCGCAATTAACTCTTTCTTTCCATAAAATACTGGTCCTGAGAAGAACCAATTTTCTTTTCCCAATGCGTCCTTCCATTAACTAACTGCATCCAAACGCTTGACAGTACCTTGCGTTGAAATTGTCCGACCGCCTTCGTGCTGCTGTGTCCGCTCCGCTGCATCGAATGTCGAACCGAATCCCGATCAAAACGGCTCGCGCGCCGAATAGCAGCTTTCTTGTATTTAATAAATTAAGCCCGTTAGCCCCGCCCTTTGTGATCTAATATGGGTGTAAATAAAATGTACACTCATAACGATTAATGAAGGGCGGGGCTAATGAATTACTTCATTAGATAGAGTAGAGTGGGGCAAGAGTACGCACTTAGTTTTCAATCAATCATGTGGCCCTTATGAAGTAAGCTTCTGCATATCAAATCAGTGTCGATGATTCATACACTCTTCCTTTATGTTACCCAGTGAAAAAAAATTGGAATTATTGAGATTCATTTTGGTAGAACCCTTTTGCAAGACAATTGAAAACGCACTCTTACCCCACCGGTGGGGTAAAAGTGCGCATCAGGTGGGTAAGAGTACACATTTATCCAATCATGTGCTTTAAGTATATATTAACACAAATAAGAGCTAATAACATTTAATTGATGTTTAATGAGCATATATTAGGGAATGTTTAAAGATTACGTAACTCTTAAAGGGGGAGGGGGTCCTAAAAATGTGCACTTTCATTCGAACCATTGTTTTTTATATATACAAAAAACTACAGAGGTAAAATTTATATCAGGTTTCGCGTGGCGTATACAAAGGCATTTTCCTTAAAGAAAGTCCACCAATCACGTAACGTAAAATTTGGTTGTTTCATCACTCATTACCCCCCCCCCCCCTTCTCTTACACTATTTGTATGAATCCTCTAAAAATTATATGGATCGTCACATATCTCGCAACCCCTCCCAGCTAAACGTTCCGTAATTTATGAATGTTTCTTTTGATTAAATGAAATTATCATTTAGATGAAATTGTGTTTTCGTACTATGTTTAGGTGTACAACAAGTCCTAATACAATTTCATTATTTCGCTTCAGTGCTTTGTTCGCTAATTCCTTTCTAACACCGAATTACTTAAACTTATCCCAAAAACTTGTGATAAATTCGAATTCTGTCCCTTTTTCTTTGTTGTGAATCTTTACGCTTTGGAAGAAGTCTTATCTCGGTCGGAGATATGGGTTTGACATCATAACTTGAAGATTCATATGCGTACTCTTGCCTCACCGGTTCCTGCGTACTTTTACCCCACAGTCCCAAAAATTATTCAAGTAATGGTTTTGACTTCTTGGAAAACCAACCGGATTGGTGTTCTGTACCATAAAGTACAATAGGTTATCGAAATGGTATAATGTTCACCTGATTGAACGTATATATGATAATGATATACTAGTTGCGGAAATCCAATTATTTTTAGCAAAATGACCAAAAAGTTATCTTACTCCATATCTCCCTTGTTGTTTATTCAAATCGTTTACAATTACACATGATAATAGTTGACCTGAATACCTGTCAAACTGATGCAGTGCTGCTAGTTTATCTTTTTTTATTACTTCAAAAAAACGAAAACGTACTCTTACCCCACGCGCAGTCTTGCCCCACTCTACTCTATAAGAAAGCTGCTTTTCGGCGCGCGCGAGCCATTTCGATGCGGATTTCGCAGACAACGGACCATTCGGAGAATGACAAATTCTAAGAATCCTATGAAATTTTCTCGATTCTGAATTTGGTTATGAGATGTAGTTTATCTTAGATGTGTATTGTTACGAGGAATAACAGCAGAAATTTCACTCAAGACGAAGTTTCTCCATATTACCAATTATTATCTCTTGCCATCTGCCTGTCCGATCGACGTTCACCGATGGGTGGTTGCTGTAGAAAGTTTCCACTGAGGTGGCGTCTTCATTGATTTTATACAAAAGAAGGTTGATTCGACTATCCGAAATAAACTTTCTTCAAAGTGCAAAACTCAATCGTAAATAGCGAATTTGATAGCGCGTCGGAGGAGATGATGCAGTAATTTTGAATGGATGGAATCACTAACAGCAACCAAGCTACCACGCAAAACCCGATGCCACCCAAACAGTCCATTTTCGCAATTAACTCTTTCTTTCCATAAAATGTTGGTTTCCAACTAACTGACACCACAATTTGTAATAAATTTTCAGCATCGACACTGACGATGCGCGATCGCCACAGTGCTGTTTTTTATGGTCAACCTTTTCTTCATATGAAATTCTGGTTCGTTGAGGTTGAATGATCTGCAGCAACATATCGAGCACCACCACCAATGCGATGGATTTCCTTTGAAAATGTCATTAGCGCCTCCGTGATGCTGTGTCCGCTGCGATCGCTTTGATGCGTCTGCTCTGCGTAAAATCTTGTTGAAACTGAGGATTAGATCCAAACCCGCAAGTGATTGATTTTTGATGTCTGTGCTAGTGATGCATGTACGTGATTGGTTGGTTGACCTATTTCTAAATTTATTTATTTATTCAGACTAAGGCCGAAGTGGCCTGTGCAGTGCCCGACTACCGATCAAATCGGTTGCTTCGTGGTTATCTTTTGTTTTCTATTTCGTCCCGCTTCGATATTCTTGAAAGTGCACGCTTTAACGAGTGTTGCTTCCAATCCCGTTATGGGTGACGCGGCGGCCGATTCGGTTGCAAACAAAGGCGCGAGGAAGAAGGTGTTTATCAACAACATCTACTCCGCTCTGCAAGACAATGATGCCGGTGATCCACTGGTTAAGAAGAAACAGAAACTGCAACACCGTGACAGTCAGCCCGAGCGGAAGGAGAAGTGCCCGCCAATATTTGTCAAGGGGAACACCCCAATTGTACGCTCCGCTCTTCGCGATAATATCGCAAAAGGCACTTTGAAATGCACCATCAAGCTGTGTTCGGATGGATTGAAGCTGACAGCTGACTCGAAGCCCCAGCATCACATACTGTTGGATGTTCTGAGGCAAAACAAATATGAATATTTCACCCATGACATTCCCAGCGACAAGCCGCTGAAGGTTGTGCTACGTGGCCTCGATGATCTCCCCGTCGAGGAACTGAAGAAGCTACTAATGGAAAACGGACTGATTCCCACCGGTGTGTACAAAATCACCAGACAGGACAAAACACGCAAATACCGTGACCAGCTCTACTTGGTTCATTTGAAACACGGTTCCATTTCATTCAAGGAACTGAGTACAGTGAAGGTAATCGACAGCATTGTCGTAGAATGGCAACGATACAGACCAAAACACAGGGACGTGACGCAATGTTTGAACTGCTGCAGCTTCGGACATGGCACCAGGAACTGCAATCTGGCCCCGCGGTGTACTAAGTGCGGCGATAACCATCATACCGAGAAGTGCCTCTTTTTCATTATCGCCAAGAATCCTGACATGGAGCAGATAGATATTATGTGCGCTAATTGCGGTGATAATCATGAAGCCACCGCAAAGGAGTGCCCCAAACGAACGGAATTTGTTGAGATTAGAAGAAAGGCCAGCAAGAAGAGTCAACCGGTAAGACAAAAACCACCGGCGTACAACACCCAAAACTTTCCCGAGTTAACTCCTCGACATCGTGAGACACCAGCTTCGGCTATTGCACCATCCTCAACAAACATGCAATGGTTACCATCAACCCCTCCTGAATTCCAGAGGCAAAACGAAGGAGAACAGCTTCCATCTGCAGAATCGGCTACGCTGTACACACCAGAGCAACTAGCGCCGATACTTAATCAACTAGCAGCGAGATTGCGGAGCTGTAAAACTCGATTTGAGCAAATTCTCACGCTCGGTATGTTCGTTATAGAAAATGGTTGTTGAAAAAAACCTGAAGAAAACCCCGGTTATTTAATAACTGGTATTTATTTTAAGTAGTTGTAGTTAGGTAGGTTATAAAATTATTCAATTCAAAAATCAAGCGTCATTACTGATGATCTCTTTAACTAGGCTTAGGCAAAATATGATATCTTTAAATACAAAAAGAAAAGAAAAACTAGAGCTGTAAAGCTAAATCAGCTAACCACTCAACATGTCAAATTACCTTTGAATTAAAGAGAAAAAAAATTTAATAAAAGTGAATTTAAAAAAAAAAAAGTGGCCTGTGCGGTATATAAGAGTCTTCTCCATTCGGCTCGGTCCATGGCTACACGTCGCCAACCACGCAGTCTACGGAGGGTCCGCAAGTCATCTTCCACCTGATCGATCCACCTTGCCCGCTGCGCACCTCGCCTTCTTGTGCCCGTCGGATCGTTGTCGAGAACCATTTTCACCGGGTTACTGTCCGACATTCTGGCTACGTGCCCGGCCCATCGCAGTCGTCCGATTTTCGCGATGTGAACGATGGATGGTTCTCCCTACAGCTGATGCAATTCGTGCAATTGCAATTCCTATTTCTAAACTTTTTATCAATTTTCGATAATAAATAGTTAAAATTCAGTATTTTCATATAAATACAAAGAAGCGTTGACTCATCCTTGATCGAATGGTCCAAAAAAATTGAAAATCCATCGAGAAACGGCTTAGATATTAAAGATCAAAGTCTATCATATTTTCGTGACGGTCCCCGATTTTCGCAATCGTAAAGTGTACCCCAATATAGAAAACACAGACGTAGTCCTACGTCAAAAACGTTTTACTAACCGCACTATCACTTATGCTTTAGGAAATTTCACCTGTTCCAAAACACCTGGCGGTGAACTAGTGAGACACGCAATGGGCTTGATGGAGGAAAAATATTACCTGCGATGGAGCCAGCAAATACAAACTAAGTTGCAGTAACCTATGTGGCATATGTTTGCTACTAGGGTTATATCGCTGATCTGGCAGCAACTAACTTCTCTCTGGGGATAGTTTTGTATCAGCCCGTAGGTCATTATTTCATTTTCTCGGATAGTCTTAGTTCTATCGAGGCCCTTTGGTCGACGAAACCTGTTAAGCAGGCATCTTACTTTCTCACAAACATAAGAGAGCAGATACGTGCTTTGGCCGAAAGATAATTCTAGATTACCTTTGTTTGGGTCCCATCCCATTGCTCAGTCTACGACGATGAGAGGGCGCACTCACTAACAAAGGTGGACGCACAGAAAGGTGGCTATTTCCCATAGTTCCATAAGTTTCTGCGCGTGCGTAGTTCAGAGGTGAGGACTTAAATCGAGGCTTTATTCGTGTGTTGTTGAGACATATGTCCAAACACTATTCATAAAACGCAAATATCTACAGAATAAACCTTGAAGATAGCAAATTATGTAGATGCGGAGGCGGTTATGGTGACATCGATCACGTATTTTGGTTCTGCACGGAAAATGACGTCTCAAGAGAGCGACTATTGGATACCCTAGTGTTTTGGGAGATCATGATGCTGTCGTCCATCCTTAAACATTGTCAACCTAGCCTCGAGTCACCACGAGTACGTTGGCTTCTACCCCTCTGTTACTAACTTCATAATAAGATTATATTGATTGTATATATCACAAAGAACCATGGCTCCGTAAAGTTTTATACACGCCTGAGCCTACCAAATAAACGAACTTGGAAAAACAATCTCCTCCTGGATTTCCTAGAGATTCGGAGCCGGAAGTCGTATGTCCTGCGCGCGTGCTCCTAGGTTCATTACCATACCGCCGCCGCCGCGCTGTCTGTCACATCGCCATTCAGGTGTTCTTCGTAGTGCTGCCGCCACCTTTGGATCACCTCACGCTCGTTTGTAAGAAGGTTCCAGTTAATGTCCTTACACATATCAGGCTGTTACGTGAACAGTTTAATTTCTTATAGAACTTTCATGCATTACTAGCGCGGTACAGTTACAAATCCTTCATCATGGTCTCGTCTCTTCACGGCCTGCGCAAACCTCCTGTCTCGTCGGATCAGGTCTGTTTTGTGTCCCACATGACACCAGGTCTTGGGCTTGGGTCCTCTTCAACTGCAAAAATCCATCGTGTACGCGGCCTTCCACGAAACCTGCGACCTCTTCCGGGTTCTCTATTAAATATTATCTTCACTTCACTCCGGCATATGAACAACGTGTCCAGCCCACCGTAGTCTGCCGTGTTGTATAAGCTTAGGGGCTGTCCATTAGGGTGGTTCAAAAAATCAATTTTGCTCCACACCGCTCATCTGATTCTGTATCATGTTCTGAGTGTCCTCCGAAAATTTGAGCTCATTTGGATTAAAACTGATTTAGCACAAGCCGTTTTAAGCTTGCATGCAAATTAGTATGGGGAAATTTATTTTTTCATCATACTGATTATGGCGCTACATAGCTAAACCTACATAGCTAAATGGAATACTCAAGAGCTTTCACTCAGCGAAAACCGCATCCTAATTAATCATTCCAATAATTAGTAATTGAATTTTAAATATACGAATTACTATGCGAATTTTGTCTTCGTTCCCAGACCACGGGACTAAGGCTGGTTACGAAGTCCGTAATAAGCCCTATTTGCAGCTGCAATACGCCTATTCACCTCGCGGGTCGCACGTCACTAATGTTCCAAGATACACAAATTCTTCCACTACTTCAAATTTTTCACCATCCAGCACCATTTCGCTACCACCACCACTAATCAACCCACGTTGATTAACAGCAACCTTGTACTTCGTTTTGCTGGTATTGATCGTGAGTCCAATCCTCGCTGTCTTCCTCTTAAACGGCCAAAAGCCTCTTCCACGGCACGGCGATCAATCCCGATAATATCGATATCGTCCGCAAATCCCAGGAGCATATGCGATTTTGGGGGCCCTCCTTAGCCGTGTGGTAAGATGCGCGGCTACAAAGCAAGACCATGCTGAGGGTGGCTGGGTTCGATTCCCGGTGCCGGTCTAGATAATTTTCGGCTTGGAAATTGTCTCGACTTCCCTGGGCATAAAAGTATCATCGTGCTAGCCTCATGATATACGAATGCAAAAATGGTAACTTGGCTTAGAAACCTTGCGGTTAATAACTGTAGAAGTGCTTAATGAACACTAAGCTGCGAGGCGGCAATGTCCCACTGGGGGATGTAATGCCAACGAAGAAGAAGAAGATATGCGATTTTGTGATAATGGTACCGCTTCTTTGCACACCAGCTCTCCTAATCGCTCCCTCGAGCGCTATATTGAACAGTAGATTCGAGAGTGCATCACCCTGCTTTAATCCATCTAAGGTAACAAATGACGTCGATATTTCATCCGCAACCCTTACACTTGATTTCAATCCGTCCAATGTTATACGAATCAGCCGTATCAGTTTCGCCGGGAAACCATGTTCAAGCATAATTTGCCATAATTCATTCCGTTTCACTGAATCGTACGCCGCCTCGAATGAATAAACAGATGATATGGCTGTATCATTGCGGATACACGAAGCTTTTTTTATGAGTTTAACAGAGCCCACTGTCAAACACCACCACATCCTAGGCAAGTCCCACAACTCGCAGATGGCCTGGGGAGGGATCGTTATTTGAAAGATAATGGCTACAACATTGTATCAAAATAAGTTATAAATATCACAATATGTTAAAATTGTGTTCAGTTCTTGTTATGCTCTTCTCGCCGGGATGTCTAAATAGATAGAAACCGCGGAAACCGAGAGAAAATCATTTCTCGGAACAATATTGGGTACCATAGTGGTTATATACCAGTAATGCAGGTATTCTTTACTATACCTACTAAATATTGTTTGCTAATCCAGATCATAACACCTATGCATGTGTATGCAAAAGTTCAAAACATCACAAATCTCGTTCAATGACATCTGTATGGATTTGGCTGAAAAATGGGCCAGAGATTTCTTTCAAACTACTTATTTAATTGGAACTTTGTACTTTGAATCTGGAATATTTTTTAAAAAGTAAACAGGAAGCATTGCTTCATGGTTTATCGAACTGTGTAATGCGGCTCGGTATTAAGGAAACTGATTGTTTCCTGCACAAACTTAAATTTGGGCAATAACGACCATGTGCATTAGATCAAACTGTACCATTTTGGTCCAAATTTATCGAATTAGAGACCATCGTCATTGCAAAAATAGAACGTGCAACACACTTTTTTTCAGCACTCGTAGACTCGTAGTTTTTATCTAACTCGCTAAGTTTCGTTAACTCTATTCAGAGCCGTAGCGTGGACTCCCAGCGCCCTTGGCGAAATCTTTTTTGGGCGCCCCCTCTTATTAAGGAAAAATGTGCAATAGACTAACGCAAAATGAACTTCCCCAAAAAATTTTGACGTTTGAGCGGGTCGCATAATGAACGCAAAATGAACTTTTGTTCGAGAAGACGACCCGCTCAAACGTCAAAATCCATCGGGTAAGTGAATTGATGAACCGCTGCACAGGTCTATATTTCACAATCCAATAACATCTTGAATCTCACCTTAAAGTTTTATAAATTTTTATTAGCGAGGTTTTCTTCACTATGTTGGCTCATCTAGAACAAAAAGATTAAAAAGTTTAGTGGATTGAAGATGCTTCATATAACAAGCAGCATGTTAGGCAGTTTTTAAATTTTGTGAGCTTTTACACTAATTTGCAAAATATGGTAGGAACTTGGTAGAGTCGTGGGCATTTCTGGATCCTCGTATGAAATCTGTTGGAACACCCAGGCTGAAAGATCATTAAAATTGCTGAAAGTTATTTACTTACAGCTCATAGTGTCCTAACGGCTGGTTCTTGCTCTTAGTGGAAGGAACTGACGTACTTGCAAATACATAGCAGTGAAAAAAAAATTTGAAAATCGTGACAAATCATATACTAATGTCAAATAGTTGGAGCAAGAAAATCCAACTCTGAAGTGGATCGATCGATGATCGAAATCGCTATTGGATTTAGGAACAAGAAATGGATGGATATGGATGTTGGGTCAATAACGTCCAACTTTGAAGTGGTCGGTGAAGAATCGGAAGCAGGAGGGCCAGGAAATGAGGAAATGAGGCTATGAATGCTTCGATAGCACATGCCTTGGCACATGTTGTATGTATTGCGGATAAATTTTGCTAATATATGAGAGCTTTGATAAATGATAACCAAAGTAGTCATTTAATTATATTTATTGAACGGCTACTCAGTCTTGCAATTATTACAACGAGTTTTTTTTTATTTACCAGACGTTTCGACACGGGGATTGTGTCTTTTTCAAGGGGAAAATATATTTTTGTTGTTTGCCCCTTGAAAAAGACACAACCCCCTTGTTGAAACGTCGGCTAAATAAAAAAAACTCATTGTAATAATTGCAAGACTGAGCAGCCGTTCGATAAATATAATTCAAACGCACAGTCGATCTATAATCAGTAGTCATTTAATCAAGGCACATTATCAATGCTTATCGTAATGCCGCCAGGTCGTATGCGTCCATGATGATAATAATGATGATGATTTCGGACTAAATGAAGTTTTTCTGAATGAAATGAGAGTTGTCTTAAATCTACTACCCCAACCCAATATAAGTCATTAGCGCAAAAGGTCTTTTACAATTTTGGTCAACACCTGTGGCAGTTTGTGCCCGAAAATGGCAACAATCTGATCTACAATTTTCAAATAACTTTTGAATATAAGTTTTCTAGACTTTCCTTGGCCCCTTGTAGACGGTTCCAAAAGACTCAGAGACACCGAGAGGGCAGTCTATAAGTTAAGACCTAATCATTCGACTTGTTTATTTGAGATAGGAGAAAGATTAGATTTCTTGAAATATCTCCGCCATAGACCGTTAGACTTTATGGTCGGTTTGTTATTATTTGGCCATGTAACGAATAAAATTGTTCTGTTTCCCATACCGTGATTCTTGATTCTGGCGCCCCCTGAGGGCTGGCGCCCTTGGCGGGGGCCAACCCGGCCAACCCCACGCTACGGCGCTGACTCTATTTCAATAAAGGTGTTTAATTTCTGTGTTACTAAAAGGTGTTTACTGGTGTCGCTGTAAGCACACTTAAAGCGGGTAATCCATTAGTTGACATCAAAATAAAACGCACACCTATCTATCACCTTAATTCATCGAACATAGTCTATTTATATTCCATGTTGTATGCACACACGATGTACGAGAAAGGCAAAACTGAGTGTGCACCTATTCTGAGTATCTGAATATATTAAATTATAGTAGTGATGACTTAATCTCGTATATCTTTCAAGATTCTCGACTCGAGAGCGATGGAATCTAATAACAGTTCTCTGATTGGCTTGCTTGATTACTAGTTTCGAACGCACATAGCTTATTCATAAACACAATGACGATTGACGATAGCATAATATCTACTCCATACATCCTTGCTTTGAACAGCTTTCCTATAGCAGCATTAACATAATTAGTCATAATTATATTGTAATTGAAGATTTTTAAAATAATTTACCTTGCGATTACGATGATGAGTGCTGGTTGACATAAATAGGGGAGGAGAATATTCCAAAATGTCTCCTTTAAGCTTTTTCGATATTTTAACCAATATATGCTGATGTACAATATGTCAACACAAGATTTACAATACTAACTTCATATCATAATAATCTCCTACTCAAAATACCTTGTTTTTTTGCTTTAAGAATTTCAAATGCGTGGCATGCATTACAACTTGATAATAAATAACTAATATTGCATTGTAATGTTAATATTTCCTCAAAATGTACTTGGAACATTTTGGCCCATGTTAGTATTTTGCACCATTCTCATCTCTCTACGTGCAAGTGTACATTTGCTGCATTGCGGGCGAGTTCACAATTATCACAATCCTATGTCATTCTTCAGCCATAATTAATCGTTCTCTGGCTATGACAAACGTCAGTCGAGCCCCCTTTGGTCACTGTTGGCTATGACGATTAGCTTCGAGGTTGGAATTTGCTTTTGTCGTCGAGCCGACTGACTGCGGCTGGTTGAACGTTTAATCTCGGCGGGTGATAGTTAGATTATTATCGTGCCAAGACGAGGGGAAATTGATTGAAAATCTTTGAACTATTAAATATAATTGATAGTGTTTCGAGTGAAGCCAAGCTATAGTGAAGATAAATGAGGCTCGTTTGACAAGATATCATGGAATCGCGAGACGGCTGCGCGACGAGAAGAGAACTGGTTTTCTAATCAAATGCTAATGAGATTGTGTTCCACTTGTACGCCTTAGATTGTAGATGTAGCATGCATTGGCACGAATAAGAGAGGCAGCGCGGACTTCTTATTTGTATCAATCTTCGATTTTTTCTTCATTTCTGCATTTCTACATTTCTAATATCAACCAAAGGATGATAGTCACTCTATTCCGCATGTAGTCTATGTATGAGGAATTTTTTTTTATTGCTTTAGAAGGTTTTGAAAGGAACAGGAAAGCTTCTCGAAAAGCGTTACCGTACCTCAAATAAAAATTAAAAAAAACACCTTAATAAAGATAAAAAAACGATGCCGTACTTAGTATTGTTAGTTTAATTAAAGACCCAATGAGGTTGTCCGTAATTATAGACCGACGAAAATCATATTATTGAATCATGCTCTCAAATCTCACGATTTTGCTAAAATAAAACAAATGATATCAAAAACTTTTCCCTTGTACATCAAGGTATAACGATAAGGTTATTTTAATTTTAAGAACGAATTTTCGATAGGAGGCCCGGATGGACGACTTTTATATACTTATCATTTTGGCCCGACGATTCAAGGTGATGTCTTTTTTTGTGTATGTATGTGCGTGTGTATGTATGTGTGTGTGTATGTATGTGCGTGTGTATGTGCGAAAGAAAAAATTTTTTAGGCACAATTATGGCTAAAATTTCATTTTATCACAAGGCACAAAAAATTCACTATTACCGCTAGGTGGATTAATCAGAGTTTTTTTTACTCAACCTAAGGCCAGGGAACCATGTAAAGTACATAAAAAATTTGTACATTCCGCTTGGTCCACAACTACTCGTCTCCAACTACACATGCTACAAAGGTTCTACAAATCGTTTTGCTCCTGATTGATCTACCTTGCTCGTTGCGGATCACTATAAAGAACTATTTTCACCAGGTTATTGTTTGACCTCTGACAACTTGTCAGGTCTATCGCTGTTGGTTGGTTCTTCTAACAACCGCTGCAATTCACGGATCATACCACTCATCCACGTCCCGTATTTCATCTACAGTGCACCATAGATGTTCCGCAGTACTTTTCTTTCAAATCCAGGTGTGCTGTGGTCCTCCATGAGCATTGGCCAGGTTTCGTGTCCGTGAAGGACTATCGGTCTGATAAGCGTTTTATAGACGGTTTCTGCTGACAACGTTTCCAACGGTCACCAATCACCATCCCGCGTACACGAACATATCAACCATCAACGATACAAACAAATCTTATGAATTTTAATATGTTTTTTTTTTTCATTTTTGTATTTTTTTTAATTTGCTTCGCCCATGATTACTCTAAGGGAAGTTTAATATGGGTTTCAAAATAATGTTTGTTACGGCTTAATTTTCTATCATAATATTAAGATTAAAACGTATATCATCTGAGTAACATATAAATTTCCATTACAATTTCGAACAGTTTATTGTATTGAGCGTCAGTATGGTTTATTGTAATAAATAGACTCAATTGGTAAGTAAGTGAGTAAGCATTTTCTGCTAACAAACGTGAAGGGTAATGCAGATACTTTTCACATTGCAGTACTATCAGGCTATATTTATGTTTCGATACACTGCCAACGACGGCGACGACGACAAGGCATGAAATTGCAACTGGCCGTCTGCTCAACGCAGTCGGATGCAACAATAATCGTCTCCGCCTTGGCAATATATCGTCAGGAATGGCATTTTTATGAGGATTGATAGCATTTTAAAACAAGCTGTTTAGCGATGGAAATTAGCATCCAGTGCAATTCTAGATGGTCATAATATGTCGCTCGGGTGTTATAACATTTTTTTTGCAATGGAAGGTGTTAGATATGCGACTACATTTCGGTATGGCTAGAATTGTAAAAAGACGTAAATCGTGAGCTTCTAATAAATGAATGAAAGGCCTCTTTTTGAACCAAGGCGAAACCTTGACCAT
Organism: Armigeres subalbatus; assembly: GCF_024139115.2. NCBI lineage: Eukaryota > Metazoa > Arthropoda > Insecta > Diptera > Culicidae > Armigeres > Armigeres subalbatus. The sequence continues at coordinate 148,654,093 of NC_085141.1, forward strand.
GAGCTTAAATGGAAATGAGGGAGGCTCTGATGATGATAAATAGCCCGGTTGGAGATCGGCGAAGCGAACTGTATCGTCGAATTCAGATCTTAGATTGTGGCTGGAAGTTTTTTTTTCTCCCTTTGATCAGCCTACAGCTTCGAATTAAAACGGTAGCATTCTCCAAAGTTTTGATTGAATATTTATGATTTACACTTCGTTAACACAGTGTGTTAACACATATATAGTGTGCTATGAATTAGTTTTAAGCCATCGCGATATCATCGATATGCATCGATAGTTAGATACCTTCGACTCCTACTCATTACTGTGGAATCAGCTTTCTAAAATGATTTGAATAAAACTAGCTGAAAATATTTCTGATTTTGTTGAATCTATAATTCCAAGTTTCATCATCACAAACATACTTAAACGGTATAAAGTGCCTATCTAGAAACAATCTATCAAAAATTTAATGATATTCTTGTATATACCTATACTGTCCATGAATACATATTTGTAACATTTGAATTTTTTGCTATTTCGAGTTAGGCTCATGAATCGTCTCCAAATTATTAGCTCTTTTTTCTAAATTGGTGGAATCTGAAAGATTGTTCTAAAAATCTAAAAAAACTATCAAGTTGTTTTTTAACATCCAGCATACTGACCGCATAACTGTAACACTGGAAAATTATGTCACCAGTGGGACATGTTCCTTCAATAAAAATCAACGCAATTGATTTGCTCTCAAATATCAAGTGATGCTGATATTGCTGTCGATGATTTCAACTGCAAAAAGTATTTCTGCAATTTGCGTTTTTTTTTAATTAGATTTCCATGCTAATGCATATCACAAACTTTATCGTTTCATTGCTCCCATGCCTACTTATGTCGATTGTTACAAATAGTAGTAAAAAAAAGATAATAAAAAAAGCACATTACAAAGTCATTCAAATACATTAGTGCTGTTACTGAAACAAAGAGAGAAAAACCAGACAATTGCACTTCGCGGAAAGTGCCTATTGCGAGAACAGAGAAAACTTCTAATTTTGCGGAGCAAAGAAGAAGAAGAAGACTGAGTGTCGGAAACTCCAAAAGACATGCACTGTGCGAAAAGTATTGATATTCCTTTAAATCAGTAATATTCGAGAAGTCTAGAATGTATCAAATCGCATAAATACGTTCCAGGTTTGGCAGATTTTGTTCTATTATTGTCAGGGGGGTTTTTGTCGACCAAATTTAATGGAATTTGGCCACAATATTCTTTGATATGCAAAGAATGTTTAGGCCAAATTTGAGCATAATAAAAAAAAACCTCTGACAATAATAGAACAAAACCTGCCAAAGCCGTCATTCCCCCTACTTAATCCAGTTAAAACCCGAAATTGGGTGCTAGCGAAGTTGGATTTTTCTCACAATCCGTGCGTCAAACCTAACTTCGGAAGTGGTGCGCTGAATAGCGCTTTGCGATATGAAAACAGCGCACCACTTCCAAAGTTAGGTTTAACGTACGGATTGTGAGAAAAATTCAACTTCGCTATCCCCCAATTCCGGTTTTCAACTGGATTGAGAATAAAATGTAAAGAGCGAAGCACATACGAGAGATTCCCAAACAGCACTTCTAGGTTTTGAATATTTTCTATATAGATATTTAGTTATAGTTATTTATAGATATTTTAGTTACCAGATAAAGATTGTCGCTGTTGTCGCTGTCCGGAACATCTTTTGCTGGCGAGAATAGGGGATCTAAATGTCACTGAAGGAAAAATACATACGATTTGACAGTTAGGTACCACATATGTTTCGGACAGCAGAACAAAGGGAACCGAAGCGTCAATCTTTATCTGGTAACTAAAATTCTTTTGTGTAGAGGCATAACGCAGAGGCCGCAACGAATCTGCAAACAAACATTAGGGGAAGGAGGGGCAATTTGCCCTAGCTGAGCAAACACTGCTCTATTGTCTTATTTGTAACGCTATTCATGAGTATTTTTACATTATGCATCAGTTAAACAAGATAGCTAGTTGATACCATTCAAAAATTGTCAAAAATCTCAATCATATTGATAATATTCACATTTCAAAAAAGTGGTGATATTCTGTTGCCGGAAAACTCATGAGGCAAAACGCCTTTTAGCTGGCAGCTCCTAGGGAACAAAGTACCACGCGTAGGCGAATCAGCATTCTAGTATGGATAGTCCGTGGAGACGCAAGTACTTTGTAGGTTATTGCCACTAGGGCGTTTTGCCTCGCCAAAATGTTAGTTTCTTCAAAATGTGGAAATTTTCGGTTTTTCCGACCTTCCCATGCACGCGTTTTGGGGTCTCTTCCCATACTGTTAAAAGCAATAAATTTGCTACAGAATGTATTGTAGATACAATCATATAAAAAGATAGAATAAACTGTTATGAGTTATTCACGAAATTGAAAACGAAGTTTTCTAAATAATATGAATGGATTGATGAGGATCCGTAGCGTTGTTGCCTACACGTTCGCCTCCTAAGCGGACGGTCATGGGTTCGATTCCCAGCACCTCCACTACGACCTTGTCAGTCACCGTAGGTGCAGCTCAAATGGTGGCGTATTGGGGAACGAGATACGACTGCCCGATGACGACTGACAAATTGTTCTTCTTGGGGGATTCCTCCAATGTAACCGGATAAAAGGCAACCGGACAAACAGAGCGATTGGATTCACAATATGCACAAATGGTGCAAAAGGTATGAATTACGGGGGTACAATTAGGACATGTCGCTTGGATCAATTCGTCGTCGTCTTGTGGGTAATTTAAAGAACCAGCCCAAGTAACATTTCAAGTTTTATTCCACTCTTGGAATGGTTTTCACGATAAAATTATAAACACTAACAATAAAATTCATTATTACACGACAACCATCTGATGACCTCTATAAGAGTAAGATATGGCCATGTGGCCCTCTCTAGAGGACCACTATAAACCTCTAATAAGCGTATATTTGGAAACCCCTTTTAAATCACCCCCAAACAAAGAGGATTTGGCTGCGTCAAAAATTTACTTCAGTCACTCCTCTAGAGCAAGCCTCTTGACAAATCGTAGTTCTGCTGTACCAGATGACAAGCAACATGTATCAGCATCGTGTTTCGTACATAAAACTTGCCAAAACATTCATTTTTACTACTAAAGTGAGCATTTGAAAATGATGTAGCTAGCATGCCTATTATGGCCACCCCGGGTCCATAATACGCAACGTCGAGTTTGTTTATACACGTATTATGCCCCCCCCCCATTTGATTTACATGTTCCATTCCACGTTTCTTGTGCCTATAATGGATCCCCCCTTCCCGTAACACGGTAGATCACTTTGACGTAGGGGGCCGTCCAGAAACCACGTGGTCATATATGGGGGGAGGGGGGGTTATGGAAAATGACCACGATAAGCCACATGGGGGGAGGGGGGGTGTTGCTCTCGAACCACGTGGTTTTTTTTTTACACGAAAAACTTTTGGTGAATAACAATAGCGGTGTAAAAAATACAAATCATTAAAATTTAATGATTTAATCATTAAACGCAAAGCGCATCTTAGGGCCGATGCCCACGTAGCGTCTTTTTCCACTCAGTGTTAAAAAGAATTTAGCATTAAGCATCGAGAAAACCCGGTAACGCAACGTCGGTCGCAACGCCGATGCATATCTGAGTTATTTGGCCAACTTAGCTTTAGATCCTATGTCCATAAAAAAAATAAACGAAAAAACAGGTGAGACTGAAACCTCAATTTCCACAAAAAAAATTTGGGAAAGAAAAATGAAAAAATATTTTTTTAAAAATTCCGCCGCAGATGGTTTTTGGCATCACGCCGCCGACACTTTTGCATCAGCGGACTACAGCTACAATTTTGAAAACTGTTCATGTTTTTACAATAATTCAAGAAAAATCTTCAAAAGAATTTCTTGTGGATATTCAGGAAAAATCCAGTAAAAAAATTTCCTGTAAAAACTTTGACCTTACTTCATACAATCCTGATAAAGTGCTAGCATTCAGAATGTTTTTTGAACAATTCTCTCTGGAAAATTTTGCTTGTAAATTTTGCTACAAATTGGTCATGAAAAAAACATAACATCTCCAGTGTAAATGCCGAAAAAAATTCCATGTGAATTCTGTCTGAAAATTCAAAACAGTCTCGTGAAAAATACATATAATAATAATTTTCGGTGGAAAAAATGTTCATATTTTCATATTTTTTTTACATTCTAATGAATTTCTTCGACAAGTTCTTCCGAATCTTCACCAGAAATTCTTTTTCATTTCCAAAATAAGTTTTACGAACATTTTAGGGAGTGCATTTCAAAATGTCCAGTCTCCAGTTAGACTTGCGTGCAAAAGCGTAGAATTGCCAATCCGGAGATGCCGAGTTCGATTCTCGTTCCTGTTCTATGATGTTTTCGGGTTTCAAACATTGTCGACACCCTAGGTATAATGTATCCATCGTACTTGCTACACAAGATATATAATCGTACAATGGCTGGCATTTAAAACTTTCAATTTATAACTGAGGAAATGCTAATAGAATAAACTAAGTTGAAAAGCAGACCAACTTCCAGTTGGAATATAGAGCCATAGAAGAAGAAGAAGACTTCTAATTTTTTCAAGAAAAAATTCTCTGAATTTTCATGAGAAATTAAATAGCCAATGCCACATGAAACACTTTGATATTACCGTTGATTTTTTGTTTTCAAATTTGGAATTTTAAAATGAATTTTTTTACGCTCTTTGTGAATTCTATCACATTTTTTAAATTTTCCAAATATTTTTTTATTCGAGGCTTTATTTAGAATTTCCACGGAAGAGGCTATGGATTATCTTCAAAAAATACTTTGGTTTTTCAAAGAATAAATCTTAAGAATTCTCAGGGTTCATGTTTTTTTTAATTTGCACCATAAATTCTTTCAAAATTTCATGGAAAATTCATTCTTCTTCGGAAAGTCATTTTGATTTCTTTGTAGGTTCAGCTAAACATTGCTTTTAATCTTTACCATGCAAAGAAGCACAAGAAATGATTTAAAAATTTTAAGGAATTTTCACATCAGAAATTCTTTAAAATTTTGATTTAATTTTCTAAGGAATTCCTATTGGAATTGCTTCTAAAGTACAATCTTCACAAGTACTACAAAAGTGCAATTTTTTCGTTATTTCCACTTGTAAAAACATCAGAATATCCTCGGGAAATTCATTATTGGTGTTTTAGATGAACTTTTTTTCGATTTTCTACTGGAAAATCTTAGGAATTTCCATCGGAAATATGTTGATATATTCCAAATAATTTCTTTTGGAAATTAAAAAAAACTGCTGAAAATTTCTAAGATTTTTTTTTGAAAAACGAAAAAAAAATCCATTGGAAATTTAGAAGAATTTCCTTTGAAGATTCATTAAAGTTGCCTAGGATTTTGAAAAAAAATCTTTAGAGATTGTGTAAAAAAGTAGGCTGGATTTTTTTTTCTAATTTATACTGGAAATTCTTCGGAATTTGATGTTTATTGGAATTTTCATCGTAAATATGCATTTCGGATCCTTCTACGGATTCTTCTAGTTCTTCAAAATTTCTACCGAACCTTTTTAGGAACTCTTCCACAGAATTTCGAAAAAAAGTCGTTGAAATAATGAAGATTTTTCCGTAGCATTTCTTCTAAATATTCTGAAGGGTTTCCCTTGCAACTCCAGAATAATTATTCTTGAAAATTAGGAACAACTGGGACTTTAAAATTAATCCAAGCAATAAATGTAGGCAATTATTTAGGATTAAGAAGCCTAGTTCTTATGATATTGAACAATTAGGCTAATTGATCGAAAAATTCAATAATGCACCTAATTAGAACATTTAGGTGCATTATTAAATTTTTCGATCAATAATGCACAAAATTCTAGTAGTGCGTATGAAAAAGGTTATGACATAGAGAAGTTTGCATTTTAAAAATCAACATGAAATTCTAAATAAAATGCTTTTTAAATTCATAAAAGGGTCTTAGAACTAAGAAGAGTCCTGCGATATGAAAAAAAGTGGCAGTATTCCAAAAAAAACACTCCAATTCCTAAAACAATCTAGGGTAATAAATAGTGTTATAATAACGATTGAAATTGAATTCCAAAACAAATCTCAAACCTTTCAGGACGGATGGGTCATATATGCGCAGCGTTTAAGATTGTCTATTAAATCACAAAAGAAAGCTAGACCACCATTTTCTTCAGTAAAATTGTTCATCTAGATATTGGTTTTACAGAAAAAAATATGGGAGCTCAAATTTGACTGACCCTGAAAACTCAGTTATCCGAAACCTTGGGAAGATTTCGATTCTAAGAGCATGCAAATGAAGTTGAAGTTGAAGCCAGTGATTGCTCTCAAGTTCAACCCACGACTTCTCGGGTGACCAATCATGACAATTGTAATGTCCTCATCATCGGTATGTACCCAATCCGATGAAATAAGTATATGATCCTAATTTCCATTAAAATGAGATCTAAGAGACAAGGTACCCAAAATTATCTTGAGTCAACATCAAGCTGCACAATGACTAGGCTAGGTGTACCAGTTGTGGCTATAGCACCAGTTGTCGCACTAGTGCTTTATATGCCAAATGATCAATCAAATCACCGTGAACCAAGTTCATATCGATAAAGCATATTCATATGACACGATAACACCTTTGATTTCCTCCAAAACAAGCAAAGCATAATGGTAAAATTGATTTTGCTTAATTTTTCACGTTCTTTGCACCAGTTGTCGCACTAGTGGTCCCTATTTGGCCAGTCCCATAAGAAAACAATGGGATTTGCCAAATAAGGAACCAAAATTAAGAATAGTGCCACAACTGGTGCATGGGTTCCTATTATGGATTAATCAATTTTGAGGATAATAACTAATTTTATTGTGGTTTTCACAGCTGTTCTAAGGAGCATGAAGTAAAACCTTTCGCTTGATATATAAAGTCCACCCACATGCCTTTTACTTATTTTTTAAAAAATAGTTGTTCTTATGTATGGCGACAATTGGTACACCGACCCTATTACTTTTTTTGTAGGGCCTTAGAAGCACTGGGTTCACGGACTTGAATGATTAAGTAGTTCAAACATTACGACTTCTAGGACGTTTTTTAAAACCTAAAAGTTTTGTATAACCTAAGTCGAGTCAAGTACGAAAGACTGAAGACGACCTCACTGTTGAGGTCGAAATACGTATCTGTCAAGGTACAATCAAGTGGTGGAATTAAATGGGAAGGTACAAACTCGTCTTATGACAAGTAAAGACATTCCATTAAAAGCTCAACATAATTTTTTTAACTAAAAGTCTGTAGTAGCTTGTACAAATAACAATTGTCATATCAACCCAATGGACCTAATGGGATATTATATCATACATCATTAATAATTTGGTTAATTGGATAAATCGAATGATCCGAACTCCAAAATGATAATTGATCTATAATACATTCATTCTTCTATGAGTCGCTTATGAAAGGATCATTGACTGAAGCATATTCGAGATATGGAATAGAAGTTCATTGGGAAATTATTCGAAAGACGTCAGAGTGACCGAGAAAATATGTTTAGTATGGCATCATTGGATTCCACGAGTCAATATCAAAATAAAATTTCACAGAAAAATTAGAAATTTTGAGAAATGAGCCAGCTCTAGATTATTTATTAGAGAAAAAATAGAAATTTTCCATAATAGAATTGGAATTTGCCATTAAAGAAATCAAGGTATGAATATTAAATAAACATAGAATTACTGCAAATAATGCAAAATTTCCATAAACAGTTGAAAATTTTCCACAAAACAATAATAAATTAGCACTTGTAAAAGCAAAAATTGCAATTATGTATTTAAAAAAATCACCAATAAAGAAATTAAAAAATATAGGAATATTTTGGAAAATTTCTAAACCATTACAAATTTTTCTCGAAATTTTTAACATATTCATGAGTCCGCATTTTTTTGTATCCTCCTGTTGCATCGAAGGTATGCGAGTTCTAGATAACCTAATACCTGATACAAATTACAACATGATAACATCATAAAAATCTTCGAAATAATGAAAATTTTTAATTTCCATGCTGGGTTTTAGTTTGATTTTGAATCAGTTGAAATTGTCCATCTTCAAAATAGATCGGATTAACCATATGTTTTAGTTACAAAGGTTTTTTTTTTTTAATTTTTGTACTTGAAAAAAAACCACGTGGTCAAAGGGGGGGGAGGGGGGGTCTGTCAAATGACCACGATAGACCACATGGGGGGAGGGGGGGTTGAAAATCTTCAAAAATATGACCACGTGGTTTCTGAATGGCCCCTAGTGTGTTGCGGTGTAAGATCTACCAAACAGAGCCCTAGCTTAATCCATTTTTCTAGCTGGAGCAATAAGTTGTGGTAATTAAGGATTTATCGTATTTAGTCCCCGCTACCAACAGCAGTCTCAGAAATAAAACATAATTAATGTTACCTTGCAGTCAGTTGAAAGACTCGAATCCCTCTTGTTTGAGGCTAAACTGTATGCAGCGGAAACAACTTGTCAAGCAATTGGTTAAAAAAAAACCTCGGTACCCGGTCCTAGGCTGAACTGACTGCTGGAAAAATCGAGTTAGGGATTTAAAAACCCAGATTAATCCACCTAGCGGCGATGATGCCTTTCTCGTGCATCGTAAAATGTACTGAAAAAATCACATAGGAAAGGTCAAAAAAGGACTTTAGGGGAATAGGTCGCATATTTTCTATCATTTTGAATGTTTTTGGATTAATTACTATGCATTCCCACCATTCTTGAAAAATTTTTTTTTTTCGATTTTGAAATTTTTTTTCCAAGGGGGGACCCTTGGAAAAAACAATGATTTTTCAATAATTCCGAAATGCAATGTCCGATCAGGCCAATTTTCAATAGCAAACAATGGGACCGCATTCCCCGTCGAATGCAACTTATTGCGAGTAAATCGGGTAATGCTAAGTTCCAAAAAGTGTGTCTACAAAATTTGTACACATACACACATACACACACACACATACATACATACACACAAACAGACATCACCTAAATTCGTCGAGCTGAGTCGATTGGTATATAACACTATGGGTCTCCGAGCCTTCTATCAAAAGTTTGGTTATGGAGTGAAATTATAGCCTTTACGTATACTTAGTATACGAGAAAGGCAAAACGTACTAACTCTTCTTGAACTGGTGAACAATGGTAGTGAGAGGAACTCAAGGAAGTTCTTATTACTGAACAAATTCTCTTGCTTGAAATGGTCTTGTAGAGCATGGCCAAAAACAGTATCACTGTTCTGTTTTCTCAAGAAAGGATTGATTTCCCATTGATAAGGGGCGCGCCTTCAATGGGATTGCTCTCTGTGAAGGGTCTAAATAGCGGGACCTTGTCATGGTGCTCTTGAGAAAACAAAACAACAACTGTATCGAAACCGATACTGCATTGCTTATCAATAGTAATGAAGTAATTCGACATGCACTTAAACACTAATGATGCGGGTAACGCCCCAATAGATCTAATAACAGGTCGCAGTGGCACACCCCAACAGGAAAAAATGGACCCCCTTTGTGTGCTAGTAATGAACCTTTAGCATATTTACATTTACAAATTAGTGAATATAACTAAATTCCCTCTTCCCTGCCCATAACAAATGGAACTGCTGTCTTGTTACATGGACCAACTCCACCCGACGGAAGTTTGCAGAATATAGTCGATTCCAGCATTTAATTTGAGATATTGTTCGGGGTCCATTATGCGCACGGGGTCCACTACTAGCACTCACCTTACTATCATTTAAATAAGTTGCGCTTTCGATATTATGGTGAAAGCTAGGTAAAGAATAAGACTCTATACCACGCGCCGGCAAAATAGTGTTGTTCAGCACAATAAATTTAATACAATTATAATATCAACATCGCAAATATTCACTTATTTGTAGATTTGTCACCCTGATATATTTCCTATTCTAATCATTTACCAGGAGAAGTGTTCTACGCAACAAAAATATTATCTATTTATGGATTTTAGCGATAAATTTCACTGACTTGAAAATGCTTCGTTTTTTTTCAATATTGCCATCATTAATTCCGATCAGAAAAATGTTGTTCTAATTTTACTCCCCTATTGGCCCTGACGAAAACGAGAAAACAATATGGGGGCCGGCTGACGCCTTTTTATTTCACCCAGCAAGAGATACAGGACGTAAATTTTGAAATGCTTATTAAAGCGTTAAAACACATTTTAGCCTAGAATTGTTCACTTTTTTGGATTAGAAATTTAATTTACTTTTATATAGGTAACACGAAAGCTGAATTATTTTAATTAAAAACCATGTGTATATAAGGAGCCTAACATGTAGTTTTTCAAAATTCTAATCCTACGTATTTAAAAGTTTTCAACATATCACTGTTAACAACATTTTAAAAGCATTTTAAAATATACTTCCTATACTTCACCATGTTGAAAAACAGTGATGGTGATGGTGAAAACTAGCCATGGTGATTGATGTCATAAATTCGCTTCTTCTTCTTATTGGCATTACATCCCCACACTGGGACAGAGCCGCCTCGCAGCTTAGTGTTCATTAAGCACTTCCACAGCTAACTGCGAGGTTTCTTAGCCAGGTTACCATTTTGCATTCGTATGTCATCAGGCTAACAAGATGATACTTTTATGCCCAGGGAAGTCGAGAAAATTTCCAATCCGAAAATTGCCTAGACCGGCAAGGGGTATCGAACCCAGCCACCCTCAGCATGGTCTTGCTTGCACTATAAGAATTAAATAAACCCAACAAGCATGGACATTGTTACTTGTCCTTGATCTTTGTATTGTCGGCGTAGCACCAAGAAAGAAAGTTCGGAAGAAAGTTCGGTTCGGAAGTCCCGACTTCCGAATTCTAATTCGGAAGTCGGGACTTCCGAACCGAACTTTCTTCCGAAGTTTTATCTGTCAAACTAATTGATGCGTTGTTTAGCGCATCTTTAGGGGAATCCAGCGCACTACTTCCAAAGTAAAGAAAGTTGCCTGTATCTTTAGAAAAAATCAACTTCGGTATAAAAAGCGTTCTAACTTTGTTCCGGATAGACAAAAGTATAGTGTCAAATTTCATGATTTTGTATAGCAAGTTCATAGGAATGTTTTCTGAGGGAATTCGGTCCACCTGGTCACATTCTGCAACACCTTGGAAATCCTTGTTCCCTGGGGTAGTTACAACTTTTTGGTCAATTCTGAAACCTGACTTGCGACGAGTACAGCTTCATAGTTTTGCAAATCAAGCTCACTGGAAAGTGTTCTGAGGGTATTTGGACATTATATAAAGAATAAAGCCAAAATGGCCATTTAAAAACACTCGCTTTTAAATGGCCATTTTGGCTTTATTCGTGTAATTCTCTCCGTAGCATCTTGAATTCATTTGTAATCTTGATCATCAGAATTGAAAACTGATGGAATTTTTAGCATTAGGGTGCCAAAACGCCAGTGTTCGAAAAATGAGTCATGTTCGGGATTCATGTCCATCAAGTTCGGAATATGAACCATGTTCGGAATTTGAGTCAAAACGGTATTGTAACCAAAATATCTTCAATATGACTACATCGTCAATGCATTATGATTTGCTGACAAACAAGCTAGCTAACACTCACGCTACAAAACATGCTTTCGATGAACAACAGCCATTAGTTAAAAGCATTCAAATTAAATTATCACAACCCATCCGCCTATTTCGTCGATCGTCGTATGGTATGCAATTATCGCCTTGGGGTCGTGCACTGTTTACGTGTCTTTAGGCTTTTAAGGGCTGGGGTGACCATATGGTATCCTAAAGGAGGACATGTCCTCCTTCGTTTCCGTTTTTTTGAAAAGGACGTAACAGCCAAAATGTATTCCTTCTGATTATTGGTCTACACATATAGCTATATATGGGGACGAAGAATCGGAAGGAATAAAGTTTGACTGTAACGCCCTTTTCAAATGTTGGGTTAGACATATTTTCCTTCAAGTTTTCAAATAGAATCAATGAAAATATCAATAATTAAATGCACGAATTACAGTAACACAGGTGTCGAAGATATCAAAAGAATCGGAATTGGGAATGATGGATTAATTCAACAAAAATGCAAATCCTTCTCAAAATTCTCTACAAGTAAACATTCATTGAATTGCCTTTGGAACGTATCGCACGGTACGTTGTTTAAAAATGTGAGGCAAACAGCAGTCGCCATGCCATCAGAACGTCTGCTTCAGTTTTGACAGTTTTGAATTTCTTCAGCTGAAAACTTGACGGCTGATACAGTTGACGGTATTATTATCATTTAGATGCTTAAATTGTGATTCTCAATGGCATTCAAGAATAAAATCTTCACTGGTCTATTAATCATTATGTGTTCGGTCCTAATAGATCTATTGCTAAATGTTCAGAATTGTATGTGATGATCTTTTTTGTTAAAATTCTGTGGAATATCGCTGAAAATGCCAACATATTAATATTGACTACATTTCAAGTTGAAATTATTCCATATGGAGATGTAATGTTAATAAAGTAGAAGAAGATGTCGTATTTCCCAGCCAAAATGCAAGTTAGCGAATAAGTTAACAAGATGGAGGAGATATAGACACTTGCCTCAATTTGACTTCATGCAAAGTGTAGGTATATGGCCTCCACTAACAAAAACTGTTTGCAATAAATTTTAGTGTGCAAAACTCTAACAAATATAATATTCCTAATCATATTGGAAATAAAAATAGATCAATGTTTCTTATGACCTCCTTTTTAACCAAATGTCCTCCTTTTTCGCTACGATTCGGGTGAATTGTTCTTCTTTAGAAAAAAAATCATATGGTCACCCTATTAAGGGCACTCCTTACGGAATCCAAATTCAAAAGTACTCGCGTTTTCAAGGGCACACCACACGATACGGAAGCAACGCATTTTTGTTATTTCAACTTTGCTGCGTCGCAGCAAAAGATATTTTAGTTACCAGATAAAGATTGTCGCTGTCCGGAACATTATTTGCTGGCGAGGATAGAGGATCTAAATGTCAATGAAGGAAAAATACATACGATTTGACAATTAGGTACCACACATGTTTCGGACAGCAGAAGAAAGGGAACCGAAGCGACAATCTTTATCTGGTAAATATCTTTTGTCGCAGCATGCATGAAAAAATAAAAATGACAGTTGTGTGTTACTTCCGTGTCGATTGATGTGACCTAAAAAACGCGAGTTTTTGAATTTGGATTCCGTGAGGAGTGTCCTTAAGAAAATATCACACCACAGATAACAGATACTGAGGCGATATGTGTGTAAACATTTGCAACCGTTAATTCAAATGTATTTAACATTAGAGACGCAATCTGCTATCGTTTGAAGATGGCGCAACGATCATTGTTGTGTAAATGTGACTGTCAAACGTATTGGTTTCGTTCAACGATTGCTAGTCAGTTACGTCCATATTTGCTTCCGAAATCAATTGTGTAGATGGCAGTCAACGTACCTATATAGATTTAAAAGTTCTGCCTTAATATCTGTTATCTGTGAATCACAGACTGTGATGCAGGGCCGGATTTAGCCCTAAGGGGGGCACGGGGCCGACAGCTTGTGGGGGCCCCAAAATGTACGAAAAAGGTTGGATTTGGTACTTAAGATTTGTGGGGGCCTGGCATTTTCCTTAAAGAAAGTCCACCAATCACGTAACGTAAAATTTGGCTATTTCATCACCCCTCCCCCCCTATTGCGCGGCCGGTAATAAAGTTAATTAGTTCAGTGCGTGTTGGCTCTTGTTTCGGACGGCAAAACGATCGCGCGATTTGCCGAAATTTCGTGTTTTGCATTGCGCGGCCGGTATTAAAGTTAATTAGTTCAGTGCGTGTTGGCTCTTGTTTCGGACGGCAGAACGACCGCGCGATTTGCCGAAATTTTGTGTTTTGCATTGCGCGGCCGGTAATAAAGTTAATTAGTTCAGTGCGTGTTAGCTCTTGTTTCGGACGGCAGAACGACCGCGCGATTTGCCGAAATTTTGTGTTTTGCATTGCGCGGCCGGTAATAAAGTTAATTAGTTCAGTGCGTGTTGGCTCTTGTTTCGACGGCAGAACGACCGCGCTATTTGCCGAAATTTCGTGTTTTGCATTGCGCGGCCGGTAATAAAGTTAATTAGTTCAGTGCGTGTTGGCTCTTGTTTCGGACGGCAGAACGATCGCGCGATTTGCCGAAATTTTGTGTTTCCCTTAGGACGGTTCGTAAGTAAATTGATGAATATATTTTATTACTTTTACAGCATATACTGTTATTGACAAACGCTCTATATTGTCGAATAGAGCTCCCTATTATTTACCTTTCCCACTAACACAAATTTTCCTTCCCGAGACATCTATGAAGGTAGTATGGGTTCCCTGCATCTTCACTAGTAGATGTTGAACTAGCATTCTTTCCCTTCCTTCCGTGATTGTAAGGACGTGGCCAGGTATACAACTGCTACTGTATAGGAAAAGGTACTAATCCCAAGTACCAATTTGCGACAATATACAGTAGATTGCTCAATTCAAGCTCTGTCTGGTAAGGGGGCGGGTGTCGCGGGAGAGGGTTCTCTTCGTCGACTTCCCCTCATTTGAATGAAAGTGACAGGCAGGGAGTTTCTTTGCAGTTTATCACCTCAGAATGCAAGTTCGCATTGTTTTCTTTCGTTCTGAAGTGATAAACCAGAGAGAGATCTGCTGCTTGTCACTTTTGTTTAAGGGAGAGGGGGTCGACGGGGAGAGTCTTCTCTTGCGACATTCGCCCTTATTCCGGATGGAGCTTGAATTGAGCATTGTATAGCCACCCACGATTTGTACAATCACATATGCTATGCTATGCTATGCTATTTCATCACCCCTCCCCCCCTATTTTACACTATTTGTATGAATCCTCTAAACATTATATGGATCGTCACACATCTCACAACCCCTCCCAGCTAAACGTTGTGTAATTTATGAATGTTTCTTTTGATTAAATGAAATTATCATTTAGATGAAATTGTGTTTTCGTACTATGTACAACAAGTCCTAATAGAATTTCATTATTTCGCTTCAGTGCTTTGTTCGCTAAGTCCTTTCTAACACCGAATTACTTCAACTTATCCTAAAAACTTGTGATAATTTCAAATCTGTCCCTTTTTTCTTAGTTGTGGATCTTAACGCTTTGGAAGAAATTTAATTTCGGCCGGAGATACGGGTTTGACATCATAACTTGAAGATTCATATGCGTACTCTTGCTCCACCGATTCCTGCGTACTTTTACCCAAAAGTCCCAAAATTATTCAAGTAATGGTTTTGACTTCTTGGAAAACCAACCGGATTGGTGTTCTGTACCATAAAGTACTCTATACAATAGGTTATCGAAATGGTATAATGTTCATCTGATTGAACGTATATATGGTAATGAAATACTAGTTGCGGAAATTCAATTATTTTTAGCAAAATGACCAAAAAGTTATCTAACTCCAAATCTCCCTTGTTGTTTATTCAAATCGTTTACAATTACACATGATAATAGTTGGCCCGAATACCTGTCAAACTGATGCAGTGCTTCTAGTTTATCTTATCAAAAAATCGAAAACGTACTCTTACCCCACTCTACTCTATTAGCTTTCCGATTACAGATAATGTTGTTGAACAGCCGTGGATCTCGCTTCTTTTTTCTACTTTCCTTACGTTAAATTAATGATGACGCGGTCATTCAATCCGAAATTCAAATGTCAAGGTACAATTAAATGGTGGAATTGAATGGGATTGTACAAACTCGTCTTATGACAAGTACAGTCAGTAGTTGGGCTAGCGTTTAAATTGGATTTGAAAACCAAGTACACCCAATATTTTTTTACACGGTTGGTATTCTTTAATTTCCCGGTTAACCTGATTTTTCACAGCTTTTTAAATACCACCTGATTTTTTTTGGATTTTTTTGTGATTTTTTTCATGGGATTAACTAAAAGATATTTTAGTTACTAGATAAAGATTGTCGCTGTCGTCGCTGTCGTCGCTGTCCGGAACATCTTTTGCTGGCGAGGATAAGGGAGCTAAATGTCAAAGAAGGAAAAACCATACGATTTGACAGCTTGATACCCAACATGTTCCGGACAGCAGAACAAAGGGAACCGAAGCGACAATCTTTATCTAGTAACTAAAATATCTTTTGATTAACTCATAGTTTCATTAACGCTAAATAACTTATCAACTAAAACACACCCGTGTAAAAAAAAACTGGGTGTAGTAAAAACTACGACGGGAATTAGCTGACTACCCTAGAACAATATTCATTTTAATTTTTTTTTTCGTTTTCTATTTATTTTTTATTTGTGTAAATTTAAGCTACCGTTAAGTCTGATGAAGAATAATTGAATCATCAGAACGCCTAACCTGTTATATCTGAATCGGCTCGCAAGAAAAAATTCTCGAGTGGCTAACGAGATTGGCTCTCACTCTGCGGACCGAAGTTCGATTCCCCTTGTTTACATTATTTTTTGTTTTCAATTCAAATAAGAACCATAAAATTAAAGCACGTGTAAATTTAAATCAACCTATAACTTTATTATGTTGTTAAACACGGAGGTCAATTTATTAATTCCACTTGAACGGAAATTTACAGGTTTTGCTCGAACTGTGTACGACCTCTCATAGGTGCCACAGGAGTTTTTGGATTTGTGTGTGGAAGGTTATAACATTAGAAATCGTTTTGGTAGAACATGATAAGATAAACCAATGAACTAAGCTAAAAATCCAAAGTATGAAGGGACGAGTCAGGAATTGAACACACGACCTACTACTTAAAAGGCAGAAAAGGTAGCCACTAGACCACCAAGCTCATTCAAAACACGATGAGTTTTAATAATATAGCAAATGCTTCTCGCCAAAACTTAATTTTATTTAAAGGTTTTAATTGAGTTTAAAAAACGTCGAGCCAAATTCATTTGTAGGTATATAGGTACCATCGGAAGTATGGTAATGCTATGGGTTCCCGAGCTTTAGTTTTCAAGTGATCTTATAACCTTGAGATACTCTTACACATATCAAAATGAAAAAAAAAGCTACCAATCTAACCCGAGACCAAAAACTGCAATTCTTTATTAATAAAACAATAAATCACTCGACAGCTTCTGGAAGTGTGTACGGTTAATACTGAAATGTCTCTTTTTGTCATCATGGTAACCACAGTAGAAGGCATATCGTTCCGTTCGAGCATACAAGTTTCAATAGCGGCTTCACAAACCTCTCCAGACTGCGGCAGGCACTTATTTATCATTCCGCTCCGTAGTTTTTGCTCGTAACAAACTCTAAGTGGACGTAGGTAAGCCGGCTTAATCATTCAGATTTCACTGGGTAGCACGTTGAAAACTATTGTGCCATAGGTATTATGGCAGCAATTAGGAAGGAGCGTCATTCCGCTGATGAATGTTCGCGCTTAGGAGTTAATGAGATGATCAGTCATAAGTAAGAGTGTTGAAATGGATGGCTTCGTGTGAATGGAGTTTGATCAAGCATCCATCGAACTGTGTAATTGAAAGTTGACGGAGCAAGACTATTCAAACGATTGATTGTTTTGTTCGTTAACAGACAAGTTGAAATAATTACTGCACAACTTGAAATCTAAGTGTATTGGTGAGTAATACCAGGGACTTTTAGACTGAATTCTGTATGCCTACTGTTTCAGCAGTGTTTCTGTGAATCAGTTGTTTTAATGTGACCTTTCAAGTCGAGTCATGTCTAATTGTAGTCCAATCCGTTGCAGAGCGATGTATTGAGACCAGAGCCATAACGTGGCGCCCTTGGCGGAACCTACATTAGGCGCCCCTTACTTACTAAGGAAAGTAAAATGGTCAGTATTTTATATGATAACAGTGCCAATAGTCGAATTATTAGATCTTAGATCTATAGATCTACAAAAAATATTTATTTAAATTAACAGTTTTTATGTCTTGGCTAGCCAACAGATAAACTTTTTTTTTGTGTCTTTATTAAAGAGACTTTCAGCCCGAGGCTGGCTCGTCTCCGAGGAACAGATAAACTAATTAATTTGCTAACAAAAAAGAGTTTGATGTTATTCAACATCAACAACTACCAAATATTGCTTGCACCACTAATGGGTACACTGTTCCTTTAGTGGTGGTAAAAATTTATTTTGGTTCCCATAGTGGTGCTGTCCATTGATTTGTTATGAGACTCGCCACTATTGATACAGTTGCTCCACTGTAAGTGCAGGGGAGTCAAATTTATTAAGGATTTCAATAGTTTTTCAAGCAAAAACTAAGGGTAAACCGGATATTCAAAGCACGACGCATCAACTGAAACCATCGTAAAGTGTATAATTTTGGAAAATCTCCTTAAAACCTCACTACTTTTACTGTTCGTAGTAAAACTAAGGATACGGTTACCATATTTAGAGAATTTGGATCATACCTAAAAGATTAAATAGTAAAGTTGTCCAAAAATACTCCATATAACAATCAATATTTATTGAGTGATGTACAAGAATCTGGTATCTGAGAGTCTTTGTGGATTTTGAAAAATCACTTCTTAAATTTTAACGTATTTTTGACGTAGAATACGTCCTTCGAGAAATATAGGGGGGTCATTCTGCAGAATCAAATTTGAGACCGTCACGAAAAGTGGTCAGGAAGTATTGGCTAATAACTCAGTCATCTTCCAACCGATTTTGATGATTTTGACGTAAGACTTACGTCTTTCTTTACTATACTGTCATTTAGATTTTGGGAAATTGAGAGCGTTACGCTGCAAGGGAAGATTTCGAACGTTACTAGCGCCTTTGTCTTTCGATGGATTTTTAAGATTTATATATCAATCAACTCGGACACTTTCCAGCAATTTGCCTATTTCATTGAAATTTAGGAATATTAACGATAAGCTAATGAAAATTTTAATTTTTGCAAAGCCAGCAAAAATTTCATATGTAACCAATCCCGTCCATTCCTAACACGGACATCAGAATGCGGTATGTCACGGGCCTTCGGGTCCACCGCAAGATTTTCTTTGGACAAGATTTTCTTCTCTATAAAAGAAGCAGTGTCTGCCGTGTGCGAGTCATGAACTGGCAGCGGTTCCAGCAGTGCGTCGACAACTCCGTCGATTACGAGGTGCGTCCGGAGACGCCGGAAAGTATCGACCGCCAGCTGTGCACCATCGAAGAGGTAATCTCGGTGGCCAGAGAGCAGCATGTCCCGACGGCTTGGCAGGTAAGCAACTCCTTAAACATCGATACACTCACCAAAGATTTGATTCGATTGCGGAATGTCACTCGCAGGCAGTTTCAGCGTACTGGACTGCCTGAGCTTAAGGCACGCTGCAATCGAATCACAAAAATTATCATTTTTATTTAACGGATTATGCTAAGCCGTTCTGGAAAATGACTAAAATACTGAAATCCAAGCCTCGGCCCATTCCACCTTCCACCCATCCCACTAGACAATAATGGCTCTAATGATCTAAAATCTATTAATTTCGACTGTAGTTTAATGGTTCGGAGATGGCTTTTCAGTCTTGACAAAATCAAAACACTGTTATTTAATCTTGTCCAACGTTTCGGTCCGTTTGGGACCTTCCTCAGGGACTCAATTCTTACAGGTTTATCCTCAACTGTGGTTCTGCTGAACCATTGATTGTCATGAGGTCAGGATTTTCCCACATAAACGAGAACGGTTCGAGCACCGCGTTTATGGTAAAACCCTTTCCGTTTATCGTTCGTTGGAATTCAGTGCCTGGCACAAGATCGATCACCATTGCTTGGCATCGCCAAAGCACGCATCCAGCTAGGGACTAAAGAGAGGTGTCACAAAAACACTGAGGACGTGACAATGGACGAACGTCAAAGACGAAACACAGAGTGCACTGTAAAAAACGCATAATGTGAATCCATATACGTGACAATAACTAAGTAAAAAAAACATATTCATAACCCCACCCTTATTTAACCTCAAGTTGAGATTAAACAAGAGTAGCCGAAGCCGAACGTGAAAGACGAAACACAGAGTACACTGTGAAAAACGCATGATGCGAATCCATATAGGTGAGAGACACAAAGTACATTGTAAAAAAACGCATAATGCTAATCCATATAGGTGACAATTTGTTGAAAAACTAAGTAAAACACATATTCATAACCCCACTCTTATTTAACCTCACGTTGAGATTTAATAAGAGTAGCCGATTATCTCGGAGAAGCAAAAAGTCAACTACGCCATAGCTCCGGTTAGCGCAGCGAGGGCTAAATACTGTGAAGGGGGCCCTGGTGCTTCACAGGCTTCGTTTGCGGTTAGGTTCTTATTAGACCTACCTAACCATGCATTCGTAGGCACGGTAAGCATAAAGCCGCATCACACCGAGAATTAGGGGTCACCTGCATGGTGGACTTTTACCACTGAAACAGGCAATCCGTAATGTTATTCTTAGCCAGATAACCAGCTGCCGACACCACACGGCTATCTAGGCTGTTCGTGGAGTGAAGTCGACATTGACTTTACGAATGGAATTGACGAAAATGGTTAATAACTGTGGAAGTGCTGGGAGGCGACAATATCCCAATGGGGGATGTAATGCCAATAATAAGAAAAATATGTTGCGTAGGGGTTATAACGCCTATTCAGAGAGTAGGAGGTTGAGGGTACGAGTCCCTCCAAGACGCGTGTATTCTTTTCCCAAATTTCTTATCAACTTGTCCATTTCGAAATACGTGCATATGCGCAGCCAAGATATAATAAAAAATATTTTCGGCCGAGTTGCCGAAAAATATTGAATTAGTTGTAAATTCTAGACCAACATTTGAAAAGGGCGTAACAGCCAAAATTTATTCCTTCTGATTCTTTATACGCATATGTAGCTGTATGTGTAGACGAAGCCTATTACGCCCTTTTCAAATGTTGGTCTAGTAATAACTACATTGCTTCGAAAGCTACACCCATGATTGTTGCTTCTAACGTAAGTTGCAATCATGCTTTATCACACCAAACCATGAAATCTTTGGCAAACTGTCACAATTCGCTACATTAGTAGCAAGAAAACATTGACGAAGAGAAAGCGATTAAGGGAAGATCCATAAAGTACGTCACGCAAAATTGGCAATTTTCAACCAACCCCCCCCCCCTTCGTCAAACTTTTTGTATTACACCTACAACTTACAACCCCCTAGGAACGTGACGTACTCTGTGGATGGCCCCTTAATGCAGTTACGCCTCTGACAAGTGCAAGAAATATATTCTGATGTCCGTGGTTTTGATTCACTAAATCCTTACGAGTAAATTTATGACAAATGTTCAGCTTCTGATTTATAAAAAAAAAATAACGGTAAATTGCATATTAACAATTATATCACTCAAATATCCAGGGAAAAAAGAGGAATAATAATATTATAAATAAACATTGATTTGTAATAAATTCAAGAATTTTGTAGTATAACGACACTTACGGAAAACTGTTTTAATGCACGTAAAACACTAGACTTGAGCCACTTCGAAATTTTATTCGAATTAGCTGAAAATTTGACAGAAGGCTTATTTTAGCATAAGAATGAGATTTTGATACTTTTTGAAAACATAAAGAGGTCTATTGGTCATGCATATATGAAATTTTAGCAGATCTATTTCATTGTTATTAATTGCCTGCCGCGTGAATTTAATCTTGCAGGGCAAGTGCAGTGATGATTCCTAGTGCCCAGGATGTCGGATCACCCAGAAATTTCAACAGAATAATTTTACATTATCCCGAGTTTTCAGCATAAACGAAAATGTCAAATAAAAATGCACATTTCTGGGTTAGTCAGTTTTACACCCTACCGCAGACGTCAGATTTTCACGGTGTGAACGATGAACGGTTCTCCCAACAGCTGATGCAACTCGTAGTTCATTCGCCTCCTACATGTACCGTCTTCCATCTGCACCCCGCCAGTCATAGATAATACGCAACACCTCTCGAAAACTCCAAGTGCGCGTTGGTCCTCCGCGAGCATTGTCCAGGTCTCGTGTCCGTAGAGGACTACCGCTCTAATGAGCGTTTTGTACAGAGTCAGTTTGGTACGGCGGCAAACTCTTTCTGATCGATTTGCATAGAAGCGTTGGAGCGTTTTGCGGAGTTCAAACTTTGAGCTTTATATGTAGACGAAGAATCAGAAGGAATAAATTTTGGCTGTTACGCCCTTTTCAAATGTTGGTCTATAATTGATCGTAACATTCAAAATAAAACATTTTATGGGACAATAAAACTTCCTTACGGTGATAAGTACTTCACCTGTCATAGATGGCACAATTGGGGCCAGACTGCTTACCTATAGAAAAAAAGAAAAAGATAAAAGCTATCAATAATATGTACCTCAAAAACGAGTCCTGTGATGATAATAATGGCTGTGCTAACAAGAGCGGATACATGGGCACTTGAATTCGAAACACACCCTGTAGGATTACTCCAAAAATAACTATTTGATAGAAGGCCCAGATACCCATAGTGTTATATACCGATCATGTGTGTGTGTTGTTACCGTTAGCACCCGTCACAATGTGGACTCAACTCCGATCGGTTTTGATTTAAATTAGATTCGTAGAAATACTAGTTGTTTTTGTTTAAATTGATTAAATTTTGTAAAATTGTTTAAAATTTTGGCTATTAATTTGAACTTGTATAACAATACCCCCCCAACAATATCTAACGGTTGAGTGCTATAAATATCCCACATCCCTATGGGCACAAAATGTCGGATACAACAACCCTGAGACGAGAGAAATAGAAGGAAGAGGAAAAAAACGTGAAGGATGTGGAAAGGAGGGAGAGAAAAGGAGATGAAACCGGGAGATGAAGAGAAATGGGCAGTCGAGTTTAGTCCGTTGTGGAAACCGGAGTGTCCGTCGGAGTGAAGTAGAGATCGACTGCGAACAGCACCGCATGTCCGTGTCGCAAGTGTCGTTAAATTCGTACCCCGAAAAGTGTGAGGAACGACAGTGCAAGGTCGTATCATTCTACGTTGCCGGTGACCAGTGAGTACCAGTCGCCAATTTTACTGGATCACACACCACGCGAATGCTGGACACCTGCTATTGAGGTTAGGACCTAGTAAGGTTGTGTGGTTCCGCGCCCGCTTATTGGTGTCCGAGCCGATGTGTACAGCTCCCGTGAGTGGGCAATCAGATTTCCGGCTACTGAATGAGCTCGAGATTCCCAAATTGACGCATACTCAAATCACTCGCAATCCATTTCTCATGCCAACACTTCCACATGTGTATAGTACACTTTCACATTAGAGGAGCGTGAGTATTTAGAACGTCTAGCGGCTATACACATTATTCATCAGCAAGTTTTTTTTTCCAATTAGTCGTAATTATTTTTCATTATTTTTAAAGAAATGTTGCGAAAATATGAATGCGAGGTGTATTTAAACAAGAAAATTGATGCCTTTAAAAAAACATATTTCAATGGACACCAAGCGCTCTACTTCGCCAAAACATCATGATATTTAAAACATATTTTCAATGGAAGATTTTCGACGATTATGGTTGGGTGAAATCAGTAGTGATTCAGTTTGGTTGCAAATTTTCGAATACTATTCTAGTTTGAATATGAGCCAAAATAGAACAAACTCACAGGCTTCCACAGCAGTGTTCTATTCATGTTTGATTTTTTTCCATTAAATGAAATGATTATGTTGCTGCTGAGGAAGGTGCGGTTAATGCAAAGTGGATTGATATGTACATAAAATGACGCATTCATACACCAAAACAATTGAAAAATATTTGAATCTCGTGATTCATTCGTAGTTCAAATCTGCAGAAATGAATCACTGCTGATTTTACTCTTACGCCTCGGTATTAAATTGATCGATGATTCTCATGCTGGCATCGAAAACATGGCCGCCTCGCAGACCCCTGGTTTTGACTGAGTTCTCACAATAATCGCTTTTACTGACTTTTAGTGCAATACCCAGAAAATATCACGTATACACACTTAATTTTTATTACCGGGCTCGGTTATCAGATTACCGAATTCTCAACAGCTGAGCTCTCGGTAGTCAACTCGGTAAACCACATTGACTACCGAGTCTTGGGACAATAAAACTTCCTTACGGTGATAAGTACTTCACCTGTCATAGATGGCACAATTGGGGCCAGACTGCTTACCTATAGAAAAAAAGAAAAAGATAAAAGCTATCAATAATATGTACCTCAAAAACGAGTCCTGTGATGATAATAATGGCTGTGCTAACAAGAGCGGATACATGGGCACTTGAATTCGAAACACACCCTGTAGGATTACTCCAAAAATAACTATTTGATAGAAGGCCCAGATACCCATAGTGTTATATACCGATCATGTGTGTGTGTTGTTACCGTTAGCACCCGTCACAATGTGGACTCAACTCCGATCGGTTTTGATTTAAATTAGATTCGTAGAAATACTAGTTGTTTTTGTTTAAATTGATTAAATTTTGTAAAATTGTTTAAAATTTTGGCTATTAATTTGAACTTGTATAACAATACCCCCCCAACAATATCTAACGGTTGAGTGCTATAAATATCCCACATCCCTATGGGCACAAAAAGTCGGATACGACAACCCCGAGACGAGAGCAATAGAAGGAAGAGGAAAAAAACGTGAAGGATGTGGAAAGGAGGGGAGAGAAAAAGGAGATGAAACCGGGAGATGAAGAGAAATGGGCAGTCGAGTTTAGTCCGTTGTGGAAACCGGAGTGTCCGTCGGAGTGAAGTAGAGATCGACTGCGAACAGCACCGCATGTCCGTGTCGCAAGTGTCGTTAAATTCGTACCCCGAAAAGTGTGAGGAACGACAGTGCAAGGTCGTATCATTCTACGTTGCCGGTGACCAGTGAGTACCAGTCGCCAATTTTACTGGATCACACACCACGCGAATGCTGGACACCTGCTATTGAGGTTAGGACCTAGTAAGGTTGTGTGGTTCCGCGCCCGCTTATTGGTGTCCGAGCCGATGTGTACAGCTCCCGTGAGTGGGCAATCAGATTTCCGGCTACTGAATGAGCTCGAGATTCCCAAATTGGACGCATACTCAAATCACTCGCAATCCATTTCTCATGCCAACACTTCCACATGTGTATAGTACACTTTCACATTAGAGGAGCGTGAGTATTTAGAACGTCTAGCGGCTATACACATTATTCATCAGCAAGTTTTTTTTTCCAATTAGTCGTAATTATTTTTCATTATTTTTAAAGAAATGTTGCGAAAATATGAATGCGAGGTGTATTTAAACAAGAAAATTGATGCCTTTAAAAAAACATATTTCAATGGGCACCAAGCGCTCTACTTCGCCAAAACATCATGATATTTAAAACATATTTTCAATGGAAGATTTTCGACGATTATGGTTAGGGTGAAATCAGTAGTGATTCAGTTTGGTTGCAAATTTTCGAATACTATTCTAGTTTGAATATGAGCCAAAATAGAACAAACTCACAGGCTTCCACAGCAGTGTTCTATTCATGTTTGACTTTTTTCCATTAAATGAAATGATTATGTTGCTGCTGAGGAAGGTGCGGTTAATGCAAAGTGGATTGATATGTACATAAAATGACGCATTCATACACCAAAACAATTGAAAAATATTTGAATCTCGTGATTCATTCGTAGTTCAAATCTGCAGAAATGAATCACTGCTGATTTTACTCTTACGCCTCGGTATTAAATTGATCGATGATTCTCATGCTGGCATCGAAAACATGGCCGCCTCGCAGACCCCTGGTTTTGACTGAGTTCTCACAATAATCGCTTTTACTGACTTTTAGTGCAATACCCAGAAAATATCACGTATACACACTTAATTTTTATTACCGGGCTCGGTTATCAGATTACCGAATTCTCAACAGCTGAGCTCTCGGTAGTCAGCTCGGTAAACCACATTGACTACCGAGTCCTCGGTACTGCGTTCTATTCGATGAAATGTCAAATTTTACCGAGATGTTCTGTAAAACCAACTGAGCAATCGGTAAAACAATACCGAGCATTACGGTAATTCACATGTTCGTTCACATGTCAAAAAAATCAGTTTTACTGATATCTCAGTACTTTTTCTTACAGTTTTCCAGTACTTTTTTGCGGTGCACCTGTAAAAAAAATACCGAGCGATTTGTAATTTTGTTTTTTTTTTAATATTTCCGACGTAAATAAATATGAAAAATTAAAATTAAACATGTTTTATTTGAATTACTCTCATTTACATATTATTTTGTTCGTATACTTCTGTGCATACATATATAATCCGCAAATCCCGTTTCTTTGAAAACAAAATCCAATCTGGGGGAAAAACTGGAAGTTCGACGGGGCGTAGCGTCCTTTCTATTGATAAGGGCCACATGAGGAAAATGTATCTACTGCTGGAAATATAATGAAAACACTTTGATTTTACAACATAGTTACAGTCTAATCATATTACTTACCCACAAAACGTTGAATATCACTATTTCATTTCGTTTGATTCGTATTTTCTGCTTTTCGTTCATTAGTTTTGAACACGAGGAGATGTTTCAAAAATGGCGCTTTCTGAAGTATCACATAAGACGTAAGACTGCTAACTGAAAACTCGGTTTAAAAATTAACGACGTTGGTAAGATTGATTACAGAACACGGTGAAAATATAGAAATATATGTGAAAACCGATTAGCTCGGTAGTTAATATTTTTGACTTTTCATTTTACTGAAAGATCGGTGAACAATATTACAGATGTCAGTAATTTTCCAACCATTAACCGAGCTTCCGGTATGGAATAATTTTTACAGGACAAAACCAGTAAAAAAATTACCGAGCTGAAATAATCGATTTAAGTGTGTACGTATATAAATATACTATAGTTATCAAGTTTTACGGAGCAAATCCGTAAAAAAATTTCCGAACAAGAAAAACGAGAATGTGGTTCAGCCGTTATAATTTTGATGAAGTAGTCCGCTATTGAATGTGTCTTCAATCCAATATGCAATAAAAGTTGTTCGTGAAAACTGACACTCCATAAGCTCAGCCCTTTTTGCGAAAGTACATCTCATATTGGTTTGCCAACGAAGCTGTATGATCAAAGCCCTGTTGGTCCGCATTGTCCCACCACAGAACCGACAAGCGAAAGTAACGTTTATTTTTCAGCATGGCTTGCTTCCAGAGTGTCCTGTAAATACTGTTTCCCTTGTGTGTAAATGCTATGGTTTAGAGCATAAAAATGGGAAAAATGAAAAATAAACTGAGCGGAATAAAACAAAATTGAGATTTCCTGTAAGAGACCCTTAACAAATTACGGAACGCTATGGGGGGAAGAAAGGGGGTCAAATCAATGGTAAAGGTTAATACCCGAGCAGGGGAAAATAACCCAGGTAACATTTTCAATTTTATAACGCTCTTGAAGACCATAATTTACTATACGTTATAAAACCAGTATAAAACCAAAATGTTACTAGGGAACACAATAATACCTTATTCTTCTGTTATTGATACCTTACTCTGTTATAAACTTGCCTTGCATAAGAGGTATAATACCGAAGTAATAATACCAAAAAATAATTTGCAAAATACTGCAGGCATAACATACTGTGTTGCGTGTGTGTGTGTGTGTGTGTGTGTGTGTGTGTTTTTTTTTTCTTCCTAAGCAATGGAGGGGGAATCTGCTCAACAGACATCCTGGGTTGTCCAGGAAGTGCGGGGTTAGAGGCCACCTCCAACGAGGGAGGCAGGACTGCATCCCCGACCCGCTAAACCGTTTCCATTGCCGCTGACCCATAGTCCCTTCGGTACAACCAGAAAGTAATGCTTTAAAGGGGGGGCAGTGCACAACGCACCCTCGAGGTTAGCTGCGTGTCCTTGCAGCACCGAACATCGTGACTCGCTTTTTTAGAAGAGCACCATGGTATCGTGCCAGCGCATTGCCGGCTTTCCATATGGCCTTACCACGCCCTATGTCCCTCGGAAGGTGGGAAGGGTCGACTTCGCGCCTGCTTCCCTCTGTACGGCTGGTATCAAGAATGTTGATGCCGCGTGCACTCTAAATTGACTTGCCGACGCGGTGCCTATGCCTGTCCCAGCCTTGACGAGCCGACGCCGCGAAAGCGACGATACCATGTTGTTCGGTTACTTGTTCGATAAAAGGATCGAGTTCGACCAGAGGGCAACGGTATGACCCATGAAGCCGACTCCTTCCCTTGGACCACCTCTTATTTGGGCCTGAACTAGCCATTCCTCGAGTCCACGCGCCACCTTCTGTGTAGTTCCGAGACGATTTGGACGATAGCCGATAAAACGGCGTTCCAGCCAACTTCATCTTTACACTTATAAAGCTTTTTCAAAAGACAATCTACCGCCGGCTACTTGAGTTTGCTGAACACCATAACATCTTACCCGAAAAACATTTGTTTTTCCAACGCGGTTGGACACCACTCTTTTCTACAAGTTATGGAGAATACAACAGGCATAATATTACCCTATCGTGTTTTGAGAAGAAAAAAATTTAAATATGATAATTTAAGAGTCGTTCTAAGGTCACTGTCGAAGCTAAGAACAGTGAATATAGCAGTCGATAGATATCATGTAGGGCTCCAAAAACGTGACAAATCTTAAAACTTAGCTCAGGGACTAATTCATCTATACACTGGTCAGACCACTTGCTATATTATCCATTGCGATCATACAATGTGGATGACTTCACAAAACAACGAAGCTCTTCGTGCCAAGTGCTTTCTTACCTTGCATCATACGCAAACCCTTAACGAAAATATGTTCTGCTTTATGTGTTTATTGCCCAACAACACAGACTAAATTATCAATTAACGAGGTATCGGAAAATATCTCAGTTTTAATTGAACTTAATAAAAAGTGTCATTCGAATTTGTACGATTAAATCAAATTACAATGGGATCGTTGTGTATTTTTAAGGTAGAAACAACGTTTGATTTCCTCGAACAAAATTTAGCAATATCAAAATTGATTTTATCAAATTAATTTGCCTGATTTTTTATTGCAAACCTTTTGGTAATAAACATTCCCGTTCAACAAGTAATTTTCTTTCTATTTCCAGTTTTGTTCGAAACATTCACATTAAATATTCCTTTCTTTTGGAAAAATAACTGCTTCATCTATCAATCCGCGTGATTCGATTTTACAATCATAACATTATCGAGAATGTGATAACATCGCTAATGATAGGTGTCTGATAAATCTGTTCAGCAGCGCATCCCAATCCAAATGAGCAATATTTAAGCAGCCCAAACAAGTGAACAGATGTTTATCCCTCGAACAAGATAGCCTAGCCAACAAAGCACAAAAATACACAACCATCTGCAAATCATCCATTTATTAGTCTGTCAGACATAATCTAAACGTACGCGCGCATCGCCGTCGTGTCATGCTTATTTGTATTTGGGTGTCCGGCCTGGTATATTTACTTTATATTGCTCGGAATAACATCATTTGCAGACATACGCCAAATTTCACTGCTTGGTTTTATTAGATGGAATTTGCTTTTTTTCATCTGCGGCATTGTACCTATATCAATACGTCATTGGGACACATCGGATTTTTGTTTGTTTTGCCATATATATGTATCTTCTTTTTCAATGGCTCTACGTTCCATATATATGGAAAGGACAAGTAATGCCCCGGTACACTTCTCAAATTCCTCCAATTTTGAGAAAAGGTTTACAAGCTATCTCTAAAGAAAGTCTACAATAGTATGATGAAGTCCTGATAAAAATGATATACACTGGATTCTGTTTTTACACGATTTACATTTTGTCAATTTTGCATTCATCTTAAATGTTTAACGCATATTAACTATCATGTGATTTTTCTTTGATTTATTCAGGACTTTTTGAAACATGTTGCAAAGTTTTTGGTGATGAATTGAAGTCACATGATCAAAAATACGAGGGAAAAAACGAGCAATGGGTAATGTTTTTAACATAACCGCGAGTAGACGTAGGACTTTTATAAACGTGGCGTATTTACATTTAACTTCTAACTTTTGGATCTATGGAGTTTGATTATAGGTATTGATATTGGAAACGACAACTTCCATGCTGTGTAGAATTATTGGCAATTTGTTTATTTAAAACTTCTGGAAATAAAGCTAATAATTAAATACATAATTAGAATTGCTTTGTTTCTAACTATTAAGCCCTTATTTACTCAAGCAAATGTAGGGCATTTATAAATGTCTTATTGATGATGGTACTTGAAGTTTAAAAATTCTATTTATAAAATTTTCAGACTTGTGCAAAATGTGCAATTTTAGTGAAACTGTCCCGTTTTCCATACAAAGAAATACAGCACCAATTTCGTTGCTTCTTCTTGCCAACATACGTGCTTACTGCTAAAAAATCACAACAATAAGAAACAAGTCAAGGAGCAGTAACCCTACTAAAATAGAGGAGGTACTGCTAATACGTCAACGAAAAATTATTAGATGTTTTAATTCCAAACTCCGAGTCTACGTCAAGTTAATTACAATTAATAATACAATTTCTCAGAAAATGAAAAACAAAGAATAAGATAATGTTTATTTAAATATTCTTCTGGAAATTATTTCTTGAGGACTTTATTAAAACATTTACATGTAATACAAGTACTCGGACGTTTTGAAGGCGATGAGGAGTGACGTCAAGCTCGGTGAACTCGGCGCCGACGTACGTCGAATAAGACGTACCCGGATGGGCGAGATGATCCTCGAGCTGAAGCGGGGCGTCTCGCAAAAGGGCGCCGCTTACAAGAAGTTGGCGGATGAAGTTCTAGGCGAGACGGTTAAGGTGAGGGCACTCACTACGGAGGTGAATCTAAGGGTTAAAGACCTGGACGAGATCACCGAAGTCGAAGAGCTCGTCACGGCACTGCTGCGACAGTGTGAAGTGGAGACGCCCACCGCAGCCGTTCGGCTACGGGAAGGTCCGGCAGGGACGCAGGTAGCATTGGTTCGGCTTTCTGCAGCGGACGCCTCCAAGGTAGTCAAGTTAGGGAGCGTCAAGGTGGGATGGTCGGTATGCCCTGTGGGCATATACGAGCAACCAGAAGTTAGCTTCAAGTGCCTGGAACCGGGGCACAAGCAATGGGACTGCAAGGGCCCTGACAGAAGCAATCTCTGCCGACGCTGCGGATTGGAGGGACATAAGGCAGAATGCTGCACGAACCCTCCCAATTGTTTGATTTGTTCCAGCTGTGAACATCAAGCACCCCATGGGAGGTTCGATGTGCCCGGCGTTTAAGCGTGCTGCAAAATCACAGTGCAGGTAACGCAGCTGGCTTGCTCGGCCTCGCCCGAGTGTTTGGTGTGCGCAGGTTTAGAGGAAACGGCGGAACACGTGTTGTTCGTGTGCTCACGTTTTCACGCACGCGTCAC
Organism: Armigeres subalbatus; assembly: GCF_024139115.2. Taxonomy (NCBI): domain Eukaryota; kingdom Metazoa; phylum Arthropoda; class Insecta; order Diptera; family Culicidae; genus Armigeres; species Armigeres subalbatus. The sequence continues at coordinate 148,685,434 of NC_085141.1, forward strand.
CACATGCTTGCCACATGTGGTCTGGACACTACCCCGGACAACCTAGTTCGGAGGATGTGTAAAGATGAAGTTGGCTGGAACGCCGTTTTATCGGCTATCGCCCAAATCGTCACGGAGCTACACAGAAGGTGGCGCGTGGACTCAAGGATGGCTAGTTCAGGCGCAAATAAGCGGTGGTCCAAGGGATCGGAGTCGGCTTCATGGGTCATACCGGTGGTCATGCGCTGTGGTCGAACTCGATCCTTTTATCGAACAAGTGGCCGCACGAAAAATAACATGGTATCTTCGCTTTCGCGGCGTCGGTCAACCGGGCGGGTTCCAAGCCCGAGGACGAAAAGGGGTCCTCGTCAAGGCTGTGGCAGGCGTGAGCACCGCGTCGGCAAGTCCCTCTGTGTGTTGGCGAATAGACCCTGTCGCAGAGAGGTCAATTTGGGGTGCACGCGGCATCATCATTCTTGATACCAGTCGTGCGGAGGGAAGCAGGCGCGAAGTCGACCCTTCCCACCTTCCGAGGACATAGGGCGTGGTAAGGCCACCTGGAAAACCGGCAATGCGCTGGCACGGTACCATGGTGTTCTTCTAAAAAAACGAGTCACGATGTTCGGTACTGCAAGGACACGCAGCTAATCCCGAGGGTGCGTTGTGCACTGGCCCCCCCTTTGAAGCATTAATTTCTGGTTGTACCGAAGGGACTATGGGCTTGGTGGCAATGGAAACGGTTCAGCGGGTCGGGGATGTAGTCCTGCCTCCCTCGTTGGAGGTGGCCCCAAACCCCGCACTTCCTGGTCAACCCAGGATGTCTGTTGAGCAGATTCCCCCTCCATTGCTTAGGAAGAAAAAAAACACACACACACAAAGGGCAGCAAGGACTTTGTTCAAGGGCTTGCTGACCCCTCCATATAGCCACTGCAAGTTAACGGGGCTGTCTGGGTTGTGGTGGGGTTTGACAGTGGGCTCTGTTGATCCTCTATAAAAAGCTACATGTGTCTACAAGCAGGCGCTATCAAAGCGATCGTGCGCCGCTCAAAGCACACAAGCCCAACAGGAGTGCCAACCGCCTCATCAGGATTCGTACCAGTAAGATCCTGAATATGATATACTGCTCACAAGGCAAACGACATTGAACGATTATCGGTTTATGGATAGGATTAGGCGTATATAGGCTGACAGTCGAGCTATTCTGTTTCCTGAGTAAAATAGAGTGACATCTTTTTGAAATGGCAAGCAGGCTAATGGTTCGTCTGCCTCCGTTCCGGTAAATAACCTGGCAGGCCTCCGGTAACGCTCAACACCTGTCACCTATACCGGTAGGTCATAGGTTCAGATTCACCATTCCTTTGAACATTTGAACACGGTGTTATAAGGCACCGAAGTCAACCCTTGCATCCAAAAATCGGAAAGTAGTGCTACTCAGGAGAATCTACAACTTGGGAGGTCCAACCTGATGGAGGTACGTGTAGAATCCAATGGCCGGGATATTATTTCCAGGAATATTCGGGATTTGGCTTATGAGCTATTTGCACCCGTTCGTCTCAACTACTTGTTTCCAACTGCCGAGCCAACTGCCTTCTTACCTTGGTTTCGGTTCATTTCCCTGATGCTCTCTCCGTCTAGTTGCTCACTCTCTCATTTCATTTCTAACGTTTGAGTCAGGGTTGTAATCAAGGAACACTGAGTTGTTTGTTACACTCTACATCCCTTCTCTACCTCGAATTAAACTGAAGCAAGAATCGAACTTAGCTAAATAGTTACTTTCATTTGGAACTTATACGGCATTATATCTACCGCGAGTCTATCTATACCATAAATCATATGCGACTTGTGTAGTACTAGAATTCGCGTACCTTCTCTATACGAAATCTTTACCTCACTGGAAATTCTGGAATGCTTTCCAGGCCCTTCATCCACATTGTTTATTATTGCCCATTCTGGTCGTTCTGACAGTTCTTTAGATGTGTGTTATTACATCCTCTAATATAAATCTATACTTATTTATTGTTATGACAGTCCTGTGTGTGGATTTGTTCAGTTATTGTAATTACATAATTACAATAATCGTCAACTCAACAAAATCCGACCAAAACAAACACAGGAACTGTCACAAAATCAAAAGCCGTATTGTTTTAGTTTTATTATAAAGGATTCCGTCAGCAAAGAAAAAAAAACAGGTAAATGATTTATCAAATAATGTTTCCTTTAATTGCTTTTTGTTTGCAGAATTTATCCTCTACATTCACACTAAAGCTCCAAACAGTTTCATCTACGGACTGTAACGCTGTGGAACAATTATTTTTCTCTGGGTGGTGCGGATAGAATCGATTTGGTTGTCAAACTGAAGCCAAAATTTTCTATTGTGCCGGAGCCAAACATTGAAGATTGTGGTTATGTTCGTTTCTGATCTAATATTGAGAAGTATTGTTATTATTTGGGGAAAAAATAAAAATAAACTTTGTTGGAGTTTTGTATTCTTTGTAACAAATATTCTCACATTATATTTCGAGTGGAAAATTAGTAGGAATGCAATTGAAAAGCACTCGTTACGAAATTTCACGAGATTCAGCAGCTGATTGGAGCATGAAAGTATGTTAACAATCGTAAAGTCATGTAGAGTCTAGCGCATTTGTTCGCCCTCATGCAGCGTGGAAAGAGAAATTCGAAGAGCGGGAAATGTTTGACAGCCAAGTAACTGCAAAATAATTTTGTTTGTGGGAGTGACTTCAAAATATCCCTCTACTCGCTTGAGCGCAGAAAAGTGGCTCTATCCGCAGCACCCAGATTTTTCTGCTTGAGCGCTTCGGTTGCTCCTCCGCTGCGACGTATGGTCTTTTTAGAGTTCGTTTTGCTGGAGTTCGTTGTTCCGGGACGATCGGAGTTGGTTGTTCCTGATTAACCGGAGATGATTGAGTGTCGCAATCCTTTGAAGGGGAATGAACATCGTCGGTTGAGCTTGGAGCTAATTCTGTTTCTGATTCTGTGGATCTTGAAGTTGGCCATTTTCGTAGATGAGTTATGCACCTTCGATACATTAGTCCTTCTGCATTAGCAATTATCGTATCGTTTCCAGTTTTCTTAATAACTTTGAATAGTTCAAGACGGAATTTTGGCTCAAGTTTTCCTGTGACATAGTTTCTCATCATAACTGTGTCCCCAACCTCGATTTCAGAAGCCTTGGCGTGTCTACGCTCATCAGCATACAATTTTCCTTGCATTTTTCTGATAGCATCTCGCTCCCTTACATCTTCCTCAAGGCGTAATCTTGGCTCCGTTCTAAGAGATGGTAGCATGTCCTTGACTGGCCGACCCATTAGCAACTCCATAGGAGCCTTATCTGTTACTGAATGGGGCGAAGTATTATACATGAATACATAGTCCTTCAGTGCCTTCCGCCAGTCAGTCTTTGTTGCCTTCGCAATCCGCAATGTTCTTAAAATGCCTTGGTTTTGCCTTTCTACTAACCCGTTCATTTGCGGCCAGTAAGGGATTGTACGGATTAGTTTAATGTTGTGTTGTGAACAGTACCTCGAAAACTCCTCGCTAGAAAACGGAGGTCCGTTATCGCTTCTGATTGTCTCAGGGTAGGTTTGTTGCGAAAATATTTCTTCCAAAGCCTCGATAGTTTTGCTGGCATTTGTGCTTTTCATTTCAATGACCTGTAGAAAGCGACTAAAATAATCCACAACTACTAGAAATGTTGCACATTCCTTTGCTGTAAAGAAATCTACCGCAATTTCTTGCCAAGCCCTTTCAGGCATTTCTTTCCTCATCATGGGTTCAGGGGGGTACTCGTTGCGCACGGTAGCACATCCTGCACATTCCTGAACTCTGTTAGTCACATCACGATCCATCGATGGCCACCATACTTTTTCGCGGAGGATCCTACGCATGGTGACAATACCAGGGTGTCCACGATGTGCGATATCTAGCGCTTTAGTTCTGAGTCTGTCTGGAAGAATTATCCTCTCGTCGCGAACAATTACTCCCTTGATTATACCAAGCTCTTTTCTGAATGCTTGATATCGAAACAGGTGTTTCGGCCATTCATCTGTTTGTAATGCATTAGTTACGGCAATAAGCATCTCGTCTCGACGCGTTTCTTCAATAATTTCATCCAAACTAATAGCGAGTGGGTTGTCACCGATAGCGAACAAAAAATGTTCTGAATCGTCATCGAACGCTGAAGCTGATGCCGGACAAAGCCTTGACAGTATGTCTGAGATGTTGGATACTCCTGGGATATGCTTCACTTCAAAATCGAAAGGCAATAAACGGAGCGCCCACGATTCGGCCCTAGAGCATGCACGTCTACCATCGCGATGTTTTCCTCCGTAAATATATTCCAGCGTTTTGTGGTCGGTGAAAACGGTGAAGTGTAAACCAAACAGATATAAATAGAACTTCTCTACCGCCCAAACAACAGCCAATGCCTCGCGCTGTGTTTGTGGGTAAACCTTTTCAGCCGGTGTTAATCCCTTGGACGCAAAGCTTATTACCCTTGGTATTTTCGATTTGTCTCTCTGCACCAAAACAGCTCCTAAGCCCACTGGGGAAGCATCGACATACATTTCGGTTACGTCTTTTGGATCGTAGAATCCCAGCTTGTGAACACCACGTGAGAGTTCATTTCGAAGGTCGTCGAAGGCTTTGCGCTGTTCTTCTCCATATGCGCTTACTTCTCCTCGAATGTATTGTCGCAATGGTTCGCTCCTTGTGGATAGGTTCGGTATGAAGTGTCCTACAAAGTTTACGAGTCCTAAAAAACTTCTTGCTTCTTCTTTCGTTTCAGGTTGGCGAAAAGTTCTTATTGCTTCAACTTTATCGTTGGATGGACTAATGCCTAGTGCATCGACCTTGAAGCCCAAAATCTCCAGCTCTTTGACACGATACAAACACTTCGCATCGTTCAATTTTACATTGTTTTCTTTGAGTACTTCCAGTACTTCTGCAAGTCGTGCATCGTGTTCAGCTATTGTACTGCCCGCTATAACGATGTCATCAATGTATACTATGACGCCTTCAATGCCTGCCAACATTTCCGACATTATTCTCTGAAAAATCTCGGGCGCACAGTTAATGCCGAACATCAACCTTTTAAATCGCATAAGCCCTCTTCCGGTCATAAACGTGGTTATCGCTCTAGAATCGGGATGCAATTCAACGTGATGGAACGCAGATGTAATGTCAAGTCTGGAGAAAAAGGTAGATCCCCTCAATTTGTTAAGGAACGTGTCGATAACGGGTAACGGATAGTGCTCTCGCTGAATAGCTTCGTTAGGATAACGCATATTAACACAGAGTCGAACGTCGTTTTTGCCTTTGGGAACCACGACCATAGGAGAAATCCATTCTGGGGGTCCATTAACTCGCTCTATGATATCCCTACGTAGCATTTCAGAAATTTTTGCATCAACTTGTGATTCTAACGGAGCAGGAACTCGCAAATAAGCTAATTTCCGCGGAAGCACGCTCTTGTCAATTGTCAGCTTCACCTGTATATTTGGGAACTTCGGAAAGGGGTCAATTTCTGGTTCCACCCTGCAGACGTCTAAACCGACTTTCAGCACCTTTAGATCCTCTGCGGTCCTTTTGCTCAAAAGGCATTTGTTTGCCCCTTCTATTACAAAAAATTCGGCATAAGCGTTCGGCTTTGTATCATTGATCGAGATCCATGCTTCGAATACCAAAAGCACACTCAGTGGTGCTTCGCTTGCGTATGCCCTAAATTGTCGATCGCATTTAAATTTAGTTTTGAATATCTTCGCTTTCTGTTCCTTTAGAGCAAGCCATGCTTCGTTCGTGACAGTATTTATTGAAGCCCCCGAATCAACGAGAAAGTCTATCGGAGTTTTGTCAACAAAACATGTGATAGTGCCACTGTTCCGATTCGACATTGTTGCCTATAGATACCACGTACCAATGTGAAAACAGAACAAAACAAATAAGTGTATTTATAGAAGTATTTTATACGATTTTGAAGGATTCTACAAAATATATTTTAGTTCTAGTGACAAAATTATTCATCTACCTTGAGCATTTCTCCTGGTTCTGGACGGTGGGGCAGCTCCTCCTTCCATTCGGCATCTCTTCCAAGAGTGTTAGCCTCTTCGGTGATTTGATATCTGGGTTCAACGGTTTGCCTTGTGAAACATTTTCGAGCGAAGTGGCCTTTGCGACCGCAGTTATTACATCTTGCTTTCTGAGCCGAACATCCATTCGAATCCGTTTGATGACGGTCTGAGCCACACCGACCACATTCGGACATGGTCTCCCGCTTGATCGGTCTATTGTCTCGGTTAAAGGACCTCTCACGGAAGGTACGGTTACCGGTATAACTCCCTCGCACGCTTCTGAATCTTGGTCTTTGCATTTGTGTTTGTCGGACAGCAGCCACAGCTACCGGTCCAATCTCGTTACCGAATGGCTTTGTCTTTTCTTTCTGCTTCATCAGTATTTCGCGGTTAACTGCATAATTTACCAGTTCGTCCAAGTTGATCATATTCTCCAATCCTTTATCGCGTACTCTCTCGTCCTTAGCGCCCATCGTGATTTGATGTAGGATTTCCATTTCAGTACGGTCCTTGAATTCACATCGCGTGGCTTGTGTTCTCAATCTCAGAATAAAATTGTTAAATGATTCGTCGCTTGATTGCCTCATTGAACGGAACAATTCCAGCTCGATGCGATCATTCTTCTTTCCGATGAAAAACTTTTGAAGGCGTTTTATCGCGTTATCATATTCTGGATCCTCTTCCGGCATGAATGGTATTGGAACCGGCGTTGGTTGAATTTCATCACTAACTGGGCCAAGATTATAATAAATTCGTTGCAAGCCACGACCGCCTAGTGTCAGCAAGAGCACCAGCTTCTCATGCTGCGTTTCGACGTTGCGCATTTCCACCAGTAGCTCGAATGACCGGTGCCATTCTTCCCACTCACGTCTGAGGTCTAGTCCATTCACTGCATCGTTGAATGGCTCCAATGGCCAACTTGTTTTGTAATCAGCGTTCATCTGTAAGTAATATGAGATATTTTCCTCTTGAATAAAATCTTCAATCTGATTCCAACAGAAACTGGTTCTAACATTTCGATCACAAATACAAATACATAAATTTTGATAATACTCTTGCAAAACAATTTCTTATTTTTTCATATTCTTTTACATGCTATCTGCACATCTGTCTACCTTTATGGAACTCACACCACTTTTTTTTTTTGCGAAATTTTTTTGCGAATCACTTTATTTTCTCTTTTCCCTTTTCATTCGCCCTTCAGTAGATGGCTATATGCCGGTCTATTATAATACTCTTGCACTCTTCAGCCTATCGCTGGTCTAGTGTGAGCGCTCATGTGCTTCGGTTACAACCGGACCCACTTTTTTTTTTGCCTTTTTGTTTTGTGCTTCGGATTTGCCGGTCTCACGCAGTATTCTTTGCACTCTTCAGTCTATTGCTGGTCTAGTGGGAGCGCTCATGTGCTTCGGTTGCAACCGGACCCACTTTTTTTTTTTTTGCCTTTTTGTTTTGTGCTTCGGATTTGCCGGTCTCACGCAGTATTCTTTGCACTCTTCAGTCTATTGCTGGTCTAGTGGGAGCGCTCATGTGCTTCGGTTAGAACCGGACTCACTCACCTCTCTTTTTTTGCTTCGGGATATACCGGTCTCACATTTCAATTATTCGTCGTACTCTTTTCGTTATACCTTCAGCGGATGGCTAGCTTAGTGCTACGGTTATTACCGGGCTCACTGTCAGCCATTTTGTTTTTTTTTTTGTGTTTGCGACAGGCTTCGTTTTTTGAAAAAAAAAAATTCCATGTCTATACGATTATTCGTAAGCGTAAACGTAAGACAAACATATTCCTTACCTTATCCAATATTTCGATCGTACCGCGCTGCGCCAATTGTAGAATCCAATGGCCGGGATATTATTTCCAGGAATATTCGGGATTTGGCTTATGAGCTATTTGCACCCGTTCGTCTCAACTACTTGTTTCCAACTGCCGAGCCAACTGCCTTCTTACCTTGGTTTCGGTTCATTTCCCTGATGCTCTCTCCGTCTAGTTGCTCACTCTCTCATTTCATTTCTAACGTTTGAGTCAGGGTTGTAATCAAGGAACACTGAGTTGTTTGTTACACTCTACAGTACGGAAGCAGGACAACGAGATTTATGACTTCGTGAAGGACAAGCACACACAATGTTCACACGAAGATCAAGCTTCTAGTGACGATCATCAAGTCCCCCGTTAAAGCAGCCAAAAACGAACAGATCGCGCTGAAAAAGAGAGCCGAAGCAGCTGAAAAGGTGCTGAAAGAAGCTGCGGAGCATACAGCAGTTGAGACACAGCAGGCACCTAAGAGTCCCCGAATCACTCGCACGGAAAAGCGAGGAAGGGACTCGCCTGGAGAGCAGGAAGTCACGAAAAAGCAGCGGAACGTGCAAGACTTTGCCAGCGTGCTGAAGGAACGCGTCAAGGATGGTGACTGGCAGACCGTGGAAAGCCAGCGGGAGAAGAGGAAGAAGCAGAAGGAGAATGTGGAAAAGAGGAAGGAACAGAAGAAAAAAGAAAAACGTCGTTCTCCTCGGGAGAGAGTTAAAAGTGATGCCCTGATCGTAGAAGTTAGCAATAAAACGTCGTATGCAGCGATCCTGAAGAAGGTGAGAGAGGACCCGGAGCTAAAAGACTTGAGTGAGAAAGTGGTGAAGACTAGGCGTACCAAGAAGGGGGAGTTGGTGTTCGAGCTGAAGAAGGATCCCAAGAAGGATCCCACGTGAGGGTAACGTAAGAGCTCTAAGCAGTGGTCGAGTGCAGAGACCTGGACGAGATCACGACGAAAGACGAACAGAGGAATGCACTGGCCTCACAATGCAAGCTGGGGGAAGTGCAAATGACGATTCAACTCAGGAGAGCGTACGGTGGTACACAAGTAGCAGCGATACGAATACCAGCAGAGGCTCCCAACAAAATGGTGGAGGCGGGCAAGGTGAAAGTAGGATGATAGGTATGCCCGTTGAGATTCGCCCCACGAGTCACCTAACAGAGTGAGCGATGCTTTAAATGGATGGCGTTTGGCCACCAGGTGCGAAATTGCGGACAGATCTGGTCTATGTAGAAAATGTTGTGAAGAAGGACACGTTGGTAAGGACTGCACGAAGCAATCAAGATGGACGGAAACGACCATACGACGGGTGGCTTCCAATGCCCTGCATACAAGAAGGCGATGGCGGGCCGGGATTAATGGAGATCATCCAGTTAAATCACAATCATTGCGACACCACACAGCAACTGTTGTGACAGTCGACAACAGAAGCAATGTGTGACGTGGCAATTATTGCTGAACCGTATCGGATTCCTTCTGACAACGGCAACTGGGTGGCGGATTCATCGGGGATTGCGGCTATCCAAGTGATGGGCAAATTCCATATTCAAGAAGTGGTAGACAGCTCAAGCGAAGGTTTCGTTATCTCCAAAATCAACGGGATCTTCGTGTGTAGCTGCTACGCACCCCTAAGATGGACTTTGGAGCAGTATAACCGGATGCTGGACTCACTCACGAAGAAGCTGATAGGCCAAATCAGACAGACTGACTAACCCCAGAGGTTACAGTTTGCAGGAGTCGTTGGCAAAGCTGGACGTCAGGCTGTGCAACGAAGGTACCGTTAGTACATTTCGCAGAGATGGCAGGGAGTCCATCATCGACGTCACGTTTTGCAGTCCGTTGCTGGTGAGGAACATGAGCTGGAGATTTAGTGAGGACTATACACATAGTGATCACCAGGCGATCCGGTATAGTGTTGGAACACGAATGCCGACGGTACCGCGAGAGATTAGGAATAGCGGGCGAAAATGGAAGACGAAGGACTTCGACAAGGATCTTTTTATCGGAGTACTTCGAGCAGATAGCGGCGCTACAAATCTCGATGCAGACGAGCTGACAGAAACTCTTGCTAGGGCATGCGATGCGACGATGCCATGCAGACTGGAGCCAAGGAAAAGCCGGCGGCTAAATTACTGGTGGAACGAAACTCTTGCTAGTCTGCTGCGTGAGCTGTGTGCCTCAGAGCCAGAAGACGTTTTCAGAGAGCAAGGGCTGAAACAGTCAGAGAGGAGCGTAAGATAATCTTACGTGAAGCTAGATCGGCCTTCAAACGGGATATTAAAGTCAGCCAATCCAAATGCTTCAAGGAATTGTGCCGGGAAGCATACGCTGATTCTTGGGGCAACGCTTATCGGGTCGTAACAGCAAGGATCAAGGGTCCACCAACGCCAGCGGAAATGTGTCCGGACAAGCTGAAGATTATCGTTGACGGCCTCTTCCCGCAGCATGATTCTACGATGTGGCAGTGCAATTTGACAGCCTGTTGATAATGATTGTTATTCTTTTACGTGAGTCGCGTCGTGTCGCATCGCTCGTCGCGTTTACTCTGGCGGGCACCTTAGAGTCGCGAGTGCGTACCGTTAATGGATACACGGTTAGAAAAAAAAGTGCCTAATTTTAAGTGCTTTTTTTCTCTTGTATCTCCCTCCCTCTTCCATTTGTTGTCATAAAATGAGGAGTAAAGCTACTTTACAAGGGCAATAAAGTGTGGTAAACAATTTACTTAATTTTGGGTTCCCACACGAAATCCCCTTCTTGAGTGAAAAGTACCTAATATTAGCCCAGTCAACACAAGATCGTATATGATGTTACATAAGATGCTAAAGTGGAGGCGATATAGGTACTTTCCCATACAATATGTACGTATATCGCCTCCACTTTAGCATCTTATGGTGCATCATATACGAGTCTGTGTTGACTGGGAGGTACCGTAATCCGGGGGAGCATTGATCACCGGAGTACAATTGATCAGTTTCAGTTTGCAAATACTGAATAAAATATTATTTTCTGTTATCACAATTACTTATTGTGACTATTGTGAGTTAGGTATCTTAATCATGACTAAATTTGCTGCTGAATGATATAATTTTCGATTGAATTTGCATTTATTTTGCGCCAAAATTTGATCAATAAAATCAACATTAATTTTTGAACAAGCTGCCAAAAGAGCACTCAAAACAAGTATAATAACTTTCAAGTCGAGTCAAGTACGAGACACTGAAGACGGCCTTACTGTTGAGGTCGAAATACGTATCTGTCAAGATACAATTAAGTGGTGTAATTCAATGGGATTGTACAAAATCTTCTTAATTTTTTTGTTATTATACTTGTTTTGAGTGCTTTTTTGACAGCTTGTTCAAAAATTAATGTTGATTTTATCTCTATAGATAAATGATTGATAAAAGTTACTCCAAATTGAAAAAAAAACTCATCAAAAACATATTTAAAACTAGTTTACAATTATCAAATAATCAAGAACAACAGCCTTATACCTTCTACATGTATTAGTACTTGTTTTAAAAATATGAAAAAAGCAATGATTTCACTTACAGAGAACATATATACAAAACAATTAAAAAAAACTCAAAGGTGCAGCCCAATCGGGTTGTACGCAAAAGTGACGTAGGCCTACGTAATTATACGAAATGGATGGTATTTGTAATCATAGTTTGTGTCTCTTTATCAATATTTATATTTCACTCGGGCAAAGATGACCCGGTTGCGGAAAGAAGATTTTGTGTAGTGATGCGTTGGTTGCTGCTATCGGAACGAGAAGGAGTTCAACCAGAGAAATGCTGAATCCTCCAAGTAACAAGAAAGCATGTACGAAGATCATCATCATTGGTGTTTTCTGTAATCAGAATAACTATTCGGCTTAAGTTTTCGAATTTTCTCCGTTTAAACGACAGTGACGATTCCTTATTTTCAATCATGCGCCTTTTCGAACACTAACAGCAGATAACTATATGTTCCACCTCATCGTTCACTTCCACTTCATCGTTTTGGCTGTTTCTGGCAAGCACGCTTGAAGGAAGATGATGCAATAAGTTTGTTCGAATGGCTGGCATCAGCATCAAATACAATTTCCTCAAAATATTCTGATGTTTTTGCTGTTGGGGATGGAAAAGTCGAATTATTGAGAATATATATCGGTTCTTTGCTGTACCATTATTTTACACAAAGGAAGGTAGAACCGAGAATTTTCTTCAAAAATTTATCATTTGGCGACGACAGAAAGTTGCTCTTCAGTAGCAAAATCACAAGCGCGTGTCGGAGGGAGATGAAGCAATAAATTTGTTTAAATGGATAACTAACTGCATCCAAATTTTGCGTTGAAATTGTCCGACCGCCACTCTATGATTTTTCGCTAAGCCTTCACCATTTGAAATAAATTTTCAGCTACCCACTCCTTCGTAGTGCTGTGTCCATTCCGCTGCATCAAATTTTGCCGAACCGCTCTTTGCGGAATCCCGATCAAAATGGCTCGCGCGAGTAGTAGTAGTAGTAAAATTTTCTTTATTTAAAACATTTTTTGTTCTACAATCATTTTTAACATGTACAGTGATCGGCCGGCTTGGCCCTCCAACTTCAATTTCAATTATTGTTATTATTATTATTATTATTATGTTTGACTTAATTTTTAAAATATAATGTATCATGACGGCCTTCAGGAGGCGCTAGTGTGTTTTTTAAAATTTGATAACCTAACTACTATGTACACAAATATTTACAATAAAAATTTGATAACCTAGATTGGAACTAGCGCCCTAAGCGCTTCTTGGTCCGAGTGCAAGCAACGGACCCTAAACTTTTCTTTACACTCACCATAGCGTTCATGTAAGGTTTTTATTCAAGCCAGACGGTGGACCTCGGATGTTCTTGTCCTGGGAGGGGTGTTGAGGATCATCCTCAGGAATTTGTTTTGGACCCGTTGAAGTTTGAGGTGGTGGGTTTTAGCGCAGCTCTCCCAGACCGGCATGCCATATTCGATCACAGGGAGGATGATTTGGTTGTAGACTGCAAGCTTATTTTTCAGGGACAATGACGACCGGCGGTTGATCAAAGGGTACAGTAGTTTCAACAAGACGTTACACTTTGTCACCGTTTTGTCAACCTGTTGCCTGAAAATAAGCTTTCTTGCTGTCGAGGGTCAAGCCAAGGTAGTCGGCCTCATTGGCCCATTCCACAGTCGTGCCATTGAGGATGATTTTACAGTCCCCAGGCGGAACAAGTTTAGGGGATTTGGAGTGGGGGAAAGTGATGACCTGGGTCTTCGCCGCGTTGATACAGATCTTCCAGCTGGTGAGGTACTCTGTCAGGGCATCCAGGCCTTGTTGGAGTTTTGCCACTAGCGCTCTGATCACTCTACCGTTGTAGACGATGGATGTGTCATCTGCGAACAGAGACAGAATGCCGCCTTTTGGAGGTTCTGGCATGTCGGAGGTGAACAGATTGAAAAGCAGGGGCCCGAGGATACTGCCCTGGGGGACGCCTGCGACGATGTTGTGCGCATTGAAACTCGCTCCGCTGATTGAGACCCGGAATGTCCATGCCGACAGGTAATTGTTGATGATTTTCACCAGGTAGCTGGGAAAATTATAGCGTTATGGTTGTACACCAGGCCATCATGCCATACATTGTCAAATGCCTTCTCGACATCGAGTAAGGCCATGACGGATGTTTTCGAGACAAACTTGTTCCGTCTGAAGACGATGGTAACTCGGGTCAGTTGGTGTATAGTTGACCGACCGCGTCGGAAACCAAACTGTTACTCGAACAAGATGTTGAGATTTTCGGCAGACTCAAGTAACCGATGATGAATAGCTTTTTCGAATAGCTTGGATAACCCTGAGAGAAGGCTGATGGGTCGATAACTTTTGGGGGAGGAAGGATCCTTCCCAGGCTTCCGGATGGGGATGACTTTCGCTGACTTCCAGGACGATGGGAAGTAGCTGAGCCGGAGACACTGATTGAAGATCAGCGAGAGGTGCTCAAAGAACGGAGCACTCATGTGTTTGAGCTCGAGATTCAGGATGCTGTCGAAGCCTGGGGCCTTCATGTTCTTCGACGATTTAATATAGGCCGTCAATTCGTCAGCTGAGATCTCCAACTCCTCCGAGAAGTCGTTGGGAATCAAATGGATGTTGTTAGCATGCTCGTTGACGGCTGCTTCGTGTGGACTGACGATGTTCTGCCCAAGATTGTGTGAGCTGACGAAGTGACGACCCATTTCAGCGACCTTCTCTGCAGGAGTTATCAAGCGATCCTTAGAGCCATTATTGTCTAGTGGGATCAAAGGTGGAATGGGCCGGGGCTTGGATTTCAGAATTTTGGTCATTTTCCAGAACGGCTTAGCATAATCTGGGAGAGTGTGGATCTTATTCGAGAAATCGTTATTTTTGAGATCAACCATTCTGGCCTTGATAATTTTTGTGATTCTATTGCCGCGTGCCTTAAGCTCAGGCAGTCCAGTACGCTGAAACTGCCTGCGAGTGACATTCCGCAATCGAATCAAATCTTTGGTGAGTGTATCGATGTTTAAGGAGTTGCTTACCTGCCGAGCCGTCGGGACATGCTGCTCTCTGGCCACCGAGATTGCCTCTTCGATGGCGCACAGCTGGCAGTCGATACTTTCCGGCGTCTCTGGACGCACCTCGTAATCGACGGTGTTGTCGACGCACTGCTGGAACCGCTGCCAGTTCACTCGATGGTAGTTTCGCCTTGTTAGCTCGTGCCGATTCATCGAGGAGCCCACTTCCGCCACCACCGAATAGTGGTCCGAGCTAAGCTCTTGGAAGACGACCGGCTGGGAGACATGGGGCATGGGCCCCGGACCGAGTCAACCGGGTAGGGCTGTCAGGGCTCAGGATGGTGTAGTGGCCCTCTAGTTCGTCGTTGGACCAGACGACTCCGTTCCGGTTGGAGACGGTGTTTCCCCATGATTGATCAAAGATGCTTTGTGTTCAGGTCTCCGGCGATGATGAACTGCCCCTGCCGCCGAGTGAGCTTGACTATATCCCTTCATAGCTCGGCCGACGTGCCATCGTCGACTTTGGCTTGTGTGGGACAGTAAGCCACGATGAGAGTGACGACTCCGGCGGAAGTGGTGACTTCCCCTCCAACGGCTTCTATGAGTTTGAGCTTGATGTCCGGCAGCAGGCGGCAGGCGATGTTGCTTCGCAAGGCGATTGCCACTCCTCCCCCTCTGGAGCTTGTTCGATCGAACCTCACCAGCCTAAAACCCGGAATTGTTGCACTTACCTCGGGCTTCAGGTGGGTTTCGGTGATGAAAGCCGCATCAATCTCCTTCTCCTGAAGGAAATCGCTGAGCTCGATGATTTTGCTCTTTAGTGAGAAAGCGTTCCAATTGACCAGACCCACCCTAGCAGCCATTTTCAATGACGAACATGCCCAGGGTGAAGATCTGGTCGAAGCGAGTTTTGCAACCGCGTAGTCGCATTGCCAGTTGGGTAAAAATCGGAACTAGCTGCTCCGATGTGTAGAGCGGTGGGTCGCCCTCGGCCGGAAGGGGCTCATTATCCTGACGACGGAATCCAGGGGGAGGAAGCGGAGGCCATTCGCTGGTGGATGGTGTTGGAGATTGAACTGATGATGAAGCAGCCGCCAGCCGTCTGTGTGGCTGCAAAGGTGAAAGATTTGTTATCGCTCGCCGGGGAGCCGGGACGGCCGGAAAGTTCACCTCGTTGAGAGCTGGAACTCGGTTCTTTTTCGGCAGGGACCTGGTGGAGGCCTTCTTCCTGATTTCCAAAAACGCCGCCCGCTTTGGGCAGTCCTTGGTTGTAGCCCGATGTTTGTCGCTACAGTTGGCGCATTTTGGATCAGCAACCTCCATCTTGTCGCACTCATCGGTCGGATGGAGCTCGTCACATTTGTTGCAGCGCGGTTTCATGCGGCAGTTCCTGGTACCGTGCCCGAAATTGAAGCAGTTGATGCACTGCGTGACGTCGTGGTGCACTGGCCGATATCGCTCCCAGTCAACGACGGTGTAATTTATAACGCCAACCAGCTTCAGGTCCTTCCACGTGGTGGAGCCGTGCTCCAGGTGGACCAGGTAAAGCTGGTCGCGATATCTCCTCGTCTTGTCGTGACGAGCGATCTTGTGCACGGCCACCGGTTTCAATCCGCAACTTTCGAGCTCAGCTTTAAGCTCCTCTTCCTTCATGTCGTGGAGTCCTCGCAGCGGCTTCGTGCCGGGGTGGTCATGAGTGTAGTACTCATACTTGTGGACCTCGAGGAACTCCACGACGGATTGATGATGGTCCTTATTTGCCGGCATTACTTTCACGCCCTCGCTGCAGAGCCGAAAAGTACATTTCAGCCCTTTAGCGATCAGCTGGCGAATTTTGGGCGCAAATCCGGTGGATCGCCCTTGACAAACACGGGCGGGCACTTCTCCTTCCGCTCCGGTTGCACCTGCGGCAGCTGCGATTGCTGCTTCTTCCTCTTTTTCGGCGGATTGCCGGCGTCATCAAGTGGCAACGAAGAGAACACATTGCTCTGCAAAAGCTGCTTGGAGGGGTTACCCGCGCCTCCAAGAGCAGTGCGCTTAGGCACTTTTCCAGCGACCGAATCGGCCACCGAGTCTCCCATGACGGGTCCGGGAGAAAATAACGCCAACGCGAAAAGCGAAAACGTAAACAGCGAACGAACGAGAAAAAACACTTCAAAAAAATGCGCGAGCAAAAAACACATCCGTACGTGTTGCTGTCTAGAACTGGAATGGCTCGCGCGAGCAGGAAAGCATCTTTCTTATATCTAATGAAGAAATTCCATTAGCCCCGCCCCTTCGTTAATCGTTATGAGTGCATAAGGCATGGGTCACGCGCCGGAAAGCAGCTTTCTTGTATTCAATAAATTAAGCCCGTAAATTCGAATGGATAAAATCACCAACAGAAACCAAGCTTCCACGCCAAACGCCGATGCCACCGAAACAGTCTATTTTCGCAATCAAACCTTTCTGTTCAGAAAATGCAAAAACAAATGCAAGAACAAAATTTCTTTCTACAATGCGCCTTTCCAACAACTAACTGACACCACAATTTGTAAGAAATATAATGTAAAAAATGTAATGTTGCGGCACGGGATCGCAACAGTGCTATTTTTGTAGTCAACCCTTTCTTCATATAAAATGCTGGATCGTTGAGGTTGAATGATCTGCAGCAACACACCGAGGACCACCACCAATGCGATGGATTTCCGTTGAAAATGTTACCACCACCTCCGTGATGCTGTATCCGCTCCGCTGCGATCGCTTTGATGCGTCCGCTCTGCGTGAAATCTTGTTCAAACTGAGGATTAGATCCAAACCCGCAAATGATTGATTTTTGATGACTGTGCTAGTGATGCATGCACGTGATTGGTTGGTTTACCTATTTCTAAACTTTTTATCAATTATCGATAATAAATAGTTAAAAATCAGTATTTTCAAATTAATACAAAAAAGCGTTGACTCATCCTTGATTGAATAGTCCAAAAAATTGAAAATCCATCAAGAAACGGCTTAATTATTAAAGTTTAGTGTCTATCATATTTTTGTGACGGTCCACGTTTTTCGCAATCGTAAAGTGTACCCCAATATAGAAAAGACAGACGTTGTCCTACGTCAAAATGATCAATGTTCCCCGGATCACGATACTTTCTTCTAACCGTGTACTTTTTATCTGTTATCTCTTTCTCTCTGCTGAAAAAATTACCCATTTTCATTTAAATGAATAGATTCACTTATTCTCCAAAATGGGTATTTTTTTCCGCAGAGAGAAAGAGATAGCAGAGAAAAAGTACCCATTTATGAGTAAACGATTTTTACAGAAGGGGGCTGCCTATCGGATTTTGTTTCTTCTCATTTGTAAATAAGTTTTATAAACTTGTAATAATTCGTAACAGTTTTTGCCTCTCTTTTATCGTTTTTCATTATCTAATGAGAGTGATTTCTGCAAACCCTGTCCGAGAGTATGTTGAACATGTTTTTCTTTTCCTATGGGTGCTATCGAAAGCAGAAAGCATATGTATTTAAAGCGATCCCGGAGCACAATTCGAATAATATTAAATACTGACTGAAATTAAATTGGAACAGATAAGGTGTTCAGTGATTTATGTACAATCTCGACAGAATCCAAAAATGGCCGTCTTAGACCTCACCTCGGATTTTTGGGGCGCAAATCAAACCATTTGGAAATAATTTCATTATGCATGCTGTAACGCAGCAAAGTTGAACAATTAGTTCTCACTGGTTTTATCATCTTGCATTTTGAGATAATGTGCCTTTGAAAACTTGAGGTAGTTTTGGAGTTTGGATCTAACGTGTTACACTTTAAAGCCTTAGATATTGCAAAACATCAAAATTTAATCAAATTTAAAATTTGATATTTTGAAACATTGTTATTTATATTTGTAAACATTTTGCGAACATGCGTCAAAAGTAATTGATTTTTAAATCCCTCTTTTGTTAATCAATTTACCTCTCTCAATCCATCCACAATGGAAGATTCTTGAAATTGACACAAACACGTTTCTCTTTACTTTGAACCAAAAATTTCGAAAGCTATTTCAGAAAATACGCAGAATTCGAGTCGCGCACGGAACCAACGGTTTTTGCTTATCTTTCGTCTGTCATTCTTACTTCAGAACACGAAAACACACTTTTTAGTCTTTTAGTGAACATGTTTCTCCAGTTCCCCGTCTGATAGAATTCAAGAATGTATGAAATCGGATGGCCAAAGCCATAAAACACATTCTCTTGAACTGTGGCCGTTCACCGATTCATACTCACATACAACAGGTTATTTTTTTGTCGCTTGCTTCCTTCCATAAAATGCTCATCAACTGTATTCACATAGAATTAGTTTGACAAAGAAAACCCTCAGAGTCTATTTTAGTTATATAAAGTTGCGCAAAAAAATAAGCTACCTATTGCACTGTCAAACCGTCTACCTATCGAGAAAAGTATACAAATGAATCATTTGTTTGAAAAACTGCATACATCCAATCTACACAATTTCTAGAAAACTACAAACAACTGTTTTTGAATAAATTGGCACCGAATCTCTCAATTTCTTCGATACAGATCAATAGTTTTTTTTTTTGCAAATCTCAACACCTTGGGGCACTACTAGTGCGAAAACTGCAAGCAGTAGTCCATAATTGCTTTTCAATGTGCGTGCACATAGGTACATATGTAGTTTCCCAAACAAGCGAAAACAAATTATAGATTCCTGAACTTTTTTTTTGTGTTTTTTTTTCAGAATACGGATTTATGGACGAGGATTCATTCTGCATTGATACAAATCGTTCAGTTTCTCAAACAGACGGTTCAAATGCTTCATGATATTGAGGAAGTAGGGAGGAGGGTGTAAGCCTGGCATCTTAAGCATTTGGTTCAATTAAAAAAGCCCGTCACATTGTAAAATAAGCCTCAATTTAATTTTGTAGCATGAATTTTTCCTAGACACTAGTATGGAAACGACAGGTGTTCCCGTCTAGCAGTTGCAAATTGGTTCACCCAATCGTCTAGAACGAGTTAAGTAACTCCATTTAATTCCACCAATTATTTCGATATCTTTGCAGATACGTATTTCGACCACAACTGTGTGGTCGTCTTCAGTGTCTCGTACTTGAAGACGACCACACAGTTGTGTTCGAAATACGTATCTGCAAAGATATCGAAATAATTGGTGGAATAAAATGGAGTTACGATTGAATACATTCCACTAAAAAGAGCTTAAAATATGTTTTCTGGTTCACCCATTTGAAACGACAATATTAACGTAATATTGGGTTCAACGAGCTGGATAATATACAATATCGCTACCATTGAGTCTGTGCCTGGAATGAAATCCGTGTCAAGAATGTCCATCGTTTGTAAAAAAAACTTTCATTTGTCCATTATCAATCAACAAAATTTCGTAATACTATGGGCTTAGAAGTTGTGGTTAGAATTCAAATTTTCAATCGGGTTCAGGGAAAATCAGAGGAGCGACATCCAATTTTTTCACTATGGATTTTGACAGGTTCGCCTGTTCGTTCTTTTTTGGGTGATAAATTTATCCCCCAGTGTCAAATTACCCCAATACTGATTCATTTTGCAATAGTATGTGCGTGAATTTTGAATGTTTACGTTTTTACAGGAGAATATGATGCAAAACGCCCATACCACTCAATAATGCAACATGATACAATCATGAGAAAATAGAGAAAAAATTAACGAATTATCAATTAAAACAATTTTACACTCGATTCCATGCTTCAAACTTAAGAATGTTCAACTTATTTGCTCAATTATGTAGAATGCTAGTTGCACAAGGTACTGTCTACGCCTTTGTTCGTTTTATATCATTTTCACCCTCGCAATTGTTTATGTTGCATTCGCAGTGCACTCGTATTGGTGATTCGGAAAAGATGTGACAAAGATGGCGTAGCTTGTCATCCCCGTGGGGAAAATCCTTTTTTGGGCAACTTTACTTATTCGATTTGCATACAACAAGTTCGCATTCAACGGAGAATCTTGCAATGAGTATCCACAAAAGATATTTTAGTTACTAGGTAAAGATTTTCGCTGTCGTCGCAGCCCCCTGAAACGGCTGTCATCTGCATGCAATATGATTGAAGCCGAAAACTTGGTGCTAAACTTGGTGCTAGCTGTCAAGGTGTGGCTTTAAGCACGGAACACAGTGACGCATGCGACAAAATCGCTCGAGGAACGATTTAATTCAAATAAAAAATAGATAAAAAGTATTTTTTAAATTTTGGGCTCGATTTTAGGCTGTTTTTAAAAGAAAAAGCGCAACATCTAAAATATGTTTCATAAATTTATTGCAATTATCTCTATAGCTGATTCGTTCATTTCAGATACACATGTTTAGCTATAGCGCAAAGTTATCAGCTCTGTATTTGTCACAATAACAAATACCAAATTATTAATAATAACAAATTTGTCAAGTCTGCCTGATACCCATGTCGATATCTAAACAGTTTGATATATGTCTGAGGGAATTTGACCAATATTTGGCATTGTGATAAAGAGTGGACATTTAATTTCTAATGCATCGTTCTGTTAAAAAACAATTTTTTTCAAGTAGAAAAAAATAAGACTGCAAACCAATTAACTGATTGATCAGCAGTGATTTATTTTTCCTCCAAACAATAGAACACTATTTTCGTTGGAATCTGAAGCAAAATAAATCAAAAACGCGTGCATCTCCAGCAGTGTTCTGTTCATGCTTGAATTTTGTTTGAATAAATAAAATAATTATTTATTTTGCTGCTCAGAAATGCGGCGTAATTGCAAAGTACATTGATCCGAATTCTATTGTTAAAATAACGCGTTCAATCGCCAAAACATACAAAAATTTAATCTCGTGATTCAATTTGCAGAAAATAGAACAAAGCTGAGCAACAGTCAGTCAGCTAAAACGGTTCAGTTTAATGCAAAATTTTATCCACAATGCGACATCCAGTTCCAGTTGGATCAAATCAAATGTAAAGAAAAAAGGTTCCAATAGTGTTTCATAAAGCACCTGTCGATAACACGTACAATGACTAAATAGATTAATTTATCTTAGTTTTGACGCCCACATTATAGTGAGCTAAAGTTTGTAACCAAAGAGTTAATGCGTCTAGATTCAATAGATGAATTGAGTTCGTCACTAAAAAGTGGGTGTGTTGTCTCATCCCTATTAACATTTTGGTTTTATACTGGTTTTATAATACTCTTGTAGAGTAAACTGTGGTCTTCAAGAACGTTATAAAATTTAAAATGTTACTTTGAAAATCTTATAGTGGCAGTTCAACAATTAACGAATAACCCTGCTTGCAGACCAAGATTACTTTTGATAGATTTACGTTTTAATGGTTTTGGTGCACCAGCCTTTTTTAAGACTGGGTATTTTTTTAATCTTCGAACTGGCACTTTCAAGTTTAGGGTAAATGTTCCATTTTGGACCCCTGGAGGAAGTGCTACCCAATATCCGCTTATATCTTTCAAATGAGACGTGTGATACAAGCCGAAATCACATAATTTCATATATGAATATGAATATTATTTATGGAAAGGAAGTTTGAAATGGGCATCGGATGTTTATAAATCGCTGAGATTTTCAACTATCTGAAATGAAAATATTCTTCGTTTTGGACAGTGCAACATATTTTGGACCCCCAAATGTACACATTTTGGACACCTTCTTTTAGTCTGTTCAAAAATGAATTTTCAATTTGCACAGGTCATTTGAGCTAAAGCAAAGTCTTATCTTTCGATTTACATGCATCAATGAGAAGATTGCAGTGATTTAAATTTGCAATGTCAACATGAACTGATTGTGTTCGTTCTGAGATATTAAATGATGTATGCTTTGAGGCGTAACGCATTGTGCTTGCCTTCTTGAAAAAATCATAAGGGTTGTGTACAAGACACGACCGCCCGACGTAAACTACGTAAAACAGTTTGGTGAAATGAAGAATCTAGTGCCAGTGCAAGAATGCATGTTTGCAGCAGCTCTCTACAATACGCGCTCGTTATTCTGCTACGAACGGCAACGTAATTCTGCTACGACGTCGTACTTTGAACAAATTCGTCTCGCCTCAATCTTCCTATGTTTAAAATGGTGTCCATGAGAAGAATCGATTAATTCCCAATAATGCATATTTCGAATCACTAACGACCACACGACCCACGCCATAGGCTGGAATAACAAAACCAAATAAGAATCTTGAAAGAATTAAACTTGACTGCCACTGAAGCCATCCATGCGAATACATATTTGTAGCATCTCCCTCCGACGCGCCCTCGTGATTCTGCTACGGACGCCAGGCAACTTTATGGCGTCTCCAAGCGATTAATTTGCACTTTGAAAAAAGTTCGCCTCGCCTCAATCTTCCTTTGTATAGAATGGAAGCCCTGAGAAGAACCGATTTTTCCAATATGTATTTGAAATAAAATTTGCTCAGCAACTCCGCCGATGCAGCAACAACAACTACTGGAGTGCGCGACAGCCATCTGATGATTCGGCTCTACGCACGCCGTTAATTGCCAGATCCAAAAATGCTGCTTGTAACACGGATGTAAAGATGTACTGCTGTTGCCACGACCGCCACCCCTATCGAACTAAAAATTTTCATCCGCACCACCACAGCCGTTGTCGCTAGGACCGCTTCTGGACGCCTTGGTCCGCTTTCCATGAAATCCAGAATGAAAATGACGCGCGCACGCGAAACACGGGGATTTTTATACACAGGAAAAACGAAGCAGTGGATCAAAAGGCCCGTACCTTACTGCAATCTGATGTCCGTGTTGGGGATTTATGAACGGAATTGAATTTTTCACCCGATTTGGAAAGAAATAACATTTTCAATAGTTTCACGTTGATAATCAATAGTATCAATAGAATTGGCAAATTGCTGGAGAGTTTCCGAATCTATTGATAAGCAAATCTCGAAAATCCATCGAAAGATAAAGACGCTATTAGCGTTTGAAATCTATCCTAATTTCGTGACGGTCTCGAATTTGGAAATTTCGGTTTTACACCCTGTATCTGAGTCTTCCCCTTAGACGTAGTTTACGTCAAAATTGATTTAATTAACATTTCTAGATCAACATTTGAAAAGGGCGTAACAGCCAAAATTCATTCCTTCTGATTCTTCGTCTACATATATAGCTATATTCTCAATCCAGTTGAAAACCGGAATTGGGGGATAGCGAAGTTGGATTTTCCTCATAATCCGTACGTTGAACCTAACTTCGGAAGTGGTGCGCTGTTTTCATATCGCGAAGCGCTATTCAGCGCACCACTTCCGAAGTTAGGTTTAACGTATGGATTGTGAGAAAAATCCAACTTCGCTAGCACCCAATTTCGGGTTCCAACTGGATTGAGTATACATGTGGACAAAGAATTAGAAGGAATAAATTTTGGCTGTTACGCCTTTTTCAAATGTTGGTCTAGATTTCATTCAAATTTCAAAACACATTTGCAGCAATCTTATTTGCATAAAGACCATGCGGGATTCAGCAGCGGCATTGAGTTTAGTTAAGATATCAAGAAAATGTTGACAGGAGGGTCCAAAATATGTAGGGCTCCAAATCAAGTTGGTTACCCTAATTTTCGGTAAATGATGTTTATTTTGATGTTTATTTTCAATCGGATTCTGATAAACTTATTTCTCGAAGGACCTTAGCCGGCCTTGTAAACATACTGTGAAACAATATAAAATTTCCGGTTCAGGCATCCCTAAATTGTCAAAATCGGATGATAATTGACAGAATTACAATGTATTTATTTAATTCCTCTCAAAATTTGCTTAACCCAGTTAATGTGGTCATGTACAGCATCTTACGAGCGCTAATGGTCGCTTATTTTAAGCTCTGTTAGTGGAATGTCTAGAAGTAATTTGTTCAAAAACAGAAAGCAGTACGGGGTTGGACTTTTTTCATACCGTGTATCAAGTGTGATATCACAAAATAAAATTTGAAATAAAAAAATGCGTTTATTATACACTAGAAGGAATGTCTAGCCACGTACTGCTAACCGTTTTTAATAAAATTGCTACTAAAATTTTTGAGATAAGTTTTAAAAAAACTTTCCGTATGTTTTCCCCGTAAAAATCAAATATAATCCTTCGACTTCTTCTTCTTCGTGCAACCTTTATTCGCCAATAATGATAAATTCATTAGGATGATAATGATCGCTGCGATGACAAACGATACAAGATAAACGTGAAATAGATTGCACCTTACCAGAACATGTTAAATTGTGGCGGCTATCGAAATTGTTTTGTTTTGTTTTTTTTTTCGGTGATAATTTCGGCTGATTTTGATGATAATTATATTGTGGCAGCTATTACCACATGTAAAATGCTGGATAAATGACGAAAACAGAACAATATAACTTAGGTTATTGAAATTTAAAATTTTCAGATCGAAAATCATTTTGCGATACATAATTAAATACCCGCGCGAAATGTACGGTACAATATGAACGGAGCTTTAAACATCAATAACAGCACTAGCGCCACACCAACAAACGGTGGCTTCAAGAACTAGTGCTTGTTTCACGGGGTTGTGTCGTCGCTGTCCGGAACATCTTTTGCTGGCGAGGATAGGGGAGCTAAATGTCAAAGAAGAAAAATCCATACGATTTGACAGCTTTGTACCGAACATGTTCCGGACAGCAGAACAAAGGGAACCGAAGCGACAATCTTTATCTAGTAACTAAAATATCTTTTGTATCCACTAATGTGAAAATTTGGATCAACTCTCCTATCAGTGATATTTTAGACATTCCTTACATGTTTTTATTACCTTCACCGAGAAAGGCAACACTACCACTAGGGTTTTTTTTAGAACTGTGCCTCAAATTAGTACGGAAAAAACTTTTTTTAATTTTTTTCAGGTCGCTTTCTCATTCGGATTTATTTGATGCCCTGATGCTCTGGACGAAATTTCAGCTCAAATCGGTCAACGTATGGGCTTTCCTAAACTCGCTCGAAATGTAAAAATATATGCACACCCAAAAAACAAATCTGACAATTATTGTATAAAATCTGGGCATATACAAATCTGTAAGCTTTTTATACAGATATTGTATAAAAATAATACAAATCTGTATTATTTCAATACAACAATTGTATTAAAATCTTCCGACATTGTATATGCCCAATTATTATACAGTTTCTGTAAGGTTCTTATGCAGAACTGTATTAAAATCGGCCATCCGCTGGTTGGGTGCAGAAAAATCCAAACCAGTTAGTCGTTACAATTTACTATGAAGAACTATAATACTTATTCAGATATTGAATATTGATATTGAATAATTTAATACAGAATGATATGCTGAAAATCGCGAAAAGATTAGTGTTTGCCTGGCGAAGTTATTACGTGAAGCTGGGTTTGAGCAAATTTTGTTTCTTTTACCTCTGAAAAAAAATATCACCCATACATCACTCCAGTAAAATGCTAATATCTTTGCCTAATAAACTCTAATCTTCTCGCCGTTTTCAGCATAACAATCTGTATTTTATTCTTCAAGAACTGAATGAGTATCATAGTTCTTCCTCGTAACGTGCCGTTCCTCGTAATTGTGCCGTTCAACTACAAATCACTGTTTTTCGATGTTTCTGCATAATTTTTTCCATATAATTTCCAACGAGTTCAGCCCTGCCCAAAGGTTCACCGATTGGGTTGAAGTTTTGTCCAGAGCCCATCAAAAATTTAAAAAAAGTGTTTTTTGAGCAACCTTACTGTACATGCACCATTAGAGTGGGGCGCCATGGTCATTTTTTTCAAATCAATGGTTTTTCGAAGCCATTCTGGGTCCTGAACAACTTTGCAGAATTTGGGACCGATTGGTTGCTTCCTCGCTTTCCGCATCGCGTTTGAAGTTTGTATGGAAATTAGTATGGAAGAACGTATATTTTTACATTTCTTCTGGAGGTTTCAGTTCATCGTAAATCAAGTGGTACATTGCGTTAAAGTATAACCCAAAGGATGCCGTAAAACTTTGCTGAAGAAGGCACGTTGCTGGAATGTCCACGAAAAAAGTTATAACGTCGAGCCCATATTTTGCACAGTTGATTGGGGTACCAAAACGATTCAGAAAAACCTTGATCTCACTTGATTGGACGAAGTTTGCGTTTTTCCATACAACTGCGCCCCACTCTAATGCACCATATACATAATTTTGTAGACAATTGATCAGGCTTTCCAGGTTTTGGTTATGCAAAACGGATACCCAGCATTCCGCCCTCTACAAGTGACGGGCTTACCCCCAACCCCATTTTTTCCAAAAGCACCATAATAAATATATTTATGATCATATGCACCTTTCTGCACCTCGATGACAGCAAATAGTACACTAATAAATGATGTTCTAAAATTATTTTTCACGTTAAAGCTTAAATTTTATCAATGAAATATTATATCCGGCAACGCGGCGCTGTCACGAATTAAACGTACATATCATTATTCAGTACTTCAACATAATGCTATGGAAAATGGCTCTTCAGAGCACAGAGAAAATGTGTTGTGATTTTAAATGTATTTTCATGCACATATTTGAAGTATGCAAATAAATGCAATATTCAATCGATCTTACTGTTCTTTTAAATCGAAATAAATTTAAATTGTGCTAATTCAGTAAAATTTAATAGAATATCGAATGATTATTTGTTTGTTTCGATCAGCTGCAATTTTACACGTCGTTGGATTTTCAAAACTATTTGCTGTGAGTATAAAAAAATTGAAATGCTTGCGAATCTGAGTTTCTGGGGTAGTATCAATAAGCGTCCTCGCAGGCAATCAATTTTCAGGAAATGTAAACTTGTAAGCCTCTTCACCACTCACCGGGCGAGGCGTCCTACAAAAACAAAACATCGAGATAGGAAATTGAATCAACTCCTGTAACTTAAATTCTTCAGTTTACTGCCACGGATAGACTTCTCTCCTATAGCATGCGGGCAATTATTGTTATTAACTATTATAGGTAGCTAAGCTATGCACTAAGGCTGTTCAAAAAACACTTTTTCAATTCACGGTCATTAAAGTTGCAGAGAGAGCGTCCAAGAAGAAGAAGTTCGGCAATCGATTCTGCGCTGTAGTAACGATTGACGTGAGAACCCCTGGGATGCCATTGTCGCGGCGCTGCACGGAATGCGGATCCCTAACTTCCTGTGCAAGATATTTAGGAGCTATTTCCAAAACCGGATTCTGGTCTATGATACGAATTCGGGGCAGAAGTCGATCAGGGTTACGGCGAGCCTTCCACGAGAGTCCATACTAGGCTCAACGCTGTGGAACGTTATGTACAACCTGTGGAACGTTAGCACCCCAATTCTGAAGTTGCCCAAAGACGTGAAGATCTTCGGATTCGCGGATGACGTCGTCCTCACGATAACCGGTGAGTCGCTGGAAGAGGTGGAAGAGCTGGTGGCGGAAACGACCAATGCTATAGAAACCTGGATGATGGAGTGCAGACTCTGCGACATCTAGGTGTGATGATTGATGATCGGTTGAATTTCAAAACCTATGTCGACCATTCCTATGAAAAGCTGGACAAAATTATCAGTGCTTTAGCAAGGATCATGTCGAACGTCGGCGGTCGGCAGCAGTAGGCGTCTTCTGGCGGCAGTATCATCCTCGATACTAAGGTACGGAGGTACGGAGGAAGCTAAAAAGCGTGTTTCGTCTAATGGCCAATGGCGTCTAATAACCGAGTCGCGAGTGCGTACCGAACCATTTCGTCGGAGGCAGTTTGCGTTATCGCAGAGATGATTCCAATCTGCATAACCCTAGCAGAAGATATCGAGTGCTACCAACGGAGAGATACCAGAAATGGGAGGAAGAAATGTGAAGAGACTGGACTCTATGATGAAGTGGCAGCAGATGTGAGACAATGCGGATAATGGAAGATGGACCAGCTCACCGCAATAAATCGATGTAAAAGTAGTAAGAATGTACGAAAACCCACGTTTTAAGTACAACAAGTACAACGTTGTAATAGAGGTAGACAAAGCTACCCATAGCTGTTTGTTGACCGCGAAAAAAGTTAATATAAGGTTTGATCGGTGCCTTGTTGTTCCTGAGATTAGTGTCTTGAGGTGTTTTCAATGTGGAGAATTTGGGCACATGAGTACGGAGTGCAAAAATAGCATTGCGTGCTCAAAGTGCAGCGATCGTCACAAGACATCCGAATGCACATCAACTGTATTGAGATGTGTAAATTGTGTAAAAATGAATAAAGAACGTAAAATGGACTTGGACGTTAACCATGGAGCGTTCAGCACTGAATGTTAAGTTTATAAAAGATTGTTTGATCGAAAAAAAAGCAGCTTACATTTCAATGAATAGCAACCAAGTTCCAGAAGTAATGTGAACAATTTTGATATTCTATATTCCAATATTGCTGGTTTATCTACAAATTACATTGCACTACGTGAGATTGTAGAAAATAATCGTCCATTTTTAGTATTTTTATCAGAAACTCACATTGTTGACATAGAAGCATTTGATCAATATAGCATCCCGGGATATAGTGTAGCTGCTTGTTCATCACATTCGAGACACACTGGCGGTGTTGCTATTTATGTCAAAAAGTCGGTTCAATACAAGCTTCAAATGAACGAAGTTTGTGATGGGAATTGGTTCTTGGGCATTACAGTTGTAGGTGGCATGACGATGGGCAATTATGGTGTTTTGTATCATTCTCACAGTTCAAGTGACCAGCGATTTATTGACATTTTAGAAAACTGGATGGAGATATTAATAGATAATAGTAAATTAAATATACTTGCTGGAGATTTTAATATAAATTGGTGTGACGACCATAATTCGAAAAAGACTTGCTGATTTCTTAAATTTAAAACAAAAAGTGCTTGATTATACACGTATTTCCCGACACAGTTCATTGACAATTAACGTTCATTGATCATGTTTATTCCAACTTTGATTCAGTTAGTACTAGAACTCATATTGACTTGAAAATAACCGATCATGAAACAATAGTAATCAATGTTGATGATAATAGTAGTAGCGATTGCGATTTAGTAAAATTGAAGTGCTGGAGGAAATACTCAAAACAAGCAATTACAAATCTTGTTGAAAGAAACGTGGATTTTCAAACTAGTTCCGGGACATTAGAACATAAATCAGCTGTTTTAACCGACGTTTTGAAAACCTGTACCAATCAATTAGTAGAACAAAAATTTGTGCATGTAAATAATTCAAACAGCTGGTACAATTTAGATCTTCTGCGTCTCAAACGTAAAAGAGATAAATTGTGTTAGAAATTTTGTAGAAGCAATAATCAAAATCATTGGAATAAGTATCAGGTTGCACGGAATAAATATTCGCAATCTTTAAAGCGTACGCGTTGCGAATATATACAAAGGAGAATTGATCAGCACCAAAACAACAGCAAAGAGTTATGGAAAATTTTGAAATCACTTTTGAAACCTAGTACAAGTAAACCGCGGTCCATAACTTTTGATGGCACATTAGAACAATCAGAACAAATAGTTGCAGATAAGTTTAATGAATATTTTGTTAACAGCGTTTCATCAATTAATCAATCAATTGAATTGGTTGATGAACCTGACGAAATAAAACAGCCGAATAATGTCAATTGCTTTTTTGATGGCTTTCGCCCTATAACGTTGGAAGAACTTAGAATTATTTGCTTTTCTATGGGAAAAACGGCTGGCGTAGATAACGTAAATGCAAAAGTGATACAAGATTGCTTCGATGTCATCGGAAACAACCTGCTGGACCTGATTAATGAATCATTGCAAACGGGGCACGTGCCACGCGTTTGGAAGGAATCATTAGTGATTCCTATTCAAAAAGTTGCTGGGACGATTAAAGCCGAAGAGTTTCGTCCCATCAATATGTTGCACACATTAGAGAAAATTTTAGAACTTGTTGTTCCAGCTGATAACTTACTTGAATAATAACAGCTTGCTGATACCAGAACAATCAGGATATCGAGAAGGCCATTCTTGTGAAACTGCATTGAATTTGGTATTGGCGAAATGAAAAGAAAGCATGGAGCGTAAAGATACGATTGTGGCTGTGTTTTTGGATCTGAAACGCGCTTTCGAAACAATTTCTAGGCCCTTGTTGTTGAGAACAATCAAGCGCTTTGGAATTTCGGGTTCTGCATATAAATGGTTTGAAAGCTATTTGTCTGATAGAACCCAAAGGACTGTTTTTAATGATTTTGTGTCGAGCCCCGTGGAGAACACACTCGGAGTGCCACAGGGGAGTGTATTAGGGCCCATTCTATTTATTATGTACATAAATGATATGCGACGAGTTTTACGATTTTGTGATGTTAACCTTTTTGCTGATGATACCGTAATATTCATTGCAGCTAAGAACCTAGATGAAGCAGTTTCGCGCTTAAATGAAGATTTGCGTTCTTTAAGTAGATGGTTGAAGTACAAACAATTAAAATTGAATATAAGTAAAACTAAATTTATGTTGATTTCGCGAAACCGTATAGATGTAGATGTCTCTGTAAAAATCAATGATGAGACAATTGATCGCGTACGCGAGATTAAATATCTTGGCGTGATTATTGATAACAAGCTCAAATTTGACACACATATTGACAATGTTATCAAGAAAATTGCCAAGAAGTATGGAATTCTCTGCCGATTGAAAAAAGACTTAACTATTGCTAGCAAAATACAATTGTATAAATCGATCATCTCTCCTCATTTGGACTTTTGCTCTTCTATCTTGTTCCTAGCTAATGAAACGCAAATATCGAGATTACAGCGTTTACAAAATAAAGTAATGCGTTTGATTTTAAGATGTAATAGACTCACTTTTTCTACTTTTTTATTAAGTGCCCTGCAGTGGCTGTCCGTGAAGCAGAGAATAGTATATTTGACAATGGTGTTCATTTTTAAAGTAGTTAACGGTTTGCTGCCTCGATATTTGTGTGATCGAATTGAAAGAGGAAGTGATATTCATAGCTATAACACTAGAAACGCGGAAGAATTAAGAACACCCTATTTTTTGAACGGAGCTTCACAAAACTCTTTGTTTTTCAAAGGAATAAATGTTTTCAATTCGATGCCTACACATATAAAACGTGCAACAACACTTACGCAGTTTAAGAGACAATGTATTTCACACGTCAAAGCTGCTTTTTGAACAGCTACCTGATCATTTTTTTTAGTTTATATACACGTATATTTTGACGAAGTTTTTACGACGGATGATTTAGTATGACCAAATGTTTATTTTCTATTTATTGGGGCACATATAAACTATAACTTTCGTCTCGATGATGATGATGGATTTTATTTTTTGACGTAATGTTAGTTTGAACCTTTTTTTGTGTAGTCTACAAAAGTTTGAGTCTCGCGCGCGGAATACAGGTATAAATGATTTCAAATTTATAACCAATATTGCTTGTTTCGAGCCGATTGAATGATTCCTTTAATAATCAACGGCTCATTTTTTCAATTATGTTTTTGCTGTATAGTAATGGAAATTTTTTAGGAATTTATATCTGTAAAATAATCGGAACGTTTTTTTTTTGTAAATCTGATTAAATTGATCTTAATTAAATATCTTAACGATAACTCGTCCAGCTCAAACCTTTGTAGGGGAATGTGGCGGGACCATCATCATCATCATCATCATCACCCCCAATGTGTCGACGTGGGTAAACAGCGAGCATGGAGAGGTGAACTTTTACCTCATTTAGTTCCTGTCCTCATTTAGTTCCAGCCTGTGTTTCCACGGCTGTTTCCGACAATATTTGCACCGGTGTGGCCAGGCGTCATCGTCATTATGCCAAGCGTCTATCAACGTAGAGGAGACTCCAGAGCACATGCTATTCGATTGCCCGAGGTTTTCGGAAGCACGTAGAGGAATGCCTGCCTTAAGGACGAAAAGTGAATGTGTCACGATGAAGTTACGTGGAATGCGGTAAGCAGAGTCGTGACGCACATACAGTCAGAGCAGCAGCGTAGATTGAGAAGGGACCAGCAAAAAAGTGCCGGTTCGGAGGAAAATACAGCGGTGTGAGTGAGCGGTGTTTGGAGTTGGACTCGGTTCGTTGAGGCGCCTGCGAACCAGAAGTCTTCAGCCAACCAGAATCGTCGGACCAACCTCGGCACTCAAACCACCAACCTGAAGAAAAAAGAAGCTGAAGAAAAAAGAAGAAAACGCTTCGGGTATGTAGGGCACCGCCAATACGGACGTCATCCACCGCCGGAACTGTCGGACCACCTTAGCAATCCGAAGATAAAGTCGGCGCGAAATGCGCGAAAGTGTCCCCTACGATAGCCGCCAGAAGTCGGGGCAAAGTCAGTGCAGAAGTTTCCTTCACCGGCTCAAATTTTTTATGGCCTTCAACCCTTGTAAAAACACACACACACTTTAGTTTATTACCTCTTTTATCACTGTCTTTTATTTGAGTAAAAGATTTGATAAATTCCTCTGTCATGGTGAAATATTTAAGCAACGGGTTTAGTCATTTGTGATAATTAATTTTGCAACAAGCTGGCATTACACAGAGCCGCCTCGCAGCTTAGTATTCATTAAGCACTTCCGCAGTTATTACCTGCGAGGTTTCTAAGCCAAGTTACCATTTTTGCATTCGTATATCATGAGGCTAACAACACGATGATACTTTTATGCCCAGGGAAGTCGAGATAATTTCCAATCCGAAAATTGCCTAGACCGGCACCGGGAATCGAACCCAGCCACCCTCAGCATGGTCTTGCTTTGTAGCCGCGCGTCTTACCGCACGGCTAAGGAGGGCCCCATAAAATTTGAATAGTATTGGAACAAAAACAAAACAACAGCAACAGATAGTTTCTAATCGCAGAATGTAAAAAAAAAGTAAGAATGTGTAGCATGAGCAAAACTGGCGGCTCGCGGTTGCCACTCCATTATTGCCGGATCAGCTGTTGTTACACAAGGCACCAGCAGATGAAACTCGGGTTCAGTAAACATCCTCAGTATGTAAATACTGGTAATTCAATCTTATATATAAAAATGAAATGGTCTGTGTTCGTATCCGCATAACTCGAAAACGGCTGGATGGATTTTTTTCATTTCTTCAGCAGAAACATTCGTTATAGTTTCCGACGGGTTTATATGATACTTTCTAATGGGAACATTACGAGTAAAGTTGAGCAAACCATGAATAACTAAAATTGTGATTCCTATGCGAACTTTACATGGGCAGTTCGGAATGCACATTCTCGCCTACTATGCAGGACAACGTCTGCCGGGTCAACTAGTATTATATGAAAGGCAATACTGGCGTCGGCTGCGCTCAAATGCAGGTCAATTAGGGATTGGGAAGGTAAATGATGAAAGTCGAGGATCCTCACGAGTATTCATTGGGAGTTTGGAATAGGGCAGGATTGTGTTGGGATAGTTTTCGTAAGCGATTTGCAAAACTACATGTAGAACTGAGTTTAACACATTACCATTCAGGGTTATGACTAATATTTTTGTATAATGAGCTTAGTTAAAAATTTTGGGTGCCTTCACTTGTATCTGTGGTGTACCAATGATAATGTGAAACTCATACTTTCAGACACCTTCTGAAATCTGTGTCCTTAGTTCTCATCCCACTCATCCCATTGGAAGCAGATTATTGGAAAGCAAACGGATTAGCTTCAGATTACTGCGACTTAACCTAACTGGTCCCGTATCGTTCCAAAAGAAATAAAAGAACAAATTAACGGTTTGGTGCAATCAGAAATCAGAAATAACGTTTTAACTTTTTGACTCAACAAAAAAACTTTATTTTTGTGATTGATTTTTCTTTATGTTTTCTCCATGTGTTGATACAAATGGATTAGTTTTGTGTTTCAACAAGAAAACTTCAAAAAATCGAGAAATTCATATAGTTATATTTTTTTTTGGTGTATCCAGCTGGAGCTACATGGTAGTTCAAATTGTCAAGACTGGACCCGCACAAAAGTTTTGCCTCTACTAGGACCAATACTCAGAAGAACTAGTCTATGTTGACCGCTTGAACACTATTTGCTTAAGTATTGTAGAAGCTAGTAGAATCTCAAAATTTCTGTTTTTGTGTAGATTTCCCTTTTCCCTTCAGTCTATTTACCGTCAGCCTGTCAATAATTAACCAAACAAATAATGCAAGCTCTAAAGATACAAGAAATGTTTTCCGAGGAGTAAAATGTTATATTTATAGAGAATTTAAATATAAAATTGTGTTTAGCGTTTCTTGGAGTCAACATTCAATATCTAATAGCAGTCTATGTTGACAACGGGTGATACTAATAGTCGAGTCAAGTACGAGACACTGAAGACGGCCTTACTGTTGAGGTCGAAATACGTATCTGTCAAGATACAATTAAGTAGTGGAATTCAATGGGATTGTACAAACTCATCTTGTGACAAGTGAAGACATTCCACAAAAAAGCTCTAAATAATTATCTTAACTAGATTTTGTTTTTCTCTTGCTTCTTCACTCAAGCAGGTACCCGGGAACCATCACACGGATCATTTGGAAGCCAACCAACAATCTGATCACTGACTGGTGTTAATTGCCAACGATCCATCTTGTTTATTTTCAACTTATAATTTTTTTTGAAAGAATTCTAACTATTAAATAAATCTGAAATCTTGAAAAAAATGACACATGACACGACAGGTACGATTTTTCGCGTCCGGTTCCCAACACTACCTGCTTCGATTCAGCATGTTCTTCTATACTCGTATCGAATTTTAATAAGATAGAGGAATCATTGTTAAACCAATCAATGCTTCGGTTCACTGCACATACATCATAGTGTGTCGACCCATATTCTATGTTTCATTTCTCTAGGCTTTTGTTCAATAGTATACCATCCCTTGGGCTTTTGAGATGAGTACCGTGATATTAAAACAAAACAAAAAAGGATTCATTTTCACAATACAGAAATCACTCGTTAATTAAGTTTACCGAACCAGAATCCACTCGATTGCATTCTCGGCACCATTCATCAACTGCAGTGCTCTTATTCAAGCGTACTCTTCCAATTAAACAGCAGCACTGGATGTTCTTTTGAATCTTTGCAACTCTCGTGGAACGAGTATGCCTTTTTTAACTGATGGCTGATTTATACAGTGCGGTAGTGGATTGAAATAGGCTTTCAATAAATCCCCGGTTGTTCAGTTGCTGGTTGGCTGGCATGTTGTGTCCGGGTTATCTTTCCGAGGGAAATCGTCTGGAAGCGGAAAAGAGCAATATCGTGGTACTGCAATGGCTATATGCCGAAACTGAAACAGACGGAATAAATCCAAACATTCGATTTCCTGTAGTCTTTTTGTGCCCGCGTAAGCATGGTGTTTATTTGATCGAACGAGTTTTATGTTGTGGTATATGGAAATTGGCAGTTCCTAGATATGACCCCATCCCGATTTAAAACCTTTCCGGATAAATTAGTTCCATTTGCAAGATTTCATCGATGTAGCACAAATAATCTAGTTCTCACGATTTTTGGTCATTTCGGCCATTTTATCATATTAATAGAACTCGAAGTGAACATAAATACTTAATGGGTAAACACGTGGAAAACATTATACATAAAGTATCATATAAATTTTTAAAGAAGTGATCGCCATCTTCGACCAAAGGTCACACAAACTTAACAAATAACGGTCAGGACATTTACCCAAAGTGTAGTGGACAATAGAGTGATTCAAAGTTTGACTTTTTTGCCCCCCGATGCTTAAACGATTGCATTTGCCTTTTTATTAACCCACCTAAATCTTTAGCAAATTTGGATGTAAATTAAGTGAGCACACGCGGTTTGAAGTTTATATGAAAATTGCTATGAAAACAGTAACTTTCATGGAAAACCGTTCCCCAACGCTCCCCTTTAAGCTCTAAAACATATGAGTACATATCACAAAGAACCATGGCTCCGTAAAGTGTTATACACGCCTGAGCCTACCAAATAAACGAACTTGAAAAAAAACATTGATAGTTGCTTAAAATTTGCCAATTTCGAGTTGTATTGCATGCATTCTTTAGTACATGCAATCTCCAGTGGAGTGGTAGGATTGCGAACAATTCTCATTCATCTACTTTTAACCCAAGTCCTTCGGAATATCAGATTATTCAAATAGGAATCGAAGGTACGCTTACTGGCAGAACCGCAGCAGCAATGGATGATGGATGGGTACTGTGCCTGGCGGATGTACATATGAAGTAGACGTGTTCGGTACCGGCCAATAAATGGTAAGAACACAACCGACTGCATATGTTTTTCCTCTGCGAGTTTGATTGGATATCTTGGATAAACATTGTTTGCCGCATATCTACTGTCTGGGTAGGATGGTTAGTGGTACCGACATGTGTAACATATGGAAGTTTCCATCACACAACCTGATGCAGAAGGTGATATTAGGGTCAGGCAAAGGAAATAGAGCTCAAAATCCAGCCGACAACGGTCGAAAATCGCGAATGTCCTTGCTGCAGTATTGTTTGCTTACAGTTTACTTATGAGGTTCACCAGTTGTGGTTTATGGAATAAATACTAGGGATGTTTTATAGTTGTAATAAATAGTTATATCAATAGAGAAAATGTTAACATCTTAGTAGTGATTTACACTACATTAATGTGAATCAAAAAGCTTTGAGATGACTCAAAAAACTGAATAACTTAGTTCAATCAAAGTTAATTGCCTATTTCCGGGGATTAAACCACCCGACTTGGACCTTAATTTACAATGTTATGAAAACTCATACGTGAATATGTACGTTATGTGGAAGATATTGATTTGGAAAATGTATTGGAGGTAACCACTTTCCCTTCGATGGGACTCGAACCCATGACCCTACAGTACGCTAGACTGGTGCTTTAACCAACTAAGCTACGAAGGACCTCCGTCGGCCTTCGCAACCTAGCGGCTACTGAACGAGCCCGAGATTCCCAAATTGGACGCATAGTCAAATCACTAGCAATCCATTTCTCAAATTAACACTTCCACATGTGTATGGTACACGTCCACATTAGAGGAGCGTGAGTATTTAGAATGTCTGGCGGCTATACACATTCTTCATCAGCAACTGTACTGATCAAGTGAGGTTGTGTAAGCTATTTGCCAGTCGGTCGTCAAGCTCAGACCCGACCGCATTGCGTAGGCAAGAGCACGCAACTCAGGCTCAGTTCAATCAGTGATTGACTTAGTTTTAACGGATTCAAGTCAACTTTGTGGCCAATTGGTAACTCATGCTGACTTTGGCTCTGATCACCTTCCTGTGACATTTGAAATCTCACAAGAAGCCATTATTAATCCAATCAGTGTTCTACTTTTAATTATCATAGAGCTGATTGGGATTTATATAAAAGAAATATCGATTACGGGCAGCAGGGACTATGTCCAAGGGCTTGACGATCCCTCCCCAGGCCATCTGCGAGTTGTGGGGCTTGCCTAGGATGTGGTGGGGTTTGACAGTGGGCCCTGTTAAACCTCTATAAAAAGCTGCATGTATCCGCAAGTAGGCCCCACCAAAGCGACCGTGTGCCGCTCAAAGCGCACAAGCCCAAGTCCTGGTGTTAGGTGGGACGCTAAACAGCCCTGACACGACGGCCCTCCGACGAGACAGGAGGTTTGCGCAGGCCCAATAAGCCGCCTAGAAAACCAATCATTACGAACAATATAAGAGATAATGCGACTCGATATAATCGGCAAAGACCTAGGCGACGAATACAGGATCACGATTGGAAGCTTGGAACATGGAATTGCAAGTCGCTAGGTTTCGCAGGTTGCGACAGGATGATCTACGATGAATTACATCCCCGCAACTTCGACGTCGTGGCACTGCAGGAGATTTGCTGGACAGGACAGAAAGTGTGGAAAAGCGGGCATCGAGCGGCTACCTTCTACCAAAGCTGTGGCACCACCAACGAGCTGGGAACCGGCTTCATAGTGCTGGGTAAGATGCGCCAACGCGTGATTGGATGGCAGCCAATCAACGCAAGGATGTGCAAGCTGAGGATTAAAGGCCGTTTCTTCAACTATAGCATCATCAACGTGCACTGCCCACACGAAGGGAGACCCGACGACGAGAAAGAAGCGTTCTACGCACAGCTGGAGCAGACATACGATGGATGCCCACTGCGGGACGTTAATATCGTCATCGGTGACATGAACGCACAGGTAGGAAGGGAGGAAATGTATAGACCGGTCATCGGGCCGGATAGTCTGCACACCGTATCGAATGACAACGGCCAACGATGCATAAACTTCGCAGCCTCCCGCGGAATGGTAGTCCGAAGCACCTTCTTTCCCCGCAAAAAATATCCACAAGGCCACATGGAGATCACCTAACCAAGAAACGGAAAACCAAATCGATCACGTTCTAATCGACGGTAAATTCTTCTCCGACATCACGAATGTCCGCACTTACCGCAGTGCGAATATTGAATCCGACCACTACCTCGTTGCAGTATGCCTGCGCTCAAAACTCTCGACGGTGTACAACACGCGTCGAAGTCGGACGCCGCGGCTTAACATTGGGCGGCTACAAGACGGTAGACTAGCCCAAGAATACGCGCAGCAGCTGGAAGTGGCACTTCCAACGGAAGAGCAGCTAGGCGCAGCGTCTCTTGAAGATGGCTGGAGATATTCGATCCGCCATTGGTAGCACCACAACCGCTGCACTAGGCACGGTGCCCCGGATCAGAGAAACGACTGGTATGACGGCGAATGTGAGCAGTTAGTGGAAGAGAAGAATGCAGCATGGGCGAGATTGCTGCAACACCGCACGAGGGCGAACGAGGCACGATATAAACAGGCGCGGAACAGACAAAACTCGATTTTCCGGAGGAAAAAGCGCCAGCAGGAAGATCGAGACCGTGAAGAAACGGAGCAACTGTACCGCGCTAATAACACACGAAAGTTCTATGAGAAGTTGAACCGTTCACGTAAGGGCCACGTGCCACAGCCTGATATGTGTAAGGACATAAACGGGAACCTTCTTACGAACGAGCGTGAGGTGATCCAAAGGTGGCGGCAGCACTACGAAGAACACCTGAATGGCGATGTGGCAGACGAAGATGGCGGTATGGTGATGGACCTGGGAGAACGCGCGCAGGACATAATTCTACTGGCTCCGGATCTCCAGGAAATCCAGGAGGAGATTGGCCGGCTGAAGAACAACAAAGCCCCTGGGGTTGACCAACTACCAGGAGAGCTATTTAAACACGGTGGTGAGGCACTGGCTAGAGCGCTGCACTGGGTCATTACCAAGATTTGGGAGGAGGAAGTTTTGCCGCAGGAGTGGATGGAAGGTGTCGTGTGTCCCATCTACAAAAGGGCGATAAGCTGGATTGTAGCAACTACCGCGCAATCACATTGCTGAACGCCGCCTACAAG
This sequence comes from Armigeres subalbatus, assembly GCF_024139115.2. Lineage (NCBI taxonomy): Eukaryota > Metazoa > Arthropoda > Insecta > Diptera > Culicidae > Armigeres > Armigeres subalbatus. The sequence goes on from NC_085141.1 coordinate 148,725,171, forward strand.
GTACTCTCCCAAATTTTATGCCGTCGACTAGCACCAACTGCAAGGGAGTTCGTGGGGCAGTACCAGGCGGGTTTTATGGGCGAACGCTCCACCACGGACCAGGTGTTCGCCATTCGCCAAGTACTGCAGAAATGCCGCGAATACAACGTGCCCACACATCATCTATTCATCGACTTCAAAGCCGCATATGATACAATCGGTCAGGACCAGCTATGGCAGCTAATGCACGAACACGGTTTTCCGGATAAACTGACACGGTTGATCAAAGCGACGATGGATCGGGTGATGTGCGTAGTTGGAGTTTCAGGGCATTCTCGAGTCCCTTCGAAACCCGCAGAGGGTTACGGCAAGGTGATGGTCTTTCGTGTTTGCTATTCAACATCGCTTTGGAAGGGTAATACGAAGAGCAGGGATTAACACGAGTGGTACAATTTTCAATAAGTCCGTCCAGCTATTTGGTTTCGCCGACGACATAGATATTATGGCACGTAACTTTGAGAAGATGGAGGAAGCTTACATCAGACTGAAGAGGAAGCTAAGCGGATCGGACTAGTCATCAACACGTCAAAGACGAAGTACATGATAGGCAGAGGTTCAAGAGAAGACAATGTGAGCCACCCACCGCGAGTTTGCATCGGTGGTGACGAAATCGAGGTGGTAGAAGAATTTGTGTACTTGGGCTCACTGGTGACTGCCGAAAATGACACCAGCAGAGAAATTCGGAGACGCATAGTGGCTGGAAATCGTACGTACTTTGGACTCCGCAAGACGCTCCGATCGAATAGAGTTCGCCGCCGTACCAAACTGACAATCTACAAAACGCTAATTAGACCGGTAGTCCTCTACGGACACGAGACCTGGACGATGCTCGTGGAGGACCAACGCGCACTTGGAGTTTTCGAAAGGAAAGTGCTGCGTACCATCTATGGTGGGGTGCAGATGGCGGACGGTACGTGGAGGAGGCGAATGAACCACGAATTGCATCAGCTGTTGGGAGAACCATCCATCGTTCACACCGCAAATCGGACGACTGCGATGGGCCGGGCACGTAGCCAGAATGTCGGACAGTAACCCGGTGAAAATGGTTCTCGACAACGATCCGACGGGCACAAGAAGGCGAGGTGCGCAGCGGGCAAGGTGGATCGATCAGGTGGAAGATGACTTGCGGACCCTCCGTAGACTGCGTGGCTGGCGACGTGTAGCCATGGACCGAGCCGAATGGAGAAGACTCTTATATACCGCACAGGCCACTTCGGCCTTAGTCTGAATAAATAAATAAATAATAATCGATCGGAATTTTGATGTTGATATTCCTCTCGATACCAAAAGTGATTTTGAAAATGCTCTCGTATCTTTGACAAATTTGATTGTCGAAGCCAGAGGCATTGCAATTCCTAAATGTGTAATTAAATTCAACTCCATTATTATTGACGACGATCTTCAGCTTTTGATCCGTCTTAAAAATGTGAGGCGAAGGCAATACCAAAGAACTCGCGATCCCGCGTTGAAAGTTATTTGGCGAGATTTGCCAAAAATCTTTGGACATCTTCAGCATTCTTGGGAATTGGAAATTTTGATATTGATTCAATGTGAGATTTACTTGGTCGTCTTCCATATTCATTTATAATATAACCTAAATAATCAATTTCGTTTAGGCAAAATTTACATTTTTTAAGATTTAACTCCAACAAATTCTCACTTAAAATTTTAAAAACTTTTGACAATATTTCAAAATGTTCTTCGAATGAATCAGAAGCAATTAAAAAAATATCATCAATATAAACCACTATTTTTCCTTCATCAATAAGAGTTTTGAAAATTTTGTTAACAAACCTTTGAAATACAGCGGGAGCGTTGGATAACCCAAATGGGACACGTAAATATTCATATCCTGAAGGAGTAACAGAAGATGTGTACTTTGTGCATTCAGGAGCAAGTTTAATTTGATGAAAGCCTGATTTCAAATCTAAAATAGTGTAAATTGATTTTTCTTTTAGTTTATCAAAAATGTCTTCTATTAACGGTAAAGGATAGTTGTCGCGGAAAGTATCCTTATTTAATTTTCGATAATCTATACATAGTCTTATATCATCGCCAGTCTTAGAAATTACTACAATGGGACTAGCAAAAGGTGAATCACTTTCTTTGATGATTCCCAATTTAAGCAATTCAACTTTTTTGTTAACCTTTATTTTATCAATTTGAGAAATTCGCCGTGGTTTAAAGTGAAATGGTGCACCATTTTCATTTCAAAATTTACTAAAGGACAGTTAGGTCGTTCAAATTCAAAATAATATTTTTTTAGAATGTAGTGTAAAGTGGTCAAATGATCTCTACCAATGTTACCGACATTTTCATTTTTTTTTCAAAATTACAAACAATATTATTTTTTACCTTATTATCATTTCCAATTTTATCGCCTTTAATAATTGGAAATCTAAATAAACGAATTTTGCTATTTTCAATAACACTCTTCATGGCCTTATCCAAATCAAATCGCGTCCAATTATAACATCGTAAGAATATATAACCGAATCAGGAACTACCAAAAATTCAATTCTGAAAAACAAATTTTGAATTTTTACATTAGTAACTAATTTACCTACAATCTTTAGTCTAGATCCTCCGATACCCTTATAATTCTTATTTTCATTATAGGAACAAATTTTTCCATTTTTAACTGAACCAAGTCGTATCAGAGAAACTGGACTACCAGTATCAAACAAAGCATGTAATACAAGCTTAAAGTCGGTTAATTCAATATCTACCAGTCCGTCATTTTCAACTACTCCAATTTTCGATGATCTCTCAACCACCAGAATTCCACTTAGCTCCAGATCCATTACTCGGAAATCGATAGTTTGGTTTTGGTTTCCAACAATTCGCAGCAATATGGCCAGACACATTACTTACTTGATACTTGATGGGCTACAGATCTTCGATGAACCTCCGCCGAGTATCCTTCTCCACTGGATTCGATCCTGGGCCAATCGCTTCCAGTCGCCCTGAACATTGAGCGCCCTCAGGTCCTCTTCAACTGCAAAAAGCCATCGTGTACGCGGCCTTCCACGAATCCTGCGGCCTCTCCCGGGTTCTCTACTAAATATTATCTTCGCTTGACGTTCTTCCGGCATACGAACAACGTGACCAGCCCACCGTAGTCTGCCGTGTTGTATAAGCTTAATAATATCCAGCCCTTTATACACCTGGTACAATTCGTGGCCGTATGAATGTACAATGGCCGTATAAAGCCACCGGAAGAATCAGAGTAGTATACAGCGCGAATTTTGTTTTCGTTTCTACGGGACTCAAGCTGGTTACGAAGTCCGTAATAAGCCCTATTTGCAGCTGCAATACGCCTTTTCACCTCGCGGGTAACATCATTATCGCACGTCACTAATATTCCAAGATACACAAATTCTTCTACCACTTCAAATTTTTCAGCATCCAGCACCATTTCGCTACCACCACCACTAATGAACCCACGTTGATTGCCAGCGACCATGTACTTCGTTTTGCTGATATTGATCGTGAGTCCAATCCTCGCTGTCTCCCTCTTAAAAGGCACAAAAGCCTCTTCCGCGGCACGGCGATCAATTCCGATAATATCGATATCGTCCGCAAAATCCATCTTTGCTTAAATCCATCTAAGGTAACAAATGACGTCAATATTTTATCCGCAACCCTTACACTTGATTTCGATCCGTCCAACGTTCTACGAATCAGCCGTATCAGTTTCGCCGGAAAACCATGTTCAAGCATAATTTGCCATAATTCATTCCGATTCACTGAATCGTACGCCGCCTTGAAATCAATAAACAGATGATGTGTCTGCAAGTTATACTCCCGGAATTTATCAAGGATTTGTCTCAGGGTAAACATATGATCCGTCGTTGATCGGCCCTCACGAAAACCTGCTTGGTATTCACCGACGAAGGACTCTTCAAGCGGTCTCAATCTGTTGAACAGAATACGGGACATAATTTTGTACCCTGTATCAAGGAAGGTTATTCCTCGATAATTGGCGCACTCCAGTCTGTGCCCTTTCTTAAAGAGAGGGCAAATGAGGCCGTCCAACCAGCTAGCAGGCATTTCCTCGTCTTCCCATATTTTCGACATAATATGGTGCAGAACTTCATAAAGCTGCTCACTGCCGTGATTGAGAAGTTCAGCCGGGAGCTGGTCCTTCCCCGCAGCCTTATTGTTTTTCAGCTCTTTAACAGCTTTTTTAACCTCATCTAGTGAAGGGGGCCAGACGGGCCCTCCTTAGCCGTGTGGTAAGACGCGCGGCTACAAAGCAAGACCATGCTGAGGGTGGCTGGGTTCGATTCCCGATGCCGGTCTAGACAATTTTCGGATTGGAAACTGTCTCGACTTCCCAGGGCATAAAAGTATCATCGTGTTAGCCTCATGATATACGAATGCAGAAATGGTAACTTGGCTTAGAAACCTCGCAGCCAATAACTGTGGAAGTGCTTGATGAACACTAAGCTGCGAGGCGGCTCTGTCCCAGTGTGGGGATGTAATGCCAATAAGAAGAAGAAGAAGAAGGTGACTCCACAGCTTGTCCATCGTCGCTAATATTTATTCTGTTCACCGATGCACCGTCACTTCCTCCATTCAGCAAAGTCTCGAAGTGTTGCTTCCACCTGGCAGCCACTTCAGTTTTATCTGTCAGCAAATTCCCTTGTTGGTCGTTGCACATGACGGGAGATGGCGCTGTCTTTCTCCGCACGCCATTGACAGACTCATAAAACCTCCGCATATCGTTCTGCTCCATTTTTTCCTGCGCCTCACTAATAACTTGTTCTTCGTACTCTTTTTGCCTTTCTCGTATACAAAGTATACGTAAAGGCTATAGGATCACTCCAAAACCGAACTTTTGATAGAAGGCTCGGAGACCCATAGTGTTATATATAAATCGACTCAGCTCGACGAATTGAGGTGATGTCTGTATGTGTGTATGTATGTGTGTGTGTGTGTGTGTGTGTACAAAAATGTGAGACACACTTTTTGGTACTTAGCATTATTCGATTTGCTCGCAACAAGTTGCAGTCAACGCGGATTGTCGACGCCTAGTTGTTTCCTATTGAAAATTAGCCCGATCGGTCATTGCGTTCCAAAGTTATTGAAAAAACATTGTTTTTCTACCAAGGGTCCCCCCTTGGGAAAAAAATTCCAAAAACGAAAAAAAAAAATTTTTTTCAAAGATTGCAGCAATGCATTCAAATGACTGCAAATGCATATGAATTGATGGAAAAAGTAAAATCTATCCCCCTAAAGTGCTATTTCGACCTCTTTTATGTGTTTTTCTTATTTTTTAATGCGCGAGAAAGGCACCACCAACGCTAGGTGGATTGATCTGGGTTTTTCTTCCTGCGGTGGGTTCGTTTTTCGGCTGCTCTTGTTTCCTTGTACCGATCTCTATTCGATCGGGTACCCGACACCAACATCCGGCTTCTGGCAACGTTCTTCTCGTCTGTCACTCTCTGACACTCCACATCGAACCAACCCGTCCTGGGTTGCCTCTGTGCAGTGCCTACCACTTCTCGTGCTGTTGTGCTCACCGCTCCATGGATCGACTCCCATAGATCGTTGATGTTGTCGCAAACGTTGATTGCACTTATCCGTTCGTCAAGCTTCTGGCGGTACTCAGCCGATTCTCCTTCCACCGACAATCGCTGGATATTGTAACGCATCGTTCGCTGTGATCTTTCGTTCGATACAGTTGACAACCGTGATCGAATTTTACTGACAACGAGGTAGTGATCAGAGTCAATGTTCGGACCTCTGAATGTCCGCACATCGATAACATCCGAGAAATGGCGCCCATCCACCCATGGTCTATCTGGTTGCAAGTTTCACCATTTGGGTGTCTCAAGGTGTGCTTCGGATGTTCTTTCGTGCAAAGTAGGTGCTACTGATGACCATCCCTATGGCAGCAGCAAAATTTACTAGCCGTAGGCCGTTCTCATTGGTAGCGGAGTGAAGGCTCTCCCTGACGATTATGGGACGGAAAAAGTCCTCTTTACCGACCTGAGCGTTAGCGTCTCCGATAACAATTTTCACGTCATGCTTTGGGCACTCTCCATAGGCTTTATCAAGACATTCATAAAACGTGTCCTTCACGTCGTCGGCCAGACGCATTACAGTTGTAACAAACTGGAGCGATTGAAAAAGATCTTTGTTGTAGTTGAATACTTTGGAAGGCCTTAAGAAGATTTTCAGTTGATGAAAATTCACTCATCCTGGCTTGGTTCTTCAAATGACGATCTGGAATACCCTCAATGACATATTCTATCAATTCTACTTCTTTTAATTCCAACGGCATGGATAGGTTTCTCTTATCAATAAAGTACTCCATGAATGATTCGTGTGGTTTCCACTTTCGAAATTCTAGTTTTCTTCTCGTTTCAAACGAACTTGTAGTAACAGAAAAAGTGGTCTGGATCAAAGCAATAATTTTAGGATAACTTTTCATTAACAAATCCAGTTGACAAGATAACCAGGCCTTAGCGTTGCTTCTAAAGTGTTTGAAAATCATCAACTTCATTACGTCTTCCCTCCTCTACACGAAACGTTCTCCGAGTCTGTTCTACGGTATTGATGAAAAAATTGACATCTTCATCCGGTGCTCCCGAAAAAGTCGGTAATACGGCAGACAGTTCATCGAGTTTGATAAAATGGTTATATTCCTGATTTACATTACTAATATCATCTCCAGATCTGTTAACGACAATTCTATTTTGACCATTAGTACTTCCACAGCTTGATTCGGAATTCGGCGCATCAGGTTGATTGACTTCTTGAGAAGGAAGACCTCTTCCAACATTCTCTGGAACGTCATCATAGTGACTCCTTCCAGTTTCACAGTAGCCGGGCAACCAGTGGAGAATGTTGAAAACTTCCAATATCTTGGTAGCCAAATGGCGTCAGACGGCGGTACCAAGATCGACAGAGGCGCACGGATAAAGAAAGCAAGGGCTGCCTTTGCGAGTTTAAGAAATATCTGGAAAAACAGGCAGATAAGTGAACGCACCAAAATACGAATTTTCAACTCTAACGTGAAATCTGTGCTGTTATACGCTAGCGAAACATGGTGTGTATCAGTGGAGAACACTCAACGGCTGCAGGTGTTCATTAACAGATGCCTGCGGTATATAATTCGGGCCTGGTGGCCTCACAACTGGATCTCAAACAACGAGCTCCATCGTCGTTGTCACAAGAGGCCGATAGCAACAGAAACTCGGGATCAGAAGTGGGCTGAGTCAGCCACACTCTACGTAGGGGCGGAAACGAAATCTGTAAACAAGCATTAGACTGGAACCCAGCGGGACATCGCAGCAGAGGCAGACCCAAAGGCTCATGGCGGCGAAGCCTCAATAAAGAAATAAAAGAAGTCGACCGAAATCTAACCTGGCAACAGGTTAAAGCGATAGCCGGGCAACGCTCAGGATGGAGATCTTTCAAGCCAGCCCTTTGCACCACCGGAGGTGTACAGGACCCATAAGTAAAGTTTCTTTGATTTTTTGTGATTTTTTTCGTGGGGTTTACTCATGCTTTCATCAACGCTGAAGGTCATAATGAGCATGAGCATGATTGACCGCCCACGGTTGCTAATCCGTTATTGCCAGATCAGCTGTAATTACACAGAGAACCAACAGATGATGTTTAGGACTAACATCATCTTCAATGTGTAAAAACTGGTGACCCAAAATAAAGCAATACCAGCGCCGGCCGTGTCCGAATGCAGGTCAATTAGGAAAACGGTAGGAAATTGTTGACGTGATACTCGCTTTGATGGAAACCGACGAGTCATCTGCACTCCCACGAGAAATCACTGGGATGTTGGATATATGGGGTAGGGAGTGTAGCAGGGTTCGTTTTGGTAAATGGTTTGCCGGGTGTAGCGTGTAGTTCGATTAGGACTAAGCAAAAACACAATCGAACGCGCACTAATTAAATTACAGTCGACTCTCCACATCTCGATGTTCTATATCTCGATATATCTCCCTATGTCGATGGTTTCCTCAGTCCCTTCAATCTACATACATTTGGGCTTTCTACATCTCGATAACCTCCCTATCTCGATATCTCTCTATCTCGATGGGTTCTGATCATATTTCGTTCAGGATTCACTCTCCTTATGTCGATATGGTCAGATTTCTGGGCTGCTAGACCATTTTTGGACAATAACAAACACATCAACAACAGGAAACGACATTTGTTTTGTTGTCGTTTTTCATAGCAACGAGCTTTTTTGGATCTAGTACCCATTACAATTTTCCTTCCATTCCTCGATCTCTCCCTATCTCGATGGTCCCTTCAATATCGAGATGTGGAGAGGCGACTGTACTTACCGACCGCACAAAGCAGAACAAAGTATTTCGATGATCGTGCGATCGTTCTGCGTGGTCAACAAAACACAATCAGACGCGCACTGATCTTTTTTTCTAATCCCCCGCACAAAGCAGAACAAAGATCCGATGATCGCACGATCGTTCTGCGTGTGGTCAACAAAACACGATAGTACACGCATTGATTTTTTGCTTATTAACACACGCACAAAGATCCGATGATCGATGTTCGATTGAAGCATAACAAAAACACTATCGAGTGGGCACCGAATAATTTGCTGTACAACCATCTAAATAAAACAGAACAAAACAATCCGGACTCCACGAACATTCTTTGCGCATTACGGGAACTCGACTGCGTAAACCGGAACAAAATAATCTGGACTCAAAATTCTCCATTCTTTCAAAAATACGATTAAACGCGCACTCTATTATATAATTCACTATTTTATGAATTATAGAAACGAGTATTTGAATTATTTCCACTTCTAGTACATTCATTAAATTATACATTTTGAATACAGGTCATACTACACTAGAAAAAAGACATAGAGAAAGAAATTTTGAGCGATAGATATAATATATGTTAGGGCCCTCCCTAGCCGTGCGGTAAGATGCGCGGCTACAAAGCAAGACCATGCTGAGGGTGGCTGGGTTCGATTCCCAGTGCCGGTCTAGACAATTTTCGGATTGGAAATTGTCTCGACTTCCTTGGGCATAAAAAGTATCATCGTGTTAGCCTCATGATATACGAATGCAGAAATGGTAACTTGGCTTAGAAACCTCGCAGTTAATAACTGTGGAAGTGCTAATTGAACACTAAGCTGCGAGGCGGCAATGTCCCAGTGGGGGATGTAATGCCAATGAAGAAGAAGAAGAAGAAGATATAATATATGAAACATTTTCCTTAATTTCTAACACGTTGCAGAATTGCCTTTTCTTTACAATCAAAGTTATTGTGATATTGTGTTACTTAGAAAAGTACAATAAAAGAAACAGATTGTCATGAGAATTTAAAGTTAGTTAGTCGTAAACCAAAACTATTGAAAAACTAAATCAACATAATTTAGGCTTACAGTAACAAAATGTATGATTATTATTTTCTCTACTAAGCATCGTCTATCTAGAGAAAAGAGTATAAACTATCAGTATTGAAATTAGAGATATCGAAAACGCTGAGTGTGTAACCAAAATGTGCCATATAGAAAAATTCTCGAGAAGAAAAAAAAAATCAGTAGAAAAGCAAAAATTCACATGACAGTGTTAGGCAATAATCAATTCTATTTAAATAACTGACCTTTGACCTTTCCGATGTATTTTTCAAGTACACTCAACCACCATTTCAGGACCGATCCGCGACCCGGGCGCAACCCACCCTGCAAACAAACACTGTTTTGTGGATTCCGTTGAAAACAAACGTTTTCTTCCAAAACTAATTCCTTTACCTGATAGAGGTAAACATATTCTGTCGGATACATATGGTTTTAACAGGAAACGCTCACTCTAGTAGTCATTCGCCATCCAATGCTTGTTTACAAAACAAGTCACGCTCAAATCACAGATCGGTCCCGATATGTCAGATTCTTCCACAATTTCGTATAGGAATACACGGCAATCCGTACAAATATTGTATAATGCCTTACAATTTTACAAGCTTTTTTGCAATTTACTTATAAAAGCTTAGATTCCTCCAGTAGACTTGCCAACAAAGGCGTAGGAACGCCAATCCGGCGATGGCGAGTTCGACTCTCTTTCCGGTCTAGGATGTTTTCGGGTTGGAAACCCTCTCGACAGCTAGCTAGCTTCTAGCACTAGCCGATTATGGGTTCTCGGTTCCATGGAAGAAAATCCTATAAACCGCAGTTCTGTACACGCTTTGTTGTTGTTCTTATATATCACGGTTGATTACTGCAGAACTGTCCTTGCTCCAAGTGATCTCACACTCGCTAGTAGTTTTCCTTATAGGACATATTCAACACAATTCCCCTCGCGGGATGGGTGGACATCTGGCTATTTGGAGCGAATATGTTGAACAGCATTGTTTGTTACACTGTTACACATTCTTCCATAGCTGGGAACGAATTGGCTGATGAGTTAGCTCGCACTGGAGCATCATAAGACTTTATTGGTCCTGAGCCAGCTATTCCGATATCTAAGTGTTCGGTGAAGCGTATGATTTTCTCTTGGGCTTCCACTCAGCATAATTGGTATTGGAGTAGCTCGGATTCATGTCGACCAACAAAATGGTATATCTGAGAGCCATCTCCGGTAGTAGCAAACTAATTAGCAAATCTATCTAAACAGAATTGCAATGTCTTAGTCAAGTGTTGAATCATTTGTCTGTGATAGCTGTGAATCCGATTATGGAACTTCTTATCATCTGATATGTAATTGCCCAGTTTATGCGCAACTACGTTTCCAAATATTTGGTGAACACTAACTAAGTGAAAATGAATTTAGAAACTTGAACCTTCAGAGTATTTTGTTCATAACCCGTTGTGGTAAGGAGCTATGAGCTTTTGTACGTTTATACGTTGTATGCCCTTTTCAATAGTCCCTTTTCCAAACATCCCATTTTTCTCCCATCCACATTCCTTTTCTTTTTATTCACTTCCTTTTCCGTCAGGTGCGTGATGAGAAAGGCTGTGAAGGCGATGGCACAAATCTCCCAAACTGACGTGAAAGTGCCCCTGGAGCCTACGTTCTGATTCTTGGTAAGTTAATCTTAAATGAAATAAAGAATCGATTGAGCATTTTTTTTTACGGAGAAGGCCAATTGTTGCTGTTGGGTTATACAAAATAAACTTGTCATCCAATTCATGGCTCGTGAGGCACCAGAACTATTGATGTAAGCATAAGACCAACAAGTGTACTTTTTCTCAAAGTCTCAGATTCTATAACACAGGCCTCGTTATTATGATCAACATGAAATGGAGAGTGCATATTTGCCAAAGTACATTGACACAGGAGGTCCTAAGTATAACGAGAAAGTGTTTTTGCCTTGCTCGTACAACAAAGTTGTACCGAAAGGCTATCATTTCACTCCATAAACGAACTTTTTATAGAAGCCTCGGAGACCCATAGTGTTATATATCGATCGACTCAGCTCGACGAGCTGAGCAAATTTCTTCTGTCCGTGTGTATGTATGTGTGTATGTGTGTGCAGCTTAGAAAAACATTAGACAACTTTTCATATAGTAATCGTAAACCGATTTTCTCGTTCGACAGAGGGCAAAGCCTAGATGATCACTATTGAATTTGATAACGATCTACCATTGCACTTAAAAGTTATGGAAAAAATGGTACATTGAAGCACAGATAAATTGAGCCTTATTGGCACCATATAAGGTTGGTGTTTTGGCTAAATGCGAGAAAAGCAATATCACAACTCGGTGAATTAAGATGGGGTTTTTATTAACATTTCAATTGGCATAAAAATGATTAATTCTATCGCAAAAAAGGGGCTGGTTGAATGAAAAAATACTAACTTGAACATTACTAGTTCCAATCAACCGGATGGAAGCTAGCCACAGAAACGTACCAAAATCCTTTAATCTATCGAACTCAACATGGAATTGATGAGAACCACTCTTTTCACATTTTCGAGAGGATGAGCGCGGATATCTAAACAATCTGGTATACCACCGTGATCCGCAGGCTATCATCAGCAGACATGTAGGTACACGATGGTGAACTTCCCAGCGATTTTAGGAAACAGATATGATGGTGCACAGGAGAACTTATCAGAAACTATCATATGACCAGCAGTACAACATTCCCTTCTCGCGTGGGATTATTTTGCAATATAGAGTTTTGACATTTGGAATCCCCTCGTTCGATTTTTATTTTTGGCCAGGCAATCACATTGCATGGCATCCGGATACCCTTTCACAGATTTTCTACGGTTTTATTTTATGATGCTGCTCCATCTCTCATTCGGTCAAATTCCAGTTCGATGCTAACTTTTCGCAGTAACGAACTGGCGACTGTGGTATACAGATGGTTTGCTCACAGCAAATAATTTATTCAGTAACGCAAGGCTGGAACTGTTTTATATGAATGGTGTCTGAATCTACCTGGTGAGCTAGTTCAATTTCGAAATATCATTTTAAAGTTCATAAATGTAGATATAATGTGAATATATTGAAATCAATGTAATAAACAATAACAACACATGTATGTACGTTAAGGTGGCTCAAAAAACACTTTTTCAAATTTTTTGATGGGCCGCCCTCTTATTCGGTTTTATTTTATGCCCTGATGCTCTGGACAAAATTTCAGCCAAATCGGTCAACGTTTGGGCGGTGCTAAACTCGTTGGAAGTTTATATGCAAAAATGTATGCAGAAACATCCAAAAACAGTGATTTGCAGTTGGACGGCACAATTTACGATCAAGAACCATGATACTCATTCAGCTCTTGTAGAATTAAATACAGAATGTTATGCTGAAAACCGCGAGAAGATTAGAGTTAATTAGGCAAAGATATTAGCATTTTACCGGAGTGTTGTAGAGGTGAATTTATTTCTTTTCAAAGGTAAAAGAAACGAAATTTGCTCAAACCCCACTTCAGAGATATGCTAATAACTTAGCCGGGCAAACTCTAATCTTCTCGCGGTTTTCTGCATAACATTCTGTATTAAATTCTTCAAGATCTGAATGAGCATCATAGTTCTTCATCGTAAGTTGTGCCGTCCAACTGCAATTCACTGTTTTTGGATGTTTCTGCATACATTTTTGCATATAAATTTCCAACGAGTTTAGCACCGCCCAAACGTTGTCCGATTTGGCTGAAATTTTGTCCAGAGCATCAGGGCATCAAATATAACCGAATAAGAGGGCGGCCCATCAAAAAAATTGAAAAAAGTTTTTCCCATACTAATTTGAGCCACCCTAATGTACGTCAACGCTCAGTTGATTGTCCCATGGTATTATGGATATCCGGATTCACGATTGAAACTTCTTTCAATATAACATGTATGGAAACTTAAGCAAATACTGCTGGAATCTCTTGGATGTAACGATTTCCATGGCTTTACTTGCATCACGCAACAATAAAAAAAAGATTTTTTCACCTAGCGGCGATGATGCCTTCTGGTGCATCATAAAATGTAGTGAAAAAATCACATTATAAAAATTTAAAAAACACTTTAGGAGTCTAGATCGTATTTTTTCTATCATTTCGCATGTTTTGCCAAAATTGACTGTTTTTGATAGCCCATTTTGATTAAATGCATTTAGATCATTTAAACTGGTTTTACACTAATTCAAACATGCACTATCGATTTTTCTTTTTCCACTTCCCCCAGTGTACCTTATACATTAAAATTTCGGGAAAAATATTCAAAATAAATGTTGACTATGGTAATAGAACACTAAATTAATAACTGTGCTGCCGAAAAATTGTGTTCACGGGCAGTACTCTTATTTCTCATTTTCAATGAAAGATGTCACGCGATGTTTACATAGGGGTAATGACGGCTTTGGCAGGTTTTGTTCTATTATTGGCAGGGGATTTTTTATGACTGATTATGCTCAAATTTGGCCCAAACATTCTTTGCATATCAAAGAATATTGTGGCCAAATTTCATAAAATTCGGTCGACAAAAACCCCCCTGCCAATAATAGAACAAAACCTGCCAAAGCCGCGTCTGTTCCCCTATCTGCCCCTTTCAATATCTACAGAAACGCGAAGGATGAATGGCAGGCTAAAAAAAATCTCAAAAAATATTTGTTCCATGACAGTGCATGAAAGTGAGCAGTATCTGTTTTATTTTTGCATTTATTACCACTTTCAACTCGGTGAATTAAAGGAGTATAATTAATTTATCGACTAGTCACTATTCGTCACTATTTCATCCGAAATTGATCAAAGAACCCACTATTCTTTCATTTGATCCCCTGAAAAAGAAAAAGGCACTTTGCTCTCTGTCTTATGACGATCACGACCTTTTCCAGTACTGTTCACGGGTAGTAGCTCTTATTTAACAGAAAAATGGAAAACATGCATCCTGTAAAATGGTGCATACGTCACTTTTCAGATTACGGCAGTATGGTAGTAGTTGAAAAGCAGATCAAGTTTCAGTTGAATGATGAAATGCCGTTGAAGAAGAAGAAGTTTGTTTTGTACTTCAAGTGATATAAAAGGAGCGAAAAGATAAAATTTAAGTACAATCCATTATTAATATCTCGTTAAAATCTCAAAAATATATATTAATAGAGGCACCTTGGAAGTCATTCGAAAATGTAAACATTTTTCGTTGGCGCGAAACCGGTTCACCCAATTCATCCGTCCGCCAACAGGCAGAACAAATGATTTTCACTTCTCGCACTTCTGAAGTGCGGGGTCCATCAAGATGAGTAGTGCACAATATTGGGTAAAACATTTAAAGGTATTTGGCCTTCCTTCACCATACATACATTTTTGTGCATACATAAGTAGGGACACGGCAGATATTGCCGTCCATCTTCGTAGGGGCCAAAACCAGCGGAAGAAACGTGCACTTGCTAGAACTCCATTATAGCAGAACGTTTCTCCTGAGCGCACGATTTGGTACGGACGAGTTTGGCAAAACAGTTTTTTTATTGGTTTTCGAGACTACTACTAAAAGACGAAAATGCCTACGTACATTCAAAAACATACGAAAACCCTACGTACATCCAGATATCATAATGTCGAAATCGGAGCAGTAAAACAACTTAGTTCTATCTTCATTTTGCTCATACCAAGTAGTTTAAAATATCCAATAAATGGACAAAAATATAAAAGAGACTGGGCGATGTTTATTTTCTAATCAAACGTGCATCACTCAAAGGTCATCGAAAATTGACAGTGATTGATGATCGCGCTCAACTCGGTCGCGCTATTTGATGGGTTTTTTTTTAATCTTTTTGCCTTTCTCGTATACTAAGTATACGGTAAAGGCTATATGATCGCTCCAAAAACAAACTTTTTATAGAAGGCCCGGAGACCCATAGTGTTATATACCAATCGACTCAGTTCGACGAATCGAGGTGATGTCTGTGTGTGTGTGTGTGTGTGTGTGTGTGTGTGTGTGTGTGTGTGTGTGTGTGTGTGTGTGTGCGCAAAACTACTCAACAAAATGTCACTCATTTTTCGGGCACTTATCCTCAACCGATTTGCTCGCAACAAGTTGCATTCGACGCAGAATCTTGTCCCATTGATTCCTATTTGAAATTGGCCAGATCGGACTATGGGATCGAAAGTTATGGCCAAAATACAAAATCATACGAAAAAATCGCGTAAAAAATGTCACTCATTTTTCGGGCACTTATCCTCAACCGATTTGCTCGCAACAAGTTGCATTCGACGCAGAATCCTGTCCCATTGTTTCCTATTTGAAATAGGCCAGAACGGACTATGGGGTCGAAAGTTATGGCCAAAATACAAAATCCTACGAAAAAATCGCGTAAAAAATGTCACTCATTTTTCGGGCACTTAACCTCAATAGATTTGCTCGCAACAAGTTGCATTCGACGCAGAATCCTGTCCCATTGTTTCCTATTTGAAATTGGCCAGATCGGACTATGGGATCGAAAGTTATGGTCAAAATACAAATTCATACGAAAAAATCGCGTAAAAAATGTCACTCATTTTTCGGGCACTTATCCTCAACCGATTTGCTCGCAACAAGTTGCATTCGACGCAGAATCCTGTCCCATTATTTCCTATTTGAAATTGGCCAGATCGGACTATGGGATCGAGAGTTATGGCCAAAATACAAATTTATACAAAAATATTGCGTAAGAAATGTCACTCATTTTTCAGGCACTTATTCTCAACCGATTTGCTCGCTACAAATTGCATTCGACGCAAAATCCTTTCCCATTGTTTCCTATTAAAAATTGGACAGGTCGGACTATGGGATCTGAAGTTATGACCAAAATACCTTTTTCATAAAAATCACAAAAATGTCACCTATTTTTCGGCCACCTAACCTTAATCGATTCACACGCAACAAGTTGCACTCGACGCAGAATCCTGTCCCATTGTTTCCTATTGAAAATTGGCTAGATCGGACTATGGCAGTGGTGCTCAGCACTTTGGGCGTTTTTCCCTTAATTTACTTCTCACACCATAAAAATGAGCTTAACCCATACAAATTAGCACTTGGTCGAAAGCTTTCAAATATATCTATCTGCTGAGGGTAATAAAACGGATGTTGGTGTTAAATTCACTCCGTACAGAAACGATCAAAGCAAAACAAAAGTGCGGACCGCGGGCCGCAGGGTATTTTACTTTGATCAAGTCGTACGGAATGATTTTACCACCAATATTCGTTTTAATATCCTCTGCTGATAGATATGTTGAAAGCTTTCGTCCAATACTAACTTGTAAGATGAAAGCTCATTTTATTGTGTGATAAGCAAATTAAGGCAAAAACACACAAAATGCTGAGCACCACTGAACTATGGGATCGGAAGTTATGGCCGAAACACCATTTTAGCCTTTTTATACGAAAAGGCTGTATGTTCGCTCCAAAACCAAACTTTTACAGAAGGCCTGGAGACCCATAGTGTTATATACCAATCGATTCAGCTCGACGAACTGAGATGATGTCTCTGTCTCTCCCACTTCATACGGGAGTTTGGCAGAAAGACGGTCATGAGATTTATATCATAACAAATATTGCCCTCCGCTCGCGTGATGGGAATGACATTTTCGTTTTCTTTTTGTGTAGTCGGAGCTTCAGTTCAACTAACATCCAAAAGTGATATCCTTAAAATATATGACTGGGTGAAATAAAACAGGGTTATGTGTTGCACCACTCGCGATGCAGTTGCGACATCCGGAAATGGGACAAAATATGATTTTCGGTTTTCAACTGGATCTACAATATCTTTGCCATAAATAATCTGATTTTCATAGAACGGCCAAAGAAATTTGTCTTTTTTACTCCTAGCCACTAGCTCATCTTTTTTCAAGCACACACATTTTACGAAGGTCGAGAAAGGCACCATCACCGCTAGGTGGATTAATCTGGGTTTTTTAAGATGGATACGAAGAGTGTTCACCAATCAGCCAACTTCCTACTGACATCGTAGCTGTTAATTGTTATCTTTGACATCAATCGATTGAAAGCAATCACCGAAACCAGATAAAATTGACTTCGCGGCTCTATGCTGCATGTGCAATACACCTTCGACGATTAGCTATTTAGAGTACGAGTGAGAAAGATAAGCCAGTTGAAAAATTTACAAATTTGAGGGAGTTTCTTTCGTCTTTCGAAATAAATGAATTTTATCCAGCTAAATATTCCTCTATTCGAACCCTTCTATGTGTATTAATAAATTTTATAAGCGTCTTATTGTGTAATTTAATGTTTGCTATGTATTACCACACACACATACTTAACACTAATGAAATTCTCATTAATCTTAAAAGTGATTTTTTTTAATTGTTCTAGCTGCTACGTCTGTTTGCTTGTGGGTTTTACCAAGTTCTTATATGAGGTTGGATGAAGGATTCTTATGAGTTTTGAGTGTGAGACAATTTGCAAAATCTGTGGCAAATGAAAACAAACATTAATTATCCATAATGATGACACGTGATGACACCGTTGTTGTAGTTTGAAACAATCGCAGTGTTGTTTGAATTTTGGTTCTTTTGAACATGAATTTGGTTTGAAAAATGCAGACCTATTGGATAATAATCATATCGGTTAGTTTAACCAAGTAAGAGAAAAAAAAAAATGGACGAAAATTTTATTACGAGTTTATTGAAAGTAGAACACATATCCTCTTCCTTCGACATAGCTTCCCTTTTTTGCTCAGTAAATTTTGAAAAGTAATATAGCCAAAAGGCGCACTGGCACACATTACTTCCATACATCGCTAGTTGTTAGTTACTTTGGAAAGTGCCAAAAACGACAAAAGCATGTGTGTGTGTGTGTTTTTTTTTTCTTCCTAAGCAATGGAGGGGGAATCTGCTCAACAGACATCCTGGGTTGTCCAGGAAGTGCGGGGTTAGGGACCACCTCCAACAGCAAACGAGGGAGGCAGGACTACATCCCCGACCCGCTAAACCGTTTCCATTGCCACCAAGTCCATCGTCCCTTCGGTACAACCAGAAAGTAATGCTTCATAGGGGGACCAGTGCACAACGCACCCTCGAGATTGGCTGCGTGTCCTTGCAGCATCGAACATCGTGACTCGCTTTTTTAGAAGAGCACCATGGTATCGTGCCAGCGCATAGCCGGCTTTCCAGGTGGCCTTACCACGCCCTATGTCCTCGGAAGGTGGGAAGGGTCGACTTCGCGCCTGCTTCCC
The DNA here is from genome assembly GCF_024139115.2 of Armigeres subalbatus. Classification (NCBI taxonomy): domain Eukaryota; kingdom Metazoa; phylum Arthropoda; class Insecta; order Diptera; family Culicidae; genus Armigeres; species Armigeres subalbatus. Next base: position 148,743,817 of record NC_085141.1, read on the forward strand.
TCTGAACGACTGGTATCAAGAATGATGATGCCGCGTGCGCCCCAAATTGACCTCTCTGCGATAGGGTCTATTCGCCAACACACAGAGAGACTTGCCGACGCGGTGCCTACGCCTGCCCCAGCCTTGACGAGGACCCCTTTCCGTCCTCGGGCTCGGAACCCGCCCGGTTGACCAACGCCGCGAAAGCGACGATACCATGTTGTTCTTCGCGCGGTCACTTGTTCGATAAAAGGATCGAGTTCGACCACAGAGCATGACCACAGAGCATGACCACCGGTATGACCCATGAAGCCCATTCCGATCCCTTGGACCACCTCTTATTTGCGCATGAACTAGCCATCCTTGAGTCCACGCGCCACCTTCTGTGTAGCTTCGAGACGATTTGGGCGATAGCCGATAAAACGGCGTTCCAGGCAACTTCATCTTTACATATCTTCCGAACTAGGTTGTCCGGGGTAGTGTCCAGACCACATGTGGCAAGCATGTGGTCACGCATTGCGCGAAAACGTGGGCACACGAACAACACGTGTTCCGCCGTTTCCTCTAAACCTACGCACACCAAACACTCGGGCGTGACCGAGGAAGCCAGCTGCGTTACCTGCACTGTGATTTTGCAGCACGCCTTAACGCCGGGCACTTCAAACCCCCCATGGGGTGCTTGCTGTTCACAGCTTTCCTGGAACAAATCAAACAATTGGGAGGGTTCGTGCAGCATTGTGCCTTATGTTCCTCCAATCCGCAGCGTCGACAGAGCTTGCTTCTGTCAGGACCTTTGCAGTCCCATTGCTTGTGCCCCAGTTCCAGACACTTAAAGCACTTCGGGTTGCTCGTATATGCCCACAGGGCACACCGACCATCCCACCTTGACGCTCCCTAACTTGACTACCTTGGAGGCATCCGCTGCTGATAGACGAACCAATGCTATGATGTATATCAGCGCACACATAACCATTCTCCACGCGAACTACTAATAAAATATATATCCAAATAAACTTTATGTGTGGTCTCGAATTAGCAATTATTTAATTTATGTGTGGTTCTATATCGATTATATTAGGGTGAAGCAATTGCAAAAATTTATAACGGCGACACATATATCTTATATAGATATTTTTGGCAGTGTACGTACATCTGCGTTATTCAAGTGTACGTACTTCTTCTTATTGGCATTACATCCCCACACTGAGACAGAGCAGCCTCGCAGCTTAGTGTTCATTAAGCACTTCCACAGTTATTAACTGCGGGGTTTCTAAGCCAAGTTACCATTTTTGCATTTGTATATCATGAGGCTAACACGATGATACTTTTATGCCCAGGGAAGTCGAGACAATTTCCAATCCGAAAATTGTCTAGACCGGCACCGGGAATCGAACCCAGCCACCCTCAGCATGGTCTTGCTTTGTAGCCGCGCGTCTTACCGCACGGCTAAGGAGGGCCCTAAGTGTACGTACTATCGAAGCAAAAAAATCCGAACAAAAATTTATTCTTTGCCTTTTTTGTTTGCTTAGGAGTAGAAGAATGTTTATAAAAACACCGGAAGCCAAAATTTCGATAGAAGGCTCTGTACTTTAAGCATATTTCTAGATCAACATTTGAAAAGGGCGTAACAGCCAAAATTTATTCCTTTTGATTCTTTGTTTACATATATAACTATATATGTAGACGAGGAATCAGAAGGGATAGTTTTGGCTATTACGCCCTTTTCAAATGTTGGTCTACATTTGTATTTAATATAGTACACAACGGACCAACAGGACCCAGATTTTTCTTGAAATGGTGCCTACATGTAGCATTGAACAAAATCATCGTCTTTGTAAATGTGAGGCCCTTTTTTTCGAAATATTGTATTTTAATGCTTCAGAACATCCATAAGTTACGTGACATCTTTAGAAGTAACATTTATACGAGTAATGTTTTAAAGATGACATCGTACATAATTATGCATATACCTACATAAAGCGACGATTTGTGATATTTGATAGCTCACTACATTTTACGAAACGTATTTTGAGGATTTCCCCTATAGATTTTTATGGCTAGAATGAAAAGCTTCAAGGTTGCCCTGAACTTTCATTGTCGTTGCGACTCTATTGGCTTCATTGACGCTTCCTTACGAATGTGACTAACTGTGATCTATAGCAACTGTTCCATCGCGTTGGTTTGGAGGAACCTTTATTATACTTCGTAGTTATGTGAATACATAACACTAAAACGAGTATAAAGATAACAAGAAAACTGATTTCGAAGATGTGAAAAAGGATTTTTGTAAGGGGCCATCCAGAAACCACGTGGTCATATTTTTGAAGATTTTCAACCCCCCCTCCCCCCATGTGGCTTATCGTGGTCATTCGGCAGACCCCCCCTCCCCCCCCCCTATGACCACGTGGTTTTTTCCAATGACAAAAATAAAAAAAAACCCTTATGTAACTAAAACATATGGTTAATCCGATCAATTTTTAAGATGGACAAACATTTTGATGTATCCGTATATCGCTAAGCATCCAGGCAGGTCCATTGAGCCGATGCGATTTCATTTATTACTTTCACAAGCTACAACAGACCTTCCATGAGTCGATGTTCTAAGATACGATAAATACGACTGAAATAAAAACTCAGCCTAAAAAATTTTAAAAAATTTCCATAACAATTAGGAAATTTCCATGTTAATGAATAAAGCTTCCAATGAATGATTAAATTTATTATGATTAAACCATTCAACTCTATGATTAAAGATTATGATTAATGATTTATTCATTTTTGACAATGATTAATGATTATGATTAACGATTAAAATAATTTTTGACAATGATTAACGATTATGATTAAAGAATAAAACGTTTGAAGTATGATTAACGATTAACGATCGTGATTAAATGTTGACACAATATGTGTATGATTAATGATAAACAATCGATATGTTTAATGATTAATGATTATGAATAATCAAATTAAATTTTTTGCATAGTGATCAATAATCAAATAACCTTTCTACCAAATTATGGTATTAAAGGTTTAAAACTTGTATGATTATGATTAAAGAATAATGAATAAAAGCAATGTATGCAATGATTAAAATTGATGATAAATGAATAAACTCAAAACAATCATGAATACGATTAGTGATTAATGATTAAATGCAAAAATCTATGATTAACAATTAGTGACTAATGATTGAATCGTATTTTTTGTATGATTATGATTAATGAATAATGATTAAATAACCCATTATTCATTAATCATGATTAAATCTATGATTAATCACTAATGCTCTGATTTCCAATAAAAAAATTATGGTATGAGCAATAAAAAAATATTAAATTTTCTACAAATAATGCAAACTTTCCATACACAATTAAGAATTTTCCACAAAACAAAAATAAATTAACACTTTTAAAACCAAAAATTGCAAATATAAAAGAAGAATTTTTCATAAAGAAATCAAAATCTTCCCCGGAAAAAATACAAACATTCCATAAATAAATCAATATTAGAAATAAATAATTATTGCTAATATTGATTTATTCATGAAAATTTTGTTTTTTTGGAACATTTTAATTTCTTTATGGAAAAAATTACAATTTTTGTTTTTACAAGTGCTAATTTATTATTGTTTTGTGGAAAATTTCAACTGTTTATGGAAATTTTGCATTATTTGTAGTAATTCTATATTTATTTAATACTCATACCCTGATTTCTTTATTGGCAATTTCCTATTTTATTATGGAAAATCTCTATTTTTTTCTCTAATCAAGAGATTTTCAATCCAGTGCTGGTTCATCTCTCAAAATTTCTAATTCTTCATTGAAATTTTATTTTGATATCGACTCGTGGAAGCCAATGATGCCATACTAAAAATATTTTTTCGGTCCCTCAGACGGTTCTTTCGAATAATTTTCCAAGGAACTTCTATTCCACATCTCGAATATGCTTCAGTCAGTGGTCCTTTTATAAGCGACTCATAGAGAAATTAATGTATTATAGACCAATTATTATTTTGGAGTTTGGATCATTTGATTTATCCAATTAACCAAATTATGAATAATGTATGATATAATATCCCAGTAGGTCCATTGGGTTGATATGACTTCAATTATTATACAATACTACAATACTACAATACTACAGACTTTTTAGGTTATACAAAACGTCACGGAAGTTGTAATGTTTGCAACTAGATGTTGACTCAAGATAATGTTGGGCACCTTGTGTCTTGGATCTCATGTTAATGGAAATTAGGATCATATGATTATTTCATCGGATTGGGTATATACCGACGATGAGAACATTGCAAAAAATCTACCAGTATCGTGGGCTGAACTTGAGAGCATTTTGAAGTACCTTGAGCATCTCGTATTCCTGAATATTAATTACTGGCTTAACGTTCAGGATGACCCATCTTATCTGAGTGTTCAGAATGATTCAAACATTTCAACTTCATTTGTATGCTCTTAGAATCGAAATCGAAATCGAAAGGGTCAGTCAAATTTAAGCTCCCATATTTTTTTCTGCCAGCCAAGCCAATATCTAGATGAACAATTTTACTTAAGAAAATGGTGGCCTAGCTCTCTTTTGTGATTTTATAAACAATCTAAAACGCTGGGCATATATGACCCATCCGTCCTGAAAGGGTTGAGATTTGTTTTGGAATTCAATTTAAATCGTTATTATAACACAATTTTTTAACTTAAATTGTTTTAGGAATTGGAGTGTTTTTTTCTGGAACACTGCCACTTTTTTTCATATCGCAGGAATCTCCTTAATTAAAAGACCCTTTTATGAATTTAAAAAGCTTTTTATATAGAATTTCATGTTGATTTTTTAAATGCAAGCTTCTCTATGTCATAACCTTTTTCATACGCACTACTAGAATTTTGTGAATTTAGAACATTTAGGTGCATTATTAAAATTTTCGATCAATTATCCTAATTATTCAATATCATAAAAACTAGGCTTCTTAAGCCTAAATTAATGCCTATTTTTATTGCTTGGATTAATTTTAAATTCCAAGATCTTCTCAATTTTCAAGAATAATTATTCTGGAGTTGCAAGGGAAACCCTTCGGAATATTGACAAGAAATTCTCCGGAGTATCCACGCAAAATTTTTTAGAATTTCAACGACATTCTTTTCTGAAATTCTGTGGAAGAGTTCCGAAAACGTTCGGTAGAAATGAGCATGAGCATGAGCATGAGCATTATGACCGCACAATTCGTAGTTGCTACTCCGTGATTGACTAGAACTTGCGAAATTGTACAGAGAACACAATAAATGGGGCTTGGGACTAGCTACCCATTCTCAATGTACACGTTTCGGGAGCTCAAATATCTAAAGTCAATAACGGCGCCGGCCACGTCCTTACGGTCATATAGGAAGGGGAGGATTGTTAGTCCGACTCTCGTTGCTACTAGAGACCGAGAACACCTCTGCATCTCCACGATTGTCTTGGGATAGGATATCGTTTTAGTTACAAAGGATAATTTATCTGGATTCACTTCGGTAAGTGATGCGATCTATGGGATGGGACATAACACTCTCGCTGTCTGAAACTTTCACTTTCTGATTTATTCACTCACCCGCGCAAAGCAGAACAAAATTACGACGACCGGTCGATCGTTTTGCCTTCCGCACAAAGCAAAACTAGACTTCGATGACCGGCCGATCCGCTTACTAGAAAAACACGACCGGATAAGAAACAAACTTTCACTTTCTGATTTATTTACTCACCCGCACAAAGCAAAACTAAACTTTGACGACCGGTCGATCCGCTGACTGGAGAAACGCGACCGGAGAAGAAACAAACTTTCACTTTCTGATTCATTTACTCACCCGCGAAAATCAGAGCAAAATTACGGCGACCGGCCGATCGTTTTGCCTTCCGCACAAAGCAAAACTAAACTTCGACGACCGGCCGATACGCTTACTGGAGAAACACGACCGGATAAGAAACAAACTTTCACTTTCTGATTTATTTACTCAACCACACAAAGCAAAACTAAACTTTGACGACCGGTCGATCCGCTGACTCGAAACAAGAGCCAACACGCACTGAACTAATTAACTTTACTACCGGCCGCGGAATGCAAATCACAAAATCTCGGCAAATCGCGCGATCGTTCGGCCGTCCTAAACAAGAGCCAACACGCACTAAACTAATTAACTTTATTACCGGCCGCGCAATGCAAAACACAAAATTTCGGCAAATCGCGCGATCGTTCGGCCGTTCGAAACAAGAGCCAACACGCACCGGCCGCGCAATGCAAATCTCAAAATTTCGGCAAATCGCGCGATCGTTCGGCCGTCCGAAACAAGAGCCAACATGCACTGATCTAATTAACTTTACTACCGGCCGCGCAATGCAAATCTCAAAATTTCGGCAAATCGCGCGATCGTACGGCCGTCCGAAATAAGAGCCAACACGCACTGAACTAATTAACTTTACTACCGGCCGCGCAATGCAAAACACAAAATTTCGGCAAATCGCGCGATCGTACGGCCGTCCGAAACAAGAGCCAACACGCACTCAGTTCCGAAAACGTTCGGTAGAAATTTTGAAGAACTATAAGAATCCGTAGAAGGATCTAAAATGCATATTTACGATGAAAATTCCAATAAACATCAAATTCCGAAGAATTTCCAGTATAAATTAGAAAAAAAATCCAGCTTACTTTTTTACAGAATCTCTAAAGATTTTTTTCAAAATCCTGGCAACTTTAATGAATCTTCAAAGGAAATTCTTCAAAACTTCCAATGGAAGTTTTTTCGTTTTCCAAAAGAAATTCTTAGACATTTACAGCAGTTTTTTTTAATTTCCAAAAGAAATTATTCGAAATATGCCAAAAAATTTCCCATGGGAATTCCAAAGATTTTCCAGTAGAAAATCGAAAACAAGTTCATCTGAAACACCAATAATGAATTTCCCGAGGAAATTCCGATGTTTTAACAAGTGGATATAACGAAAAACATGTACTTTTGTAGTACTTGTAAAGGTTGTACTTTTGAAGCATTTCCAGTAGGAATTCCTTAAAAAATTAAATTAAGATTTGAAAGATTTTCTGATGTGAAAATTCCTTAAAATTATTAAACCATTTCCTGTGCATCTTTGCATGGTAAAGATTTAAAGCAATGTTTAGCTGAACCTACAAAGAAATCAAAATGACTTCCCGAAGAAGAATGAATTCCCGATAAAATTTTGGAAGAATTTATGGTGCAAATTGAAAAAAAAACATGAACCTTGAGAATTCTAAAGATTTATTCTTTGAAAATCCAAAGAATTTTTTGAAGATAATCCATAGACTCCTCCGTGGAAATTCTAAATAATGCCTCGAATAAAAAAATACTTGGAAAATTAAAAAAAAAAGTGAGAGAATTCACAAAGAGCGTAAAAAAGTATTCCGAAAAATTTTCATTTCAAAATTCCAAATCTGAAAAAAATCCAAAAACAAAAAAACAACGGAAATATCAAAGTGTTTCATGTGGCATTGGCTGTTTAATATCTTTCGGAAATTCAGGAGATTTTTTCTTGAAAAATTTAGAAGTCTTCTTCTTCTTCTTCTATGGCTCCATATTCCAACTGGAAGTTGGTCTGCTTTTCAACTTAGTATATTCTATTAGCATCTCCTCAGTTATAAATTGAAAGCTTTTATATGCCAGCCATAGCACGATTATATATCTTGTGTAGCATGTACGATGGATACATTATACCTAGGGTGTCGAGAATGTTTCCCACCCGAAAACATCCTAGACAGGAACGAGAATCGAACTCGCCATCTCCAGATGGGCAATCCTACGCCTTTGCTCGCAAGGCTAACTTGAGACTGAACATGTCGAAGTGTACTCCTTAAAATGTTCGAAAAACTTCTTTTGGAAATGAAGAAGAATTTCTGGTGAAGATTCGAAAGAACTTGTCGAAGAAATTCATTAGAATGTAAAAAAAAATGATAATATGAACATTTTTTTCCATCGAAAATTATACGTATTTCTCACGGGACTGTTTTGAATTTTCAGACAGAATTCACATGGAATTTTTTTCGGAGTTTTAGAGAAAATTTTTCGAAATTTACACTGAAGATGTTTTGTTTTTTTTTTTTCATTAACAATTTGTAGCAAAATTTTCAAGGCTAAGGCTAAGATGGTAAAATAACGCAGATATGCATCGGCGCTACGACTGACGCTGCGTTACCGGTTTTTCTCGATGCACACCTGCGTCTTTTTAACGCTGAGTTGAAGAGAAGCTACGTGGACATCGGCCCAAAGATGCGCTTTGCGTTTATTGATTAAATCATTAAATTTTAATTATTTGTATTTTTTACACGCTATTGTTATTCACCCAAAAATCTTCGTGTAGAAAAAACCACGTGGTTCGAGAGCACCCCCCTCTCCCATGTGGCTTATCGTGGTCATTTTCCAACCCCCCCCCCCTCCCCCCATATATGACCACGTGGTTTCTGGACGGCCCCTAAGTGTTTTTTCTCGTCTTTAGAACCATTTGTGCCTTTCTCGTACGCCAAGGCTATACATATGTCCGAAAAGGCTATAGTCCACTCGGAGGCTCGGAGGGCCAACTTTCATATACACCTTAGCTAGACGAATTGATGCAATGTCTGTCGATAAAGTCTTTAAATTTAAATCATGGCGATCTAATCACAACTGCACCTAGCGTGGCCTCTGACAAAAAAGTGCGACGTGGGAAAATATCTTTGGCAACATGGCCACTAGATCACCTTCTATTCAACATATTCTCGGTAAAAAAAAGATACTTTTTTTCTGAAAATGAGGAAATTGTTCTTCAGGAAACTAAAGAATAGCTTCAGAAACGGCCCCTGAAATTGATACTACATTTTCTTTCGTATTTCCGTCTGATATTATTTCATAACTATATTTGAAATTCTGTTTGGAAATTCAAAAATTTGTTATTAGACGAGTTTATACAATCCCATTGAATTCCACCACTTAATTGTATCTTGACAGATACGTATTTCGACCTCAACAGTAAGGCCGTCTTCAGTGTCTTGTACTTGACTCGACTTCAAATTCAAAAATATTTTTCTCTTAAATTTTCTTATGCACTTTATTTGAAAAAGAAACTGTTCATTTTTTAATTTCTCGTAGATTTGTTTCAGATACTCTTCCAATAGTCCTTCTGAGCATATCTCCAGGAAATTCATCGGAAAATCCATCAAGAAATTATCCAAGAAATTCTCCTGGTACTCAAACCAAAAAACTCCATCGAAATTTTATTTAGGAATTACTTTAAGAATTTCTCTTGGAAATTCTTTGGAAACTCTTTCGAATACTCATCTAAAAATTCCTTCCAAAATTCTTCCTGATAATGGAACTTCCAGAAGTAATTCTTTAAGGAATTTTCTGCAGATTATCTTCATAAATTTTTGTGGGAATTTTGAAACAAATTCCAGGAAAATTCTTGAAGAAACTTTCGGGGGAACTTATAAAGGGATTTCTGGAGGAGTTCTTGACATAATTGCCGGAGAAATTCTTGACGGATTTTTTGGGAAAATCCATGCCGGAATTACTGAATGAAAAAGAGGGAGAGTTCCTAGAAGAATGTCCAGGGTTATTTTTTTAAGATATTGCTGCAAATTCCTGGAAGTAATTCTCGGGAAATCTTGAAGGGCTTTTTAGATGATTTTTTGTAGAAATTTTAGGCGAAGTATCCGCAGAAACCTTAAGAATTCCCGTAGGATCTTCGGGGAGAATTCCTTAAATAATTTCCAGAAGAATTTCAAGGGGATTTTTTGGAGGTAACTCCGTAAGAGTTTTGACAAAATTTCAGTTAGAATATCTGGAGAAATAGGCAGAAGAAATTTCCTGCAGAATTCGCGAAGAAAAATTCCTGAACAATTTTCCGGGAGAGTTCTAGAAGGAATTTTCGGAAGAGTTTCCGGAGCATGAGTAGAAAGCGCCTATCGAAGGCTTTCCGTTAGCCACTGGAGAAATTCAAATGGTATCTCTGGAAAGACCTCAAAGTAATTAATCAAGAAAGCCTGGTGGAATTTCTGGAGTAACTCTAGATAGAATGCCAGGAAGAGTTACATGGGAATTTCTGAAAGATTTTCTGGTGGAAGTTCTGGGAAAGGAGACGTATATGTTTCTAAGCGAATTCCTAAATGAATTGCTGAAGAAGTCACCAAGTTAATAGGGAAATTGTTGGGTATATTTGAAAGAATTAACGGACAAATACTTGGTAATAATTTAATGATTGTTCGGAGGAACTTTTGAAAGAATTCACGGAAAAAATCTGGTGAAATTTTACTAGCGCACTCCTATAAGTCATTGTAAAAAAATTGGAAGAGCTTCCCGAGGAATTCTTGGAGAAATTCCGGGAGAATTTCTGAAGCAACTTCCGAAGGAATTCCTGGTGGAATTTCCGGACGAATTTCTGGAGGAATTTCTGGAGAAACTATCGATGGAATTCTTGGAAGAATTTCCGGGGGAATTTCTGGAAGAATTCCCCGGAGATTTCCTGGAGAAACTTCCGGAGGAACTCCTGGAAGAACTTCCGGAGGATTCGAGATGAGCCAGCCCAGGGCTGAAAGTCTCGCTAATAAAGACAAAAAAAACTTCCGGAGGTATTCTCATGGAGGAACTTCCGGAGGTACTCCTAGAGGAATTTCCGGCGAAGTTACTGGAGAAATTCCTGAAGGAACTTACGGAGGAATTCCTGGAGGAACTCGGAATTTCCGACAGAATTCCTGAAGGAACTTACGGAGGAATCCCTGGAGGAACTTACGGAATAATTCCTGGAGGAACTTATGGATGAATTCCTGGAGGGACGTGCGGTGGAGCTCCTGGAGGAAATTCCGGAAAATTTCTAATGCACGACATTAATTCACGCCGCCGCCAATCATCAGGGAAATGATCTATCACGCTACCGCCGATAAAATTTCAATCGGCGCACAGGTCCAGATAGAATATCAAATAAAATCCTGTATGGAATTTTCGAACAAACTTCAATGGGGTTGGTTGGGAGCTGTTGTTCCAGGACTGTCAAACATTAAATTTTATGACACGCTACTTTTTAGAAGTTTTTCTACTAGATTCATTATCACAATAGTGTTTAGATCAGATGTGAAAATATTACGTAGCATATGAAGGACAAAACAAGTGCCATGATCAAAACATATTCAAATTTTAACTAAAATCGTATAGAAAATTGAACGAAAAAAATATATTTTTTGGTGTACGTGCTATCGAGGTAAAATGTACGTACAATCGAGGTATGCCTGTATATCAAATTGTTTTGTGAGAAACAGAGTAGAACATGAAATGATAAATATATAGTAGGCTAATAGTTCTGAACATAGAGTGTACTCTCGTCTTACTACTTTTCCGTGCTACAAAAAATCGAGTAGGGTTTTCATACCATGATTTATATGTTGAGAATATTGCAGGCCAGTTTTTCTTTTCAAGAGATTATATTTAAACAAATTGAACAATCATTGTTGTAATATAGAGCTTTTTGCACGCAGAACGATACCACAATTACCAAAATGCTTTGTTCTACGTTGTACGAATGAGTTAACTAATTAACAAATACAGAGCCATCACGCGATCTTCGAAATATTTTGTTCTGTTTTGTGTGGGTGAATAAATTAATTAGCAAATGAAATGTTACTGCGTGTCCGATCGTGTTTCATCTAATAAGCAGAACGATCACGCGATCTTCTTCTTCTTCTTCTTCTTCTTCATTGGCATTACATCCCCCACTGGGACATTGCCGCCTCGCAGCTTAGTGTTCAATTAGCACTTCCACAGTTATTAACTGCGAGGTTTCTAAGCCAAGTTACCATTTCTGCATTCGTATATCATGAGGCTAACACGATGATACTTTTATGCCCAAGGAAGTCGAGACAATTTCCAATCCGAAAATTGTCTAGACCGGTACCGGGAATCGAACCCAGCCACCCTCAGCATGGTCTTGCTTTGTAGTCGCGCGTCTTACCGCACGGCTAAGGAGGGCCCTCCGATCACGCGATCATTAGTAATATATTTGGCTCTGCGTTGTGCAGGTAATTAAATTAATTAACAAACACAAAATTAGTGCGTGTTCTATCGTGTTTCTATTAGTACGTAGAGCGATCGCGTGATCATCGAAATATTTTGTTCTGCTAAGTGCGGTCAACAAGTCGATTAACTAGTGCGCATTCGATTGTGTTTTTGTTTACACACTACAAACGGCAAACCGTTTACCAAAACGAACCCTACCACACTCCCTACCCCATTTATCCAACATCCCAGTGATTTCTCGTGGAAGTGCAGATGACTCGTCGGCTTCCATCAAAACGAGTATCACGTCATCATTTTCCTACCTATTCCTCAATTGACCTGCATTCGGACACGGCCGGCGCTGGTATTGCTTGATTTAGGGTCACCAGTTTTTACTCATTGAGGAAGATGTTAGTCCCAAACATCAAATTTAGTTTGCTCTTGAGGTGACACGGGAAGCACGAACAATCATCAAATAGTTGTAACCGTTCACCACAAGTGAATTTCCGTCACCAATCCCTCCCATTACGACCTTTCCAAAGATTACACCTCGGAACTGTCACACTCACTGGTCGAAGATCGTCTCACGAGTGAGTGCATGTTCCACTTTCACATCATACCAAGTGTGACCAGATGCGATAGACGTTCGAGAAGTTTAAGTTCGGGCAAAAGATACACAGCCCTGTTTCAGCTGAGCTTGCCCATATAGGGAGCTCAATGTAACAGGATGGGCAAACCTAAAAAGCATAAATCATAATTTATGTAAAATGTACTATATAAGAAGCGGAAAAGAAGGGTTCTCCCTCTTTAAACCAGTGATCCTTGAAAGAAGTTGTAGTGCGCGCGTGTTTAATTTGTAAAAGGTTGGTTGTTTGAATAATTGTTGGTGAAGTTTCTTTTAATTTTTTGTTGTTTCTTTTCTTAACATAGGATTTGTTAATTGTGTTAGTCGTTGAAAGCAAAAGTATGTTGATAATTGTTGTTAGAAAGTACGGATATTACAGTGAACGTTCGCTAATTGGGGTTTTTCTAGTTGGGGCGTTTTTTAGTTGGGGGTTCGCTAATTGGGGCGAAACCCAATTAAAAAGCAGCTAAACGTCAGAATGTGATGTCAAAAACTCGTTGACATTTTGTTTCCGTGTTTGGCGGGATCGATATTTTCTGGCGCGTAAAATTTTCTTTTGTTCAATACAAAAAGTAAACAACATTGACGCTTTTCAAACCGCCCCAATTAGCGAACGGCATTCGCTAGTTGGGGTGAGGTCGTGCCCCAATTAGCGAACGATCACTGTAGTTGTATTAATTGATTAGTACGGTTAGTAATGTTAGTGCTTAAAACTTAGCCTAAATTAATGTACTACAGTGAACGTTCGCTAATTGGGGTTTTTCTAGTTGGGGCGTTTTTTAGTTGGGGGTTCGCTAATTCCCACTCGGAAATTTGTTCTAGACATCTCCGCGATATCTCTGAGACAAAAAAATAAGTCTCCTAGATATTTTTCCTCGATGTCTAGTAACTGTCACATCTCAAATATGCCTCAAATGCAACAACCGTTTCTACCTCAAATTTACACCGTTTGAACCGGTAGGGATTTGGCTTTTAGATGTCTTCTCGATATATTCTAGACACGAATACCATGGAGCTTCTAGATATCTCATAGATGTGGGTACCCAATTTTAAAAGCTTTTTCCTCTACTTCTTCTTATTCCTTGAAATGTCATTTTTTGCACAAAACAAAACATTTTATTTTTATTTTCTTTAAAGTAAACTTTATTTTAGGATTTTATTAGCACTCCGTAAAAAACATTACCTAGCTGATGAAATGTGAACCCTACCAGGCTCTAGCTCTGTAGTCGGCAGGAATAGTCGGGATGCCGGAAGCGTTCAGATTTTCCAGATACTCGGATGGTCTAGATTCCTGCCTGCGAGTATCCTTCGGCAAAACCTGTTGAAGACGATAGGTAAACGGCATAATTTTGGAGATTCAATCCACGAACTAACTCTACTTTTGGAAGATTTCAAGAGAACAAGGAGATTCCTATTGGCACCAATGGAGAATAGGTTTGAAAACAAGTGGGAATTTCTCATGCATCCAGAGAAGATTCCTTCTGGAATTTAGTGGGGATTGCTCCTGAAAACCAGTGAGGAGTTCTATATGAATGCAATGTGGATTCCTTCAGGAATGCAGTGGGAATACAATAAAGATCCCTTCAGGAATCCTGCGATGGTTCCTTCCGTAACACAGTGCGAATTACTTCCGGAACTTCGTAGAGAAAACTGGAATCCAGTGGGCATTTCTTCTTGAACTTTGGAAGGATTCTTTCTGGAATCCAGCGGAGATACCTTATTGCATCAAGAATTGCCCACAGAAGAAATGTCCACTGGATTCCAGAGGTAATTTTTACGAAATTCTAGAAGTAATTTGCACTGTGTTAGGGAAGAAACCATCGCAAAAATCCAGAAGGAATCCACACTGAATTCATATAGAAATATACTCACTAGATTTCAGAAGCAACAACCCTCACTAAATTCCAGAGGGAATCTGGATGGATAAGAAATTTCCGCTGGATTCTAGATTGTGCAAACTTTCGTCTGGATTTTTACTAGAATTTTGTAGGGATTTCTTCTGGATTCTAATGGATATACCATATGGAACCAGTAAGGATTCCTTTTAAAATCCAGTGCATATTCCTCTGGCAATCAATTGGGGATTCCTACTTGTATCCAGTGCAGATTTCTTCTATAATCCAGTGCGGAAATCTTCTGGAATTTTGAAGTGATTCGTTTTGGAATTCCTTTTCGAATCCAGTGAGGATTTTTCTCTAAAAGGCTGCAGGAATTCCTTCTGGAATGCAGTGCGGATTTCTTCTGGAATTTTGAAAGGATTCGCTCTGGAGTCCAGCGAGGATTTCTTTTGAAATCCAGCCGAGATTCATTCTGCAATCCAGCGAGGATTCCTTCTGAAATTCAGTGGATATTTCATCTGGAATCCATTGGAGGATCTTCCTTCCCTTCTTTCTTGTGGATTTTCATATGCGATTGATGGTTTTTGTCCTTCCGGCTGAGCTTCTTATCGCACTGGCTGCATTCGATTTTTTTCCGACGGAATGCGGACGAGCGCTTCAATAGATTGCTCCTCATTTTCCACCTCCGAGTCGGAGTCCCAGCTACAGTTCTTTCCCATCCGGATCTGATACTTCCTGCGCAATTGAAAAATAAAAGAGAATTCATGCAAATTATGTTACGACTGACATTAAACCCTGCAAACAAAAACCATTTGGGATACCTTGAGTGTTTTATGTCCTGTTATTGATAATTATCAGGACGGCAATTGCACAAAATTAATTTTCACATTGACCGACGGGTGAAAAACGAATAAAAAATGGCCATGCCAGAACCGAGACAAGAACATGCCGGAAAATTTTTGACAGAAGAACCGCTTCGATTCTCAAGAGAATGTGAATGTATAGGTAACACACACACATGATAAGACTTAAAAGGGAGTTGGTTCGAGCCTAAGATGAAAATGAATCTTGACTAAGGTGGTTTGCATCTTATCCAGGTAGATTCTTGTTCTCTTTTAGATATCCTTCCAAGTGGGTTGGAGCGAAACCACATTAAAAAGCAGCCAAACGTCAGAATGTGATGTCAAAAACTCGTTGACATTTTGTTTCCGTGTTTGGCGGGATCGATATTTTCTGGCGAGTAAAATTTTCTTTTGTTCAATGCAAAAAGTAAACAACATTGACGCTTGTCAAACCGCCCCAATTAGCGAACGGAATTCGCTAGTTGGGGTGAGGTCGTGCCCCAATTAGCGAACGATCACTGTACTTAAATTATAGTTGAAATCCCGTTAACCACAATAAGAACGACAAAAACGACAGTAACAAATAAATTAAAAAACCACCAAGAAAAAGGTAAATATCAAGTGGAGAAAATAGAACAAAGTTTAGAGGTTAGGAAGTGACGTCGCAGGGTGCTAATCCGTGTTGTCCAGGTCCACACCCAAGGGACCTTTTTCTTTTATACTTTTCCCCAAGTTCTTGAGAGTGCAGTGCCTCGGAGGTGATTTCCGGGAAGTTTTGGTTGGTGCTCGGTGGCTTCGAAAACGCAGCGTCATCGCTGGCCAAAGTATGGCTGCCATCTCCTAAATCCGACGCCGAGAGGTTAAATCAGCCTCCCCAGAGCCCCCACTCGTCTCGTCCACAAAAAGTTCTGGATTGAATCTTCCTGCGACCATCGCCAAGCCGGCTAGATCAAGGCTGATCGGCCATCTTTCCAGAATTGCACCTGAAAACACCGATTCCAACAACAAGCATGCAAGTACCCCGAATGTGGCGTCACAAAATAAATTGTTAGAATGTTAATCTCAGGTGTAGAAAGCTATAAGAAAGAGCAGCCCTGATTTAGAAGGCCTTTCACCAATTTTCGTTTCGTCGTTTCCCCGGGTCCACAAAGGGACCACCAAGCCTCGTCTTTCGTGGATAACTGAGAATAGACCCCCCCCCCTTTGAGTAATAGTTTTGCCCATCCTACCGCATCAGCGCTTTTTATCGAAAGCTCTGTTTATAGTTCCCTCCTGTGAAGAACCGAAACATCCTCACCTTGAGTAGAGGGGTGATTGAATAGTAGAATACCCTCCCGTGAGCTAGCGAGTTTCATAGTCATCATTTTCATCATTGAATGCTTAATTTTTTTTTCTAAAACAACCTATGATTTTGAAAAAGTATCTCCGGCGCGTGCTTACTCACAATCTACATTCTGATAAATTTACAGTTACGTCAAACAACAGAAGACCGCTGCTCCAAAATTGCGAGGTGACAATGCATCGCAATGCTAGAAAGAGACAAGAGATAGGAAAGAAAAACACGATGGTTAGTGCCTCCTCGAGTCACCTTAAAACAGCAACTCTCAAAGAAATTTCACAATTCACTCCAATAAAAATTCATTCTCTGCTCAAAAGTCAGGATTTTTACGGAAAGCTCATTTTGCACTGGTCTATTCCGACAGTGCACAATGGCCGCCATATAAAAGGACGGCCAAAACTACCGAAACATGAATTCGCAGATTATAGGGAGTGAGTGCTAGTAATGGACCCCGTGCATATAATGGACCCCCTGAACAAAATCTCGCTTAACTTTTCAAAAGGACCTAAGTAACATTTTTTTCATGAATTAATTTGAATACTGCAATCAATAGCTTTCATGTTGTTCTGTTGATTGCGCTAATCAAATTAATTCATGAAAAAAATGTTACTTAGGTCCTTTTGAAAAGTTAGGCGAGAAATCCTAAATTAAACGGGAATCGACTATTTTCTGCTCTTTCGTCGGGTGAAGTGGCTTCATGTAACAGAACAGCAGTTCCACACATTTGTTATGGACAGGAAAGCAGAAATTTAGTTAGGGAGTGAGTGCTAGTAATGGACCCCGTGCTTATAATGGAACCCCTGAACAAAAACCGAGAGTTTTCGCTTGAATCTACAATTTCCTGCAAATTTCCATAGGATAAAGTTGCTTCACTTATCAGGGTAGTAGTTCCATACAATTGTTTTGCACTGGGAGACTGAAATTTAGTTATAATAACTAATTTATGAATGTAAACGCGCTAGAGGGTCCATTACTAGCACAGAAGGGGGATCCATAATAGGCAACAGGAACATGTGGAAATGGAACATGTAAATCAAATGGGGGGACCATTATACGTATGTAAACAAACTCGATGTTGCGTATTGTGGACCCGGGGGTGGCCATAATAGGCAACCTGGCTACATAATTTTAAAATACATATTTTAGTAGTAAAAACTAATGTTTTACCATGTGTTATGTACGAAACGCGATGCTGATACCTGTTGTTTGTCATCTAGTGCTGCAGAATGGCAATTTGTCATGAGTCTTACTCTAGCGAAGCGATTGAAGTAAGTTTTCGTCGTTAGGCGGTCCATTACTACCACTCACTCCCTATATTAACTAATTTGTAAATGTAAATATGCTAAAGGGTCCATTACTAGCACACAAGGGGGGTCCATTATAGGCAAAAGGAACATGTGGGAATGGAACATGTAAATCAAATGGGGGAACCTTAATAAGTATATAATCAAACTCGACGTTGCGTATTATAGACCCGGAGGTGGCCATAATAGGCACGCTAGCTACATAATTTTAAAATGCTTTCTTTAGTAGTAAAAATGAATGTTTTGGCTAGTTTTATGTACGAAAGACGTTGCTTGCCATCTGGTGCAGCAGAACTGTAATTTGTCAAGAAGCTCGTTCTAGCGGAGCGACTGAAGTAAATTTCAGTCGCCCCGCTAGAACGAGCTAGAACAAGTCCAAATATGTTTTTTTTGCGTTATGTAATTTGTGAATGAGCACTTAGAGCTTTTTAAAATAAATTTATCATGAGTGACGGATACATTATCATAAAATGAACATTGAACATGAGACCAATCATGCATTCATGAAGTATTTTATTATGTTTGGTCAGATACAGGCTCGACAACTTTTTATTAACTAATAGGCATTTTGAAGTGATGGAGAAGCATGCCATTACATGCGTATAAAAGCAAAAAATTGTAATTTTCCAAAAAGTGTAGCTCGAAAACGGATTGATGGACCTTTCCAATTGTTTGACTGTGTAAAAACGTTTGAATTTCATTTAAAAAAAAAGGTTGAAAATAAAAAAACAGATATTTTGGTTCAATCAAAGTTAATTGCCTATTTCCGGGGATTTAACCACCCGACTTGGACATACAATGTTGTGAAAAGTCATATGTGAATATGTACGTTATGTGGAAGATATTGATTTGAAAGATGTATTGAAGGTAACCACTTTCCCTTCGATGGGACTCGAACCCATGACCCTACAGTACGCTAGACTGGTGCTTTAACCAACTAAGCTACGTAGGACCTCCGTCAACCTTCGCAACTTAGCTGCTACTGCATGAGCTCGAGATTCCCAAATTGGACGCATAGTCAAATCACTCGCAATCCATTTGTCAAGCCAACACTTCCACATGTGTATAGTACACTTCCACATTAGAGGAGCGTGAGCAATGAAAATAAATACTAAGGTATGGAAATCCATATATTGTGTGCGTGCCTTTCCTGTATGGCGAAAAAGCTTTCACTACTACATTCGAACGAGCTCCCATAAGAAGCCGTGCAAATATGTACGTCACCATTTGCTGTTTACATTTTCCATCATCCACTAATACACTTGCATTTGGTCTTCTTCCACACCTTCTATCTATTCTCATTGGAGCGTGAGTATTTAGAATGTCTGGCGGCTATACACATTCTTCATCAGCAACTGTACTGATCAAGTGAGGTTGTGTAAGCTATTTGCGAGTCGGTCGTCAAGCTCAGACCTAGAGATGTCGTGAAATCCCGATTAATCGATTATTAACTAATCGATTATTCTCGATTCTTGTTGATTGTTGAATCGATTAATCGTTGGATAGTAATCGATTCAAAATCAATCGATTATCATAACGATGAATCGATTAATCGAAGTAATCAATTAATTAGCGACATCCTTATGATGTCGTAAAATCACCGACGAACCGACGTGTCACTGGCGCTCTCTGATTGTCTCACACTTTTTAACGGTCATTCGCTTTTGCGGGCGATCGCTCCTGTCAAATGAGCTAAGACACAACTCCGCTGCAATGTTAATACACGTAGGTTGGTGGCTGAGCTATGAAAACTTCGCGAGCCATTATGGGGGTGGCGGTAGTGTTAGATGATTTTTCATCATGGCGTCGTGGGCAGCAAATTTGAATTATTTTCTATGGGGTGACACGTCGGTTCGTCGGTGGTAAAATCCTGATTAATCGATTAATAACTAATCGATTACCCTCGATTCCTCTCGATTATTATATCGATTAATCGTTGGGTAATAATCGATTCAAAATTAATCGATTATCACAACGATGAATCGATTAATCGAAGTAATCGATTAATTTACGACATCTCTACTCAGACCCGACCGCATTGCGTAGGCAAAAGCACGCAACTCAGGTTCAGTTCAATCAAAGTTTTTTTTTTGTCTTTATTAAGAAGACTTTCAGCCCGAAGCTGGCTCGTCTCCCGAAATCAAAGTTAATTGCCTCACTCTGCAATCCTTGATCCTTGGTAACACAGGGTTCGTCATTTAAGTGGTGGAATTAAATGGGATTGTACAAACTCGTCTTATGACAAGTGAAGACATTCCACTAAAAGCTCAAAATAATCTTCTTCTAAATGGCATCCAAGCGGAACGAGCGTAGTACTTTTATAGATTTGAAGACGAAGATCAAGTATTCTTAAGGACGTGGCCTTCCTCGAGAAGTGCCAAAAGGAGAGGCTGACTCCTGCTAGTCATAGGATTAAGATGGGAGCTTACATCCCAAAATCTATCAGTAAGAGGGCGAATCGGATTTGTTGAAGTTGTCAATCAAGGGGCACTATGCCAAGCTAGAGAGGTTGAACTTGAAGTGCTACAACCTACACCTTAAGCTGTCAGAGGAGAACCCAGACTCTTTTGACCTATTCCTAAAGAAGGTACAGCGGGCCGAAGAGTGTGAAGCGGACAGGAAGAGGAGACTGCACAAGAAGAAATTGACCATTCTACGAGGGAAATCAGCGACGGAAGATAGAACGACTAACCCCACAGTACAAATGATCAAGGGATTCGTCGTTAACCGTTCGACACAGCAGTTTACGGAGGGACAATTAGCACACCTCAACAAGGGGTTACGGTATGCGACAACCCAGAAAGCACCCAGAGCAGATAATCGTGGATACTGAGACAGCGATTTCACGAAATGTTGATCAACGGGACCAGAATAGTGTGAGAAACATCGTAGCAGACGCCATCAAAGCAGGACAGCATGGGACATCGAACAAAGACGAGAGGAGGATTTTCAAGGAGTTGAAGGAGAAACCAGTTTACTACATGAAGGCGGACAAAGGAAACGCAGTGGTAATAATGGACAAAGAGGACTATGATGAACAGATGACGACAAAAATCAACGGAGGACCATACAGGCATTTGAGAGTGGACCCACTACCCGGACTAATCAGACTTACGGATAAAACGATAAAGGAATGCAAGACGATCATCGGAGAAGCCCGGGTTAAAATTACGAACCCTGTGTTACCAAGGATCAAAGGACTACCAAAGATACATAAGCCAGGTACAGAGATGCGAGAAATAGTTTCATCAGTGGGATCGTCTACACAAAACTTGGCCAAGTGGTTAGTCAAGGAGTTCCAGAGTATGCCGAAGCCGTTCCCCAGCAGATCAGTTGTAAACACCCAGGAGTTCACCAAGAGGATATTGGAATCAGGAAACATCGGAGAAGAGGACATCATGGTATCATTCGACGTAGCGGCATTGTTCCCAAGCGTTCCAGTGTAGGACGCTCTGAACCTTTTGGAGGATTGGCTACTAGCACAAAGGATGGATACAGCATGGTGAGGAAAAGTAAAGATGTATCTCAAGCTTGCAAGATTGTGCATGAATGAGAACTACTTTACATTCCGTGGAAGCTTCTACAAACAAACGAAGGGTGCACCTATGGAAAATCCGCTATCACCGTTTTTGTGGGAATTATTCATGGCGAATTTGGAGGACAACCTAGAGGAACAAGGAGTACTACCCGAGAAATGGTGGAGATACGTGGACGACATTTACAGCATTATCAACCGGAAAGATCTACCCAGGATTTTGGAAGCGATAAACAACGTGCATAAAGACATCAAATTCACCCACGAGGAGGAAAAGGAAGGTAAATTACCTTTCTTGGATCTACTGGTTATCAAGGGAACAAATGCAACATTAGAATTCGAAATCTACAGGAAGCCCACCAACACCATGGGAGTCATCCCATACACATCAAATCATTCGTATCAGCATAAAATGGCAGCTTTTCATCACAAGATCCACAGGATGCAGACGATTCCCTGATCGAAGAAGGAAAAACGAAGGAGATACAATACATAATGGAAACAGCAAAGATCAATGGATCAAGGAAAGAACAATACAAACAATCACATATTGCAGAAGTAAGTAAGGCTAAGAGGGAAACTGATAAGAGATTAAATTATGAGTTTAGGTCTAAGGTAGCTGAACATATCAGTGTATCAGGAAAATCATTCAATTATAAAAAATGTCTCTTCTCCGTGGAAACTTGATGTTGCTGAGAGCTTGGAAATCTACCGACAGGTACAAACGCGGTTGTTGAATAAAGATCAAGGAAATGGTAGCTCCTGGCTCTTCAAGTTTATACCTAAGCATTAAGCGCAACAAGCGAGTAGAAGTAAGCACCGTAGTAAATGTACCCAGATATGTACCTAGATAAATTATTATACCTACGCATATTATAAAAAGTGCAAGCTGCGATCATTTTCTTCCTCCTCCGTCCTCTCAAAGTTATGTGCCATTATATCAATGTCTTCGGCGAAAACAAATAACTGTACGGACTTCGTGAAAATCGTACCACACGTGTCAATCCCCGCCGCCACCGTTGTCTGCCAGATTACCATTCAGGTGCTCTTCGTAGTGCTGGCGCCACTTTGGATCACCTCACACTCGTTCGTAAGAAGGTTCCCGTTGATGTCCTTACATCAAGTGGAAGAGGCTGTCCTAGTTTATTCCCGCGCCGTGGTGTGAAGTTCAGGTGTGAACTTAGAAAAAACGTGAAGATTTTCTGCCTTACTAATTTAGATTTTCCCCCATTTCCCTCAAACAGTTAGGCAGGCAAGTTAGAGAGCCTAGTGTGTGCAAGTAACGTAGAGTAGTGCGTGCGTTGATTTTGGAAGCTAAAGGTAATTCTGGTGTTACATAAATGTGCAATGTGAGTAGGAAATAATCGTCATGCAATGGCATGGTCTTAAACAGATTGGTAGCGAATGTTGTGAGGCCCGTCACACCACAACCCCCGTCAGCGACCGCCTTCGACCCCACTCGCCAGCTTCGAGGCATTCCCGTCGGTACACGTGGCCGGCCGGAGAGGGCAGCATACGCAATTTTTCCCGCGCCCTAGGCAGGGCGAGAACAACAGATCGAGGGTCAACCTGGTGGAATTCGACCAAGCAAGTTATCGCCGGCCCGTTTGTGCACGAGATTCCACGGTAAAAAAAAGTTTACCAGAGCCGGATTCGAAACGGCGACCACAGGGTGTAAGGCGCGCACGGTACCACTACGCCACCGAAGAGAGACGCCCGCCCGCAGAAATCATACCGTGTCGTTTGAGACGACCATCCCCAATGTAGGAGGCGTTCCCGTCGTGACGAACAACGGCGACGTACCAATGAGCCAGTCGTAGCATTTCTCGGAGTCCGCCGGAGTAAACGCGAACTGATCGCGGCGACCGCCAATCTTTGGACGCCGAGCTCAAACAAACAAACCGTGAGTACATGCATGTAAACTTTTTCCCAAGCGCTTGGTGATAATTTGCCCTAGCCTGAGTTGAACCGCTAGTGTGGCCGCCGTTTATTTAGCCCTACCGTTCCACAGTGATGCCACTCCATACAAAACATGGAAAAAAGTCTTTTCAATCACTTTTTGTCAACCGATTTTCTCGCAACAGGTTGCATTCGATGCGGAATATTGTCCCATTGTTTCCTATTGAAAATTGGTCGGATAGGACTATGGGCTCATAAGCTATGGCCAAAAAACATTTTTTTTCATACAAAAAACGGGTAAAACCCCATCACTAATTTTTTTTTGACACTTATCCTCAATCCTTCCGGAGGAATTTCCCGGTGAACTTCCGGAGGAATTTCCGGGGGAACTTCCGGAGGAACTTCGAGGAATTTCGGAGGAACTTCAGAGAACTTCGGAGGAACTTCAGGGGAACTTCCGGAGGAACTTCAGGGGAACTTCGGAGGAACTTCGGAGGAACTTCCGGAGGAAATTCAGGGAACTTCGGAGGAACTTCCGGAGGATCTTCCGGAGGAACTTCCGGAGGATCTTCGGAGGAACTTCCAGGGAACTTCGGAGGAACTTCAGGGAACTTCCGGAGGAACTTCAGGGAACTTCGGAGGAACTTCCAGGGAACTTCGGAGGAACTTCCAGGGAACTTCGGAGGAACTTCAGGGAACTTCGGAGGAACTTCCGGGGAACTTCGGAGGAACTTCAGGGAACTTCGGAGGAACTTCAGGGAACTTCCGGAGGAACTTCCAGGGAACTTCGGAGGAACTTCCGGAGGAACTTCGGAGGAACTTCGGGGAACTTCAGAGGAACTTCAGGGAACTTCGGAGGAACTTCGGAGGAACTTCAGGGAACTTCAGGGAACTTCCGGGGGAACTTTGGGGGGGAACTTGCGGGGGAACTTGCGGGGGAACTTCCGGAGGAATTCCTAGATGAACTTCCGGAGGGATTCCTGGAGGAACTTCCGGAGGGATTCCTGGAGGAACTTCCGGAGGAATTCCTGGAGGAACATCCGAAGGAATTCCTGGAGGAATTTCCGGAGGAATTCCTGGAGGAATTTCCGAAGGAATTCCTGGAGGAATTTCCGGAGGAATTCCTGGAGGAATTTCCGGAGGAATTCCTGGAGGAACTTCCGGAGGAATTCCTGCAGGAACTTCCGGGGGAATTCCTGGAGGAACTTCCGGAGGAATTCCTGAAGGAACTTCCGGAGGAATTCCTGGAGGAACTTCCGGAGGAATTCCTGTAGGAACTTCCGGAGGAATTCCTGGAGGAACTTCCGGAGGAATTCCTGGAGGAACTTCCGGAGGAATTCCTGGAGGAACTTCCGGAGGAATTCCTGGAGGAACTTCCGGAGGAATTCCTGGAGGAACTTCCGAAGGAATTCATGGAGGAACTTCCGGAGGAATTCCTGGAGGAACTTCCGGAGGAATTCCTGGAGGAACTTCCGGAGGAATTCCTGGAGGAACTTCCGGAGGAATTCCTGGAGGAACTTCCGGAGGAATTCCTGGAGGAACTTCCGGAGGAATTCCTGGAGGAACTTCCGGAGGAATTCCTGGAGGAACTTCCGGAGGAACTTCCGGAGGAATTCCTGGAGGAGCTTCCGGAGGAATTCCTGGAGGAACTTTCGGAGGAATTCCTGGAGGAACTTTCGGAGGAATTCCTGGAAGAACTTCCGGAGGAATGCCTGATGAGTTCTTGTAGAAATATTAAGAAGAATGCATGTAGGAATGTCCGGAGGAGTTCCTGTAGTTCTGGAAGAATCCCGGAGAAAGATTTGGAGGAATATCCGGAAAAATTCCTAGAGGAATATCCGGAGGAATTCTTGGAGGAATATTCGGAAGCATTCCTCCGAAAATCCTCCAGGAATTCTCCAGGTTCCTTCTGGAGCTTTTCTGGAGATGCATTTTGAATTTCTGGATTTCCTCCGGAAGTTCCTTCTGGAATTCATCTGGAAGTTCCTACTGGAATTCCTCCGGAAGTTCCTTCTGCAATTCCTCCGGAAGTTCCTTCTGGTATTTCCCCGGAAGCTCCTTCTGGAATTCCGCCGGAAGTTCTTTCCAGAAATTCTCCGAAAGTTTACTTTAAAATTCTTGTGGAAGTTCATTATAATCTTCTGGAATTCCTCCGGAAGTTCCTTCTGAAATTCTTCCGAAAGTTCCTTTTTGGAAAGCTTTGGAAGTTATTTCTGGAATATCTTTGGAAGTTCCTTCTGGAATTCATCAGGAAGTTCCTCTTGGAACTCCTCCGAAAGTTCTGTCTAGAACTCCTCCGGAAGTTTTTTGGAATTCTTGCGGAAGTTGCTTTGGAAAATCTGAAGTTCTACCAGGAATCCTTCTGAAAGTTCCTCTAGGAATTCCTGGTAGACCAATTGATACGAACTCCTAAACATTTTGAAAATTCTTGAACTTCTGGCTTAGATGAGGTGCGAATCATATACGCGAGCTCGACGGACGTGTATGGACATGACTGGTCAATGTCAGGTTTTGACCTGTTAAACCAATTTTTTCGAACTTCACAATAGTTTGGACAACCTAGAACATCTAGTTTGGGTATAACTGAAACGAAATTTGTAAGCGTGGTGTCTAAGGACATGTATTAACATAAATGTATGATATCATGTTTGTATCGAGCACAGTTGACCTTGTAGACCGATTGATTCCAGAACATTTTGGGTAGCTCATAACATCTGGTTTGGATATAACAGAGTTGCAAATCACACATATAGGCTCTACGAACTTGTATGGACATGACTGGTTGTTGTCGAAGTTATATTGAGCGCAGTTCACTTGATAGACTCCAGAGCAGTATGGAGTACTTCGAAGATCTGATATTGGTATAGCTGAGTTCCAAATCGTATGCATGGGCACTACTGACTTGATGGACATCTTATTGCTGTCAGATTTGTACAGTTGACCTGGTAGACCAATTGATCCAAACTCCAGAACAGTTTGGAGAATCTAGAACATCTGATTGGGGTATAACTGAGTTGAAAACTATACACGTGGGCTTTTCGGATGTGTGTGGACACGACTTGTCAATTTCAGATAGCTATCGAGGGCAGTTGACCAGGTAGACCGATTGATCTAAACTCCAGAACAGTTTGGAGAACCTGAAACATCTGGTATGGGTATAACTGTGCTGTAAATCATATGCGTGGGCTCTAAGGACTTGTGTGGACATGATTAGTCGATTCCAGATAGCTATCGAGCTCAGTTGACTTGGTAGACCAATTGATCCAAACTCCTAAGCAGTTTGGAGATCCTAGAACATTTGATTTGGGCAAAACTGAGTAGAATATCATTCCCCTGGCCTCTATCGACCTACATGGACATGAAGGGTTTCCATTGGCGCGGGTTTCCGTAGTTTTCATCGTCAACATTTGCATATAATCTTTATTTATTACTTATTACTTATTTTTATTACTATAGAGGTCATTTTGGAGTCACTAGGGATGTACAAAAGAAACATTTTGTTGACACATAGTATAGTCAATGCTTGAATAGTGTTATAAAACATTTTTTGAACTTGTAAGTTCCGACTGAAGAATGTCATGTAAATTAAGATTTACTATATTTTGAATAAAAAAACATCCTTACTCACGCCCCTCTAGGGACAAATTGAGCATCCCTAGAAACATATCTCACCAGTATGAATAAACTAGATGAGATAGGTAAGACATCCGTAAAAGAATTGTGAAAATCGGTCGAAAGGCGCTTGAGATACAGCTGTTTGAAAATTTAGTTCCCACGATTTTCTGATCACTGTATTCGGCGTGTTAATGCTTATGTTTACTTGAAGAATGCTTTGAAGAAAAATGGTATTTGCGCAGATTTGCGCAAAATAATCATCATATCCCCGAAAAGCTGAATAAATAAGCTTTGAAATAAGCCCGATTCGGCATGCGTGCGATTGCGTGCTCATAGTTAAAAATCAGGTTGAACGACATCATGTCTTCGCCATACATGTTACAAGCAATTTAAAAAAACATCTTTGATTTACCATTGGATCGACATGATGCACCCTGTGCAACTTTCATCCAATCTTCGTGAAATTTTGAGGGAAGACATTTCAAACATTATGAAAAATTATAAAAATACTTTCGAAGCTGTACGCTCAACTCAATTTTCTTCACTTTTTTCCGCCTTGGCATCACTGTGCGTTCGTTCGTCCATTCGTCGGTAATCGGCAAAAATTAACTTTGCACACTCCTATTGTACACCTAAAATGAATAAGTTTCCGCACGTTAGTCAGATTGAGGGAAAACCAGTAGATTAGGGCTACCCACACAAGAACAAATCGATGTCGATAAAGAAGAGGAATAAATTTGTATTGTAAAATGAAGTAGAATTCTTACTTTTTTTGAATCCTGTGATCGAATATACTGCGGCAAGAAAGTATCTGGACGGTTCCTCTGGAGGGAATTCTGATGAGGTGAAAGTAGAAGATTCTTCACGTTTTCGGGTCGTTTTTTGAAGTTTAGCAGGTTAATTTACCGGGGAGGTTGGCCTGAAAACAACCACGGATAGCTTTTTATTCGAACTGGATCGTTCGAAGTGTTTTAGGGTCAAGCGTCCCGTGATGATGGCAGCCGCGAAGGCATTATTGACGTCGTCGGCGGTAATCAGTATTCTGAACACTTACGCTTTCCTTTGTCTTTCCTTCCAGTCGTGAATCCCTTGCATTCCCCTGCCAGCCAACTCGTTTCCCTCCCGTATTTGTTAAAACTTGAAGGGTCATAAGGGTCTCATAGGTCGGGCAACCCATAAACATGGTAGATGGTCTTCTCCGGGAGTGGCGCTTAAGCCATTTTTACTTGTTTCGGGGAACTCGTGAGGCTGTCGGGTTGCAATTGGCGCCCAACAGAATTGGCAAATAATCTCATTTATGGTTGCATTTTTTTTGTTTTTTTTTTTCAAAATCTTTGAATTTTCCATAGTTATATTTTTTTTCTCCATACGATAATTATTATTATTCTTATTATTTGTAGATTAAAAGATTGATTTTCATAGACGTGTTTTTTTCTGTTTAACATTACTTTTTACTCTATTAATGTAATTTTTTGGTTTGGTTTAATTATTAATTATTTTATTTGGCATTCGCATCTCTTTCATAAAATGGATAAATTTCCATACGTTGAACATTTAAACTTGGAGGAAGTTGATTACGAACTCCTCATTAGAGGCGTTTTAGATGAGAAAGTTGCGGTTCTTGATTTGGCAAGTAAGCAGAGGCATTTGCGCACACTTTTTAAAGATGATGTGAAAAAAAATGAGAAATTCCCTCACCTTATATATATATATATATATATATATATATATATATATATATATATATCCTTACCTTATATATATATATCCCTCACCTTATAACATAGTAGAAGAATATGACTGTATCGAAGGTCAGGTCACAGACCTAATAAATTCGCTCCAACGCTACGGGTTGGAACAACGATTAATTTCGAGAGTGTTGCATTACTATTACCGCGTAAAAAGGTGTTTAGCAGAGCAGGAAAGTGAAATTCAAATGAAACGTAAGTTAGCGCGTCGTGTCGAAGAGTGTATGAAAGAGTACAAAATAGGGCCACCAGCTTCCCAGTTTATAGAGAAGATTAATGACTTGCTAAGCGAAGCAGATAATCGTAGGTCTTTTCAAGTGGAGCAACCTGCACCTAAGAGCAGCACCCCAAAAATGACAGGGACGATTCCAAAGACAGTCCGCCGAACACCAACCGAACAAAACCCAACGAGTGTAGCAAAAACTGAGAGACAAGGTGACCAGATGCACCAGCGAATGGATCATTTAGAACGGATGCTCGAAAGTGTAACGAAATTGTTGACGGAGCGGGAACCACCGGTTGCCCAAGCGGCGGGAGCCAGAAGAGAGAGCCCAGCAAAACAGAGTACGACGGTATTGGAACCCATACCACCACCAGCGAACCAGAATACGTCAAGCGAAGAAGATAAGCTCTACAAATTGCTTCAAAATTAATAAAAGAGCGACAGGCACCGGAGACAGAACAGGTCCAAGATCGGGTGAACATTAGGCCGATGCGATCCGGATTATTTTCACCGATTGTCCCGTGGGAAGAGGATGCCAGACACGGAACTGGTAGAAGAAACCGGCACAGGGAGATGGCACAAACTCAGCAACAAGCTTGGAGAAACTGGAGACAGCACGAGGAACGGTATGACTCTGAAGATCCAGAGGGAAGCATCAACCGATCAAGAGGAGGCCATAGAAATGGGCGATATCAGGCGATCGTAGGCCACAACATGGCATGAGGGATCATCTCAAACGAGTGGAGAAATGGAAGCTCAGATTTAGTGGCGATTCGAGGACGGTTAGTGTAGAGAACTTTCTTTACAAACTGAACAAGATTATAGAGCTGGAAGGGGTACCGGAACGACAACTCCTGAGAGATGTTCATCTTTTGTTGGAAGGACAGGCATCCGACTGGTTTTTCACTTTTGTGGACGAGTTCGAGGATTGGCCAACGTTCGAGAGGCTCATCAAGTATCGTTTCGGCAATCCAAACCAGGATCAAGGAATCCGCCAGAAAATCCAAGAAAGGAAGCAGCAACGCGGAGAGACCTTTATCGCATTCGTTACCGAAATCGAGGAACTAAACCGGATGCTGTCAAAGCCGCTATCGACAACAAGGAAATTCGAAGTAATCTGGGAAAACATGAGGCAGTATTACCGATCGAAAATATCAATCGTTGAAGTAAGCGATCTCCAACATTTGGTCAGGCTGAATCGCCGAATTGATGCAGCGGACCCGAGCCTTATAGGGGCCCTCCTTAGCCGTGTGATAAGACGCGTGGCTACAAAGCAAGACCATGCTGAGGGTGGCTGGGTTCGATTCCCGGTGCCGGTCTAGGCAATTTTCGGATTGGAAATTGTCTCGACTTCCCTCGGCATAAAAGTAATATCGTGAGGCTATGATACACGAATGCAAAAATGGTAACCTGGCTTAGAAACCTTGCAGTTAATAACTGTGGAAGTGCTCAATGAACACTAAGCTGCGAGGCGGCTCTGTCCCAGTGCGGGGATGTAATGCCAATAAGAAGTAAGAAGAAGACCCGAGCCTTCATCAGATGAGCGAACCAAGGAAGATAGTTCAAAACATAGAGGTGGACATTGGCGTAACTACAGGGGGGCTAAGGGGGGCTTTAGCCCCACTTAGGATTAAATTAGCCCCCCCTAGAATGTTTGCTACTTTGCATAGGCATTGCACATATATTATAGAAAATTCAAGTAAAAAATAAAACTGCTTATATGGTCTTATTATTGAGACAACACTAAATCTCGGAAAAAATATTTAAGGTTCATAGAGTCACATAATGTTTAGGTCACCGAAAAATTTCTAAAAAATTGTAAATTTTCAATGGATTTTCTCAGCAGTTCTAGAGTTTCGTTAGTAATTTTTACTAATCCGGGGGTGCAATCTCTTTATTTCTTACATATGAATAGTGTTTATTAAAGGTTTATAAAAAGAATACTTTCGAAAATATTCTTGTTCTTCTTTTTCCATGGCTCTACATTCCAACTAGGTCTTGGCCTACTTTTTAACTTCTTTTTAGTATTAGCATTTTCTCAGCTATTATTTGAAAGCTTTCTATGCCCGGCAATGCATGAGTATGTATCTTGTGTGGTAAGTACAAAGGATACACTATCCCGAGGGAGTCGACATTGTTTCCCACCTGAAAACATCATAGACTGGACTGAGAATCGAACTCGCTATCTCCGGATTGGCAAACCTAAATTTATATGGGAAAGTGTTCTAGAATTTTGCCTTTTTGCCTTTCTCGTATACTAAGTATACGGTAAAGGCTATATGATCGCTCCAAAAACAAACTTTTTATAGAAGGCCCGGAGACCCATAGTGTTATATACCAATCGACTCAGTTCGACGAATTGAGGTGATGTCTGTGTGTGTGTGTGTGTGTGTGTGTGTGTGTGTGTGTGTGTGTTGTGTGTATGTGTGTGTGTGTGTGTGCGCAAAACTACTCAACAAAATGTCACTCATTTTTTGGGCACTTATCCTCAACCGATTTGCTCGCAACAAGTTGCATTCGACGCAGAATCCTGTCCCATTGTTTCCTATTTGAAATTGGCAAGATCGGACTATGGGATCGAGAGTTATGGCAAAAATACAAATTCATACGAAAAAATTGCGTAAAAAATGTCACTCATTTTTCGGACACTTATCCTCAACCGATTTGCTCGCAACAAGTTGCATTCGACGCAGAATTCTGTCCTATTGTTTCCTATTTGAAACTGGCCAGATCGAACTATGGGATCGAAAGTTATGGCCAAAATACAAAATCATACGAAAAATCGCGTAAAAATGTCACTCATTTTCGGGCACTTATCCTTGACCGATTTGCTCGCAACAAGTTGCATTCGACGCAGAATCCTGTCCCATTGTTTCCTATTTGAAATTGGCCAGATCGGACTATGGGATCAAAAGTTATGGCCAAAACACAAAATCATACGAAAACATCGTGTAAAAATGTCACTCATTTTTCGGGCACTTATCCTCAACCGATTTGCGCGCCTCAAGTTGCATTCGACGCTGAATCCTGTCCCACTGTCTCCTTTTTAAATTGGCCAGATCGAACTATGGGATCGAAAGTTATGGCCAAAATACAAAATCCTACGAAAAATCGCGTTAAAAATGTCACTCATTTTTCGGGCACTTATCCTCAACCGATTTGCTCGCAACAAGTTGCATTCGACGCAAAATCCTGTCCCATTGTTTCTTATTCGAAATTGGCCAGATCGGACTATGGGATCAAAAGTTATGTCCAAAACACAAAATCATACGAAAACATCGTGTAAAAATGTCACTCGTTTTTCAGGCACTTATCCTCAACCGATTTGCTCACAACAAGTTGCATTCGACGTAGAATCCTGTCCCGTTGTTTCCTATTGAAAATTGGCCATATCGGACTATGGGATCGAAAATTATACCATTTTTTATGGAAAAATCGCTAAAAAAAATGTCACTCATTTTTCGGGCACTTATCCTCAACCGATTTGCTCGCATTAAATTGCATTCGACGCAGAATGTCTCATATTTTCTTATTGAAAATTGGCCAGATCGGACTATGGGCTTAGATGTTATGGTCAAATTACTATTTATTGTGAAAAAGAGTTCAAAAAAGTCTAGCGGTGTTTCTGGACAGCAGCATTTCGCTGCCATTATTTTTGAATATTTGGAAATTCGAGAAAAAGGTGAAAGATTTCTCTGCAAGTTCTACAATATGTCGAAAAATCAGTAGTGGTTTTTTTTTTAAAGTGAACTAATTTTCAATGATAGTGAAAAGTGACTGGCTTGCCGATCTTGAGATTGTAGGGGCGCTTTACACAAGAATATATTATATGTGCCCAAGGACTCAACCATTTCCTCCTCAAAATGACATTTTATGTATTTATCAGTTCAAACAAGAAGATGGACCTCGGATATCTCAAACAAATGCTTCCTGATTTTCCACGATGAAACGGCTTCAAAATTCGGTGAGATCTTTATCATCCATTTGCCATTTAGTTCGCCGTTATTTTTGTCTTTGATATTCGATTTCAACCACATTAAGATCTGCGAGTTACGATTTAAGATTTGGAAATGGTGGGTTTTTGCCTTGTATTAGCATTTTGCCCATTGTATGCCTAAAACCAAAGATACAACAAACAAACCATAAGACTCAAACTCTTCCCTGAAAAAGAATTAATGAGCTTTTTATTTACATTTTTTTGTATCTTTATTAAGGAGACTTTCAGCCCTAGTCTCCGTCATATTTACATTATTATTTTTGTATCATTTCAAGTGTAACACAAACATTTCTTTATTTAATTACTCTCCCGGTTTTATTACCTTTCATTTATAAGCTAAATTCCAGCTCGGACAAGTAATTTATTGCATATTTTCACATTGGATAATTGTTCAATAAAATATGTGTGAATCAATTCATCTCTAGGTTGAATCAGCTTGAATTTTAGTTGTGTTGCTCATACAGACTTAATCGCCTGATAGATCTTTAAACAATATTTCTCGTTGAATAAATGCGAATCAATAGTTTGTTTTTTCCTACTTTAAGAAAAAAATAATTCCTTCAGGTTACATGTTTCATTCTCGTTATTGTTAAGGGTATATATTAAAACTTCTCTCTATATTAAAAAAAAATCTCAATTGGAAACAAATTGGGGGAAGGGACATTTAACATATTTTTATTCTCGTTTCAGAGAGCGAACAATGGCGCTTAAACCTAGGCTAATTAGCCAGGGCAAGTTTAATAGCTTTGCCCCATCCCAAGGAAATCAACAATGGAGTGACATAAATTTCTTAGCATGATCACTCCCAACGTCCATACAAACTTATTATATCATTTGCTTATGATGATACTCCTTAACTATATACCCTACCAACCATCCAACTCCTTGACATATATGAGGGCGTCGGTGAGTCGCTGGCCTCTCGTTAAGTAGATGTCATATCATCATTTCCTTCCTTTCCCTAGTAACGGAGAAGATGGGCGTGGCCGGCAATGGTAGCTTTCATGCTTTATCATTTTGGACCTCCAATTGGATTGCTATTAAATCCCAAGTAGTAATCTATAAGCAGTTGGAGTAAGAAATTTAAAGAATATACATGACAGCTATTAGTATGCAATCTACGAAATACTCCGTTACAACGCAACGCAACGCAACGCAAAAGAGTTCAAAAAAGTCTAGCTCTTTTTTTTAGCACTTAGACTTCATCTATTCCTCCCCAAGCAACACAAGTTCAACAAATCTGGTTGCAGTAACCATATAGTTACTGAATCCGGTCATATATAAGTTAATGTGATTGATGTGCAATATGTGTGCTTCTCAGGTCGCTCGCAACAGATTGCATTCGACGCAGAATCTTGTCCCATTGTTTCCTATAGAAACTTGGCCGGGTCGTACAATTGGGTCAAAAGTTATGACGAAAATACTAATTTTAAAACTACAAAATAAAATGCCATTTTTTGCTCTTATGCTCATCCGATTTGTTTGCAACAAATTGCGTTTGGCGAGAATTTTTTTTATACATATAAAAAAATATGAAAAATAAGACCAATCCACATATTGGTATTATTTGAGATTTTTCCAAACCTTTTGAACGAACGAGAAAGGCACCATCACCGCTAGGTGGATTAATCTGGGTTTTTTTCGAAAATTTCGAAATGCCAGTAAATTCAGCAAACACTTAGATTTCAAGAAGAGATAACTAACCATTAATTATGAGAGAAAAGTTGGATTTTTTTCGGAAGGATTTCTAAGCCACAACAGCCTTTTTTGCTTTGTTATTTTCAAGAATCCTAAGATATTTCTAGATTTTTTTATATCATGAGGTCAGAACGTCGAAGAACATCATTTTTAATATTCAAGTCGTCTATAGATGTGTTGAATCAGCTGTTTGATAGGCTAGCAAAGCGAACATAGTAGATTTTCTGTGTTTTGCCTGTAAAAAAGAAAAACTCAAAACAAATTTAGCCCCCTCTAGACTTTTCCCTTAGTTTCGCCAATGGAGGTGGAG
Source organism: Armigeres subalbatus (assembly GCF_024139115.2). NCBI lineage: Eukaryota > Metazoa > Arthropoda > Insecta > Diptera > Culicidae > Armigeres > Armigeres subalbatus. Next base: position 148,778,792 of record NC_085141.1, read on the forward strand.
GAATCCGACTACGGCAGCAAGGAGTCGGCAGCAGTGAACGCAATGCGTCCGTGTCCGGTCAAGGAGAGTAAACCACCAGCAACGCAGATCCAATCCGATATTCAACAAATTCAACGAGCAGGCCAACCAACACTCAACGGTCCACCAACAAGACAGCGAGCCTGCTGGAACTGTCAACAGCAAGGTCATGACTGGAGAGAGTGCCCAAGACCCAAAGTAATATTCTGCTACGGTTGCGGAAATCTAGGGCGTACAATACGCTGCTGCGAACGGTGTTCGGTAAGCAGACCCACATCGTACCAGGGAAACTAAATCAGAGGCGTTTTTTTTTTGTACAAGGGAGAATGCATTTACACACTAACCCAGTACACGTGCATTGTAGTTGCCAAACTACCACACGGAAGTGTACTGGAGTGTCGGACTCGACCATACCGGTAATACCGACTAAACTCCCTTGGGCTCCACCATCGTTTCCCCCAGGAACTACCTCCCAGTACTACTTCTGGGGGATGGCAGTACTAAACGTACTCGCTCGTTCCCGCTCACACAGGCATCCGTCCCGTGCGAGACTGACTTGGGTGCTCGCTCTATCGCACCCTCAAACACACCCTACATACTCTGTTGCACCTCTGTCATGCCGTGCGGGTCTCACTTGTGTGCCCACCCTTCTCATGCCATGTGGGTCTAACTTGTATGCCCACCCAAACCCTTGATTCATGCTCATACACTCCATGCTTGCACACACGCTAACGCTCCTATGGGTCTGACTTGTGTGCCCACCCTTCTCATGCCGTGCGGGACTAACTTTTGTGCCCACCCTTCTCATGCCGTGTGGGACTAACTTGTATGCCCACCTTTATCGTACCATGTGAGACTGCTCACCTCTTTCATTCAGTTCGCGCTGACACATACTACTCGAGTCATTCGACCTAACACTTCCTCTGGCATCCCTTGTGGGACTCTTCGCTTAGGTTCCCACTTCTGTTTTACCATGTGAGTCTGACTCACCTCGTTCATGCCATATGAGACTAGCTCAACACGACTCAACTCATTCCTTTCGTACCATGTGAGACTAACTTGGATGCTCACCCACACTCCTCTGCCACGCCGCGGGGTATCAGTAGTCGTAGGAACCAACATTCCTGCGCTACTCCCAGCGCGGCGTGTGCAGTCCATACATACACCTATTCATCACCCTTCTGCCATGCTTCGAGGTGACGATCTCGGTTGCCACCCGCTGCGCCATTACCTCTGCATGGGCAGACCATTCACACCCTTATTCGCGTTCGGCATTTTCGCTCTAACTTACCAATCACAAGTTAGTCATGCTTGTCGGTTGTTGCTCGGCGCGCCAGATTCTCTGCAAGCTGCAGGCAATCTGAGTGGTTGCAGTCGAGACTGCGTTCCACTTCTCCACCGCTTGACACATCCTTTGGATAAGATTATCCGGAGTTGTGTCCCGGCCGCAAACGTCTAGCATTGCTCTTCTTTCGACGTCGAAACGAGGACATACGAACAGTATGTGCTCTGCAGTTTCGTCAACATCTGGGCAGTCAGGGCAGACGGAGACCTCCGCGTGCCCAAACCTGTGGTGGTACTGTCGGAAACAGCCATGGCCTGACAGGAATTGTGTCAGATGGAAGTGAACCTCCCCATGGGGTCTCCCCACCCAGCTTGATATGTTAGGAATCAGCCGGTGGGTCCACCTACCTTTCGAGGAGTTATCCCACTTGCGCTGCCATCTGGCAACCGAAGTCACCCTGGTACGCTCGCGGGCTCCTATGGTGCCACGTAGGTCAAAACACTCCTCGTCCTCCCGGATGACCAGCCCGACTGGCATCATACTCGCTATCACGCAGGATGCGTCGCGCGATACCGTGCGGTAGGCCGATATCACCCTGAGACACATCAAGCGGTAGGTGCTCTCCAGTTTCTGCAGGTAACTGGTTACCCCCAGTGAATCAGAGGCGTGGAGAAGGGAATCCAACCACCCCTCCGATGAATCAGGTTCCCAAACATAAAAAGACGAACATAGATTTTGACAATTCAGATTACGGCAGCTCAGGTAAATGATGAGATACTGAACAAATAAACCGACGTATGTTGCAATCGATATGACACATGTACAAAGATTTTCTTACAATGTTTTATAACAACATTACAAATTAAGTTTAGAAGTTTATTCGAATTATTAGTTAAAAGCGTGCTAATGCTGCCAATCATATTCCCAACCGATACACTGAACTAAACCGCTAAAGTTTTAGAGCAAATATTATCATGTAACCAGCACCATTTGCAATCATAAATTGTTCGACATTCATTACCATGTTCACCGATGCGAATTGAAAAAGACGTATTGCCCTTTTAGTTCTGGCGCAAGGCATCATGCGATGTTGGAGCAGATGTTTCCGAGGTTCGACATAACACTGAAATTTGCACCAGTTGCGTTCCACTCGCCTTCCGGTTTCCAGTCTCTTCTGACAGGACGGTAAATCATTTCAATTGCCATATGCCGGTTATGCGCCGCGTACAGCACAGCTTCCCCAAAGTAAGTTTCCGTTTCCCCATTACAAATTAAACAGTTCCACTGAACACTCTGTTGGTTAGCTACCGCTACCACGCTATAGGGTGAGCAACAGAAGGAATAACGGCGCACTCGCGACGCGATGAGGAATGGATTTGGGGCAATTCCTAATTGAGTTATCTGCTAGAATCATGATCCCATAAAATTGCTTGATAAGACATCGAAACAATGTTATTTAAGGCACATGGTGCTGAAGCTATAAATCACCCAGCCCAATTGCTGACTGTAAATTTGAAGCACAAAAGAAAACCATTTGATTCGATTATTGAAATGTAAGTTTTATTATTCATAAAATTTCCCAGCTCAAATGTCTCTAATTGGACCCTTTTGAATTTACACAAGCAAAATAATAAGCTAAAAGCGAAGAAATATAAATCTTTTCTGGGGTTCGGGATCAGTACTCGGCTAAACACCCATTTATTTCACACCAGCATCATCACTGGTGGCGCGGGACCCAAAAGATGTCATTTTTTCTTCACATAAAATGCTAATCCTGAGAAGAACCGGTTTTTGCTCCACAACACTAACAGCAAACGATTAATTATTATTGAGCGTCTTAGGGGAAATGTTACCATTTACTTAAACTATAATCACTTTGTATCAACAGATACGTGTTTCATTTTCTACTTGAAAACTTCTTCAGTGTTTTGTTATATACTGAAGTTAGCAATCAATGTTTTCCTTCCGCCGAGAACACTTTTTATATTTCATAATTTTTAATATTTTCATATTCCAATGCTTACATATATGTTTTCATGTATTCATATTTTTGTATCTTCATTTTTTTTATATTTCATGTTTTTAAATTATTTTATTTTCATAGAGCAATTTTCATACATTTCAATACCAAATTTTCAAAACGACTTATCTGCTTTTGTAAACAAAGATTCAAACGTCGATTTGACGAATCTGCAAGGCCGGATTTAGCCGGAAGGGGGGCCCGGGGCCGACAGCTTGTGGGGGCCACAAAATGTATAAAAAAGGTTGGTTTTGGTACATAAGATTTGAGGGGGCCACGCCCCCCTGGCCCCCCTTCATTCGGCCCTGCGAATCTGATTAAACTCCCACGCAATCCAATACCATCAATACGTAGATGAAGGCTTCTGCTACCTGTTGATGATGTTGGTTTGCATGGGAGGATGCTGGGTCATTAGGCCGAATGGTCATCAGGCCGAACGGTCATTAGGCCGAATGAGAACTGGGGAGTGGGAAGTGAGTAGTGCGAAGTGGGGAATAAGGAGAACGGAAGAAGAAAAAAGGAAAAAGAAGTAAGAAGGAAGAAGGAAAAACGAAGAAGGAAGAAGGAAGAATAAAGAAGAAAAAAAGGAATAAAGAAAAAAAAGGAAATAAGAAGAAGGAAAAAGGAAAAAGGAAGAAGAAAGAAGGAATAAGGAATAAGGAAGAAGGAAGAAGGAAGAAGAAAGAAGGAAGAAGGATGAAGGAAAAAGGAAGAAGGAAGAAGGAAGAAAAAAGATAGAAGAAAGAAGAAAGAAGAAGGAAAAAGGAAGAAGGAAGAAAGAAAAAGGACGAAGGAAGAAGGAAGAAGGAAGAAGAAAGAAGGAAGAAGGAAAAAGGAAGAAGGAAGAAGGAAGAAAGAAGAAAGAAGAAGAAAGCAGGAAGAATGAGGAAAGCATGAAGAATAAGGAAAGAAGAAGGAGGAAGAAAGCAGGAAGAATTAGGAAGGAAGGAGACAGATAGAAGATGGAAGATGCAACAAGGGAGAAGAAAGAAGGGGTATTGTGAAGAATAAACTTCCCATTTTTCAATTTTTGCTTCTTTTTGCTAATTCGGCCTAACAGCCATTCGGCCTAATGACCATTCGGCCTAATGACCGTCGGCCAAATGGCCTGACACCGCATGGGAGTGCTATCAGGTTCGTCAAATCAGCGTTTGAATCTTTGTTTACGAAAGCAGATAAGTCGTTTTGAAAATTTGGTATTGATTTATAACATCATATTTTTATGTCGGCACGGGTCGCTTGACGCCTTGGGATTAGGGGTTAGGGACGATGGTCCCCTTGGTCGTACCCCCTCATTCTAGCGAATGTCAGAAGCACAACAGTGCCCAGGCTGCACTACCAGCTAAGTACAAAACCCTTAGCTGGCGTTCGATTGTCATCGGAAGACCCGTGGAAGCATGAGATTGGAACTTGTGAAGACCAGAGCTGTGTAGGTCGCTCCTTCCCAGATGTAAACTCACCATTTCGCAGCCCATGTGTGTTTTTTTTTCTTCCTAAGCAATGGAGGGGGAATCTGCTCAACAGACATCCTGGGTTATCCAGGAAGTGCGGGGATAGGGATCACCTCCAACAGCAAACGAGGGAGGCAGGACTACATCCCCGACCCGCTAAACCGTTTCCATTGCCGCCAAGCCCATCGTCCCTTCAGTACAACCAGAAACTAATGATTCAAAGGGGGGCCAGTGCACAACGCACCCTCGAGCTTAGCTGCGTGTCCTTGCAGCACCGAACATCGTAAGTAGTTATAGTAAAATTCTTATTTATTCAATCATTTTTTGTTCTACAATTATTTTGTTTATAAGGTACCCCGGGGCAAGTGAAAATACGGGGTAAGTGGGTACTATGGCTGCCGATTAATCGGTGAACGTTTTTAATGGTAACAATGTTCTAGAAAGATGAAGCAGAATTATCAACGAATTCGCCTGACACAAAAAAAAAATGGAATCAAAACAATTTGCGGCACCATACTAATGGTATTGTTTAATCATGACTTTAAACTACTGGCAAAATCTATCACTTTTATTTTTATTCAATGAATTTCCAAAAAAATAGTCGTTTCTGAATTCATCATTGATGTGGAAAGTGAATATTTTGAGCAATTAAATAATTGTGTGACATCGAAAACGATTTAAAAGTTTTGATTAAAGCCAAAATCTGCAATTTTCACTTGCCCTTAAGTTTTAACATACATGGGGCAAATGGGACATATTTGAAAAACATTTTCGATAGAGCCATGCTCATACCTGTTTTCTAGTGAAAAATAACTCCGACCGACACTCATGTATCATATGGATTTGAATCAAATGCAGTTGATATCGTTGGTTTCGTTGTTAAGAAGTAGTGTACAGTTGATTTACCAAATGTGTATTTTACTTTCTGGAAATTATCTTCCTCATGGAAAAGAGCAATGGTTATAGCTATGCTAAATTTTCCGTTTACAGTGTAAACAATCTATTTATTCTACAATAGATCAACGGTTTTTTCTTGTGTTTTGTTATTTTTAAACATCGCATCAGATTAACAGATTTTCAGATAAATAAATTGCTTAAGACATAAATTGGTCATTGGTTCTATTACAAATTTACAATACTGCGCATCGCCTGAATAAAAACGTTCCTTTTGAAGTTCTAATTTATGTAGGGTGGGTGTACCAATTGTCGCCATACTTAAGAACAACTATTTTTTAAAAAAATAAGTAAAAGGCATGTGGGTGAACTTTATACATCAAGGGAAAGGTTTTGCTTCCTGCTCCTTAGAACAGCTGTGAAAACCACAATAAAATTAGTTATTAGCCTCAAAATAAATTAATCCATAATAGGAACGCATGCACCAGTTGTGGCACTATTCTTAATTTTGGTTCCTTATTTGGCAAATCCCATTGTTTTCTTATGGGACTGGCCAAATAGGGACCACTAGTGCGACAACTGGTGCAAAGGATGTCAAAATTAAGCAAATTCATTTTATCAATTATGCTTTGCTTGTTTTGGAAGAGACCAAAGGTGTTATCGTATCATATGAATATGCTTTATCGATATGAACTTGGTTTGCGGTGATTTGATCGGCCATTTGGCATATAAAGCACTAGTGCGACAACTGGTGCTATAGCCACAACTGGTACATCTAGCCTAATAATTTATGTTCTAAACAGAGAAACATTCATTCGAAAAGTGAACAAAGATTTGCTCATCTCTTCCATCTAACACATTCGGTAAGAAAGTAAGCTAATGGAAAGCCAGATAAAAGCCAATTAAACCGTAAACTGGCTGTTGTCTTGTTTTTATATTTGCTAACATTGCAATCCCTATCTTTTTGCCAAAAACAAAAGACTGACAAGCAATAAACCTCCATCCATGATTGGAAATACTACGACTCAGAAATTACATGAACATTATATCGGCATTCTTCAAATTAGTTTCGTTCGACAGTATAAAGCAGAATAGGTCCCACTTGCCCCGTTTGAAGGGGTAAGTGAGTTTCACAGGAAAATTTATTTATGTCACTACCAATATTTTTGTAACTGAATAAATGGCTTACAACACGTCTACACTTCAACAACGGAAGCATATAATGATGTATCCGTGGTTAATCTCCTGAAATACCCTGTTTTCTAAATATGCGTTAACGATTTTGCTGAACTAGCGTTTTTTTAGGTCACACTTGTCCCGGGGTACCTTACATATACAGTGATCGGCCGGTTTGGCCCTTCAACTTCGACTTGATTTTCTTTTATATTGTTATCTGAGTTTTAAAATATAATATATCATGACGGCCTTTAGGAGGCGCTAGTGTGTTTTTTAAAATTTGATAACCTAACTACTATGTACACTAATATTTACAATAAAAATTTGATAACCTAGATTGGAACTAGCGCCCTAAGCGCTTCTTGGTCCGCGTGCAAGCAACGAACCCTAAACTTTTCTTTACACTCACCAAAGCGTTCATGTAAGGTCTTCATCCCGGCCAGACGGTGGACCTCGGATGTTCTTGTCCTGGGAGGGGTGTTGAGGATCATCCTCAGAAATTGGTTTTGGACCCGTTGAAGTTTGAGGTGGTGGGTTTCAGCGCAGCTCTCCCAGACTGGCATGCTGTATTCGATCACAGGGAAGATGATTTGCTTGTAGACAGCAAGTGTTTTTTTTACAGGGACAATGACGACCGGCGGTTGATCAAAGGGTACAGTAGTTTCATCAAAACGTTACACTTTGTCACCGTCTTGTCAAACTGTTGCCTGAAAATAAGCTTGCTGTCGATGGTCAAGCCAAGGTAGTCGGCCTCATTGGCCCATTCCACAGTCGTTCCATTGAGGATGATTTTACAGTCCCCAGGCGGAACATGTTTAGGGGATTTGGAATGGGGAAAAATGATGACCTGGGTCTACGCCGCGTTGATACAGATCATCCAGCTGGTGAGGTACTCTGTCAGGACATCCAGGCCTCGTTGGAGTTTTGCCACTAGCGCTCTGATCACTCTACCGTTGTAGACGATGGAGGTGTCATCTACGAAAAGAGACAGAATGCCGCCTTCTGGAGGTCTGGAGGGGCCCGAGGATACTGCCCTGGGGGACGCCTGCGACGATGTTGTGCGAATTGCAACTCGCTCCGCTGATTGAGACCCGGAATGCCCTTGCCGACAGGTAATTGTTGATGATGTTCACCAGGTAGCTGGGAAGATTGTAGCGTTGTAGTTTGTACACCAGGCCATCATGCCATACATTGTCAAATGCCTTCTCGACATCGAGTAGGCCCATAGCGGATGTTTTTGAGACAAACTTGTTCCGTCTGGGGACGTTGGTAACTCGAGTCAGTTCGTGTACAGTTGACCGACCGCGTCGGAAACCAAACTGTTCCTCGAGCAAGATGTTGAGATTTTCGGCAGACTCAAGTAACCGGTGATGAATAGCTTTTTCGAATAGCTTGGATAACCCTGAGACAAGGCTGATGGGACGATAACTTTTGGGGGAGGAAGGATCCTGCCCAGGCTTCCGGATGGGGATGACTTTCGCTGACTTGCAGGACTTCCAACTCGTAATCGACGGTGTTGTCGACGCACTGCTGGAACCGCTGTCAGTTCACTCTATGATAGTTTCGCCTTGTTAGCTCGGGCCGATTTACTGAAGTTCTGGGAGACGTGATTGTGCGTGTTCATGATGTAGATGTCGAGCGTAGCATGGGCCCCGGACCGTGTCAACCGAGTAGAGCTGTCAGGGCTCAGGATGGTGTAGTGGCCCTCTAGTTCGTCGTTGGACCAGACGACTCCGTTCCGGCTGGAGACGGTATTTCCCCACGATTGGTGCTTTGCGTTCAGGTCTCCGGCGATGATGAACTGCCCCTGCCGAGTGAGCTTGACTACATCCCTTCGTAGCTCGGCCGACATGCCATCGTCGACTTTGGCTTGTGTGGGACAATAAGCCACGATGAGAGTGACGACTCCGACGGAAGTGGTGACTTCCACTCCAACGGCTTCGATGAATTTGAGCTTGAAGTCCGGCAGCAGGCGGCAGGCAATGTTGCTTCGCAAGGCGATTGCCACTCCTCCCCCTATGGAGCTTGTTCGATCGAACCTCACCAACCTAAAACCCGGAATTGTTGCTCTTACCTTGGGCTTCTGGTGGGTTTCGGTGATGAAAGCCGCGTCAAGCTCCTTCTCCTGAAGGAAATCGCTGAGCTCGATGATTTTGCTCTTTAGTGAGCAAGCGTTCCAATTGACCAGACCCACCAGCCATTTTCAATGACGAACATGCCCACCCACATGAACATGTCGCACTCATCGGTCGGATGGAGCTCGCCACATTTGTTGCAGCGCGGCTTCATGCGGCAGTTCCTGGTGCCGTGCCCGAAATTGAAGCAGTTGGTGCACTGCGTGACGTCGCGGTGCACTGGCCGATATCGCTTCCAGTCAACGACGGTGTAATTTATAACGCCGACCAGCTTCAGGTCCTTCCACGTGGTGGAGCCGTGCTCCAGGCGAACCAGGTAAAGCTCGATATCTCCTCGTCTTGTCGTGACGATCGATCTTGTGCACGGCCGCCGGTTTCAATCCGCAACTTTCGAGCTCAGCTTTTAGCTCCTCTTCCTTCATGTCGTGGAGTCCTCGCAGCAAAGCCTTTAGCGGCTTCGTGCCGGGGTGGTCATGAGTGTAGTACTCATACTTGTGGACCTCGAAGAGCTCCACGACGGATTGATGATGGTCCTTTTTTGCCGGCATTACTTTCACGCCCTCGCTGCAGAGCCGAAAAGTACATTTCAGCCCTTTAGCGATCAGCTGGCGAATTTTTGGGCGCAAATCCGGTGGATCGCCCTTGACAAACACGGGCGGGCACTTCTCCTTCCGCTCCGGTTGCACCTGCGGCAGCTGCGATTGCTGCTTCTTCCTCTTTTACGGCGGATTGCCGGCGTCATCAAGTGGCAACGGAGAGAACACGTTGCTCTGTAAAAGCTGCTTGGAGGGGTTACCCGCGCCTCCAAGAGCAGTGCGCTTAGGCACTTTTCCAGCGACCGAATCGGCCACCGAGTCTCCCATGACGGGTCCGGGAGAAATTAACGCCAACGCGACGAAGTGTAAACGTAAACAGCGAACGAACGAGAAAAAAACCCGAACATCGTGACTCGCTGTTTTAGAAGAACACCATGGTATCGTGCCAGCGCATTGCAGGCTTTCCAGGTGGCCCTACCACGCCCTATGTCCTCGGAAGGTGGGAAGGGTCGACTTCGACTTCCTTCTGCACGACTGGTATCAAGAATGATGATGCCACGTGCATCCCAAATTGACCTCTCTGCGATAGGGTCAATTCGCCAACACACAGAGGGATTTGCCGACGCGGTGCCTACGCCTGCCCCAGCCTTGACGAGGACCCTTTTCCGTCCTCGGGCTCGGAATCCGCCCGGTTGACCGACGCCGCGAAAGCGACGATACCATGTTGTTCTTCGCGTGGCCACTTGTTCGATAAAAGGATCGAGTTCGACCACAGGGCATGACCACCGGTATGACCCATGAAGCTGACTCCGAACCCTTGTACCACCTCTTATTTGCGCCTGAATTAGCCATCCTTGAGTCCACGCGCCACCTTCTGTGTAGCTCCGAGACAATTTGGGCGATAGCCGATAAAACGGCGTTCCAGCCAACTTCATCTTTACACATCCTCCAAACTAGGTTGTCCGGGGTAGTGTCCAGACCACATGCGACAATCATTGCGCATTGCGCGAAAACGTGGGCACACGAACGACACGTGTTCCGCCGTTTCCTCTAAACCTGCGCACACCGGACACTCGGACGAGGCCATGCAGGCAGCTGCGCTACCTGCACTGTGATTTTGCAGCACGCTTAAATGCCGGACACTTCGAACCCCCCATGGGGTGCTTGCTGTTCACAGCTTTGCTGGAACAAATCAAACAATTGGGAGGGTTCGTGCAGCATTGTGCCTTATGTCCCTCCAATCAGCAGCGTCGGCAGATCTTGCTTCTGTCAGGGCCTTTGCAGTCCCATTGCTTGTGCCCCGGTTCCAGGCACTTGAAGCAAACTCCGGGTTGCTCGTATATGCCCACGGGGCACACCGACCATCTCGCCTTGACGCTCCCTAACTTGCCCAGGTAACAATGATAGCTGAACAGTAAGAGTTAAAACTGGATAAAGTTTGGTTAGGGGTCGTACACATATTACGTAGGCATTTTTTTTTGGGTTTTTCGACCCCCCCTCTCCCCATGTAAGATTTTTTTCATACAAATGATGTTTTATTTATATGGAGCGTAAGATAATGATCCCCCTCCCCCCATAAGTGCTTACGTAATATGTGTACGGCCCCTTAATGGTGGTGAAAGCTGATTAACGTATTACGTGAAAACTAAAAAAAGATATTTATAAGAAAAAGATATGTATAAGAAATGTCCAACCCCGTACTGCTTACCGTTTTTAATTAAATTGCTTCTAGAATTTTTGAGAATAGTTTTAAAAACTTCTTCGTATGGTTTCCCGTGGAGATTTTTTCGATTATCATCTTTCTCCTTCTTCTTCTTTATGCAACATCAATGCGCCAATAGAATTACATTCGAATCGAGATGCGCAAAGCCACCCCTGGATAGTGTTATGTGCAACAAAGTGTTGCTATTTTTTAATGAGCGTGAGTAGTGCTCGCATAATGAGCCTTTTATGCTGCAACTAAGTGTTTCTATATTAGTAATGAGCGCTAATGGTGCTCGCATAAAGTGCTCAGTGCAACTAATTGTTACTAATTTTAGTAATGAGCGTGAGTGCTCACATAAAGTGCTCAGTGCAACTAAGTGTTGGGCTAAGTGAGGGCGAGTTTATTTATTTATTAACAGGTCACCTGTGCAATGAATAGAAGTCTTCTCCATTCAGCTCGGTCCATGGCTGCACGTCCCCAACCACGCAGTCTGCGGAGGGTCCGCAAATCGTTCTCCACCTGATCGATCCACCTTGCCCGCTGTGCACCTCGCCTTCTTGTTCCCGTCGAATCGTTGTCGAGAACCATTTTTACCGGAATACTGTCCGACATGAGCGCGAGTGGTGCTCTCATAAAGTGCTCAGTGCAACTAAGTGTTGCTATTTTAGTAATGAGCGCGAGTGGTGCTCGCATAAAGTGCTCATTGCAACTAAGTGTTGCTATTTTTGTAATGAGCATGTGAACAACAGTGATCTATAATATAATATACTTGCAATATTTACAATATAAGACGTGCAGCAAAGCGTCTGAATTAATATGATTTTGCATACTAATGTGATATCTAGCACTCGGAATCGTAAATAATCAATATTCCTTTCCAAACTGTAGGTGGAGAACAGTCTTGGAGGACATTGAGGAGGAAATAGAGTTGAGAATACACATGCGAAAAAACGTATAAGGTACACTGGGGGAAGTGGAAAAGGAAAAATCGATAGTGCATGTTTGAATTAGTGTAAAACCAGTTTCAATGATCTAAATACGTTCAATCAAAATGGGCTATCGAAAACAGTCTATTTTGCACCAACTGTGCGGTAATTCATACCATTTTGGTCGCTTGAAATTTATGGAAATAGATTTTAAAATTATGAGTTGTTTTTCCACTTACCCTAGTCGGATGGGGTAAGTGGAAAACCCATGTTACCTTGACCTTTAATAGTGATGATTAGTTACATATAATTAATATCAATATGATAATTGCTCTGAGTATCTTTTGTGGAATAATATCATTACTTTAACGGAATAGATCCTCAAGGAATTCTAGTAATAGCTAAGGGAAGGCTGGTTTTGCCGTCTCGAACACTAAGTGTACGTAAAATCTATATGCTCGCCCCAAAGATGAACTTTTTAAAGGAAAAATGGGACTTACAGGGTTATAAACTAATCAACTTAGTTTAACGAATTGAGATGTTGTCTGTATGTGCGTATTTGTATGTATGTGTGTCCGCAAAGCACGTACAAAATCATCAGCTATTCTTAAGCACTTGTCCTTAACCAATTTGTTCGCAAAAAAAATGCATTCAACGGTGAACTTGTTATGAATAAAAATTAATGTGAATTTTAGAATATATTTACCTATCAGTGCCATTTTTAACTTTCTTATACATTTTTTTCATATTTAAAACATGTGAAAGGCATCAATACCGATAGGTGGATTAATCAGGCATTTTCTCATTTATATTAGACCAATCACCACTGGAATCACAATGATAACAAAGAAGGAACATATTAAGATTCACAACTATCGAAATAAACCCTGGAGGGAAGAAAAAACTGCTTAATTAGAACATTATCCACTTCCCCCGTAGTGGTTGATACATGGGGTAAGTGTAAAATCTTTGAATAAATTGCTTTCTTGGTACAAACCACTACCAATTGAACGGGATTAGTTTAATTGTATTATAATGGTCACCTGTGATATAAATTCACTTGAAAAAAGGACAATTGCTGCAAATAAGAATTGATTTTATGAATGCAAAAATCAACTTTTCGCAAAACCTAAAATTACAGTTCAAGCGTTTACCGTGTTAGTGTATGTATTATACAAATTTCAACATAGTATTAATGTGAGCATCAAAGTATATTCTTGCATAATGTTATGATGTGGTAAAAACTGTAAAATATGTACAATTCCAATTCTTCGAGTCGATTTTTACACTTACCCCCTTTTTCCACTTCCCCCAGTGTACCTTATTTGAAAAAAAGACATCTGCATACATGGCATAGAAAATAGTTTAGCGTGTATTTAGCTCATTCCCGCTCCTGATTTCTATTCAATAATTAATAAGAAAAAAAATGGGTCTTGCAATAGTCAAATTCAGCAACCCAACAAATAATTAAAGCAGAAAAAAGCTAGTATTAAGCAAAATTGAAGACTATTTTTTGTTGAATAAGCGCCCTTCTTCTTCTTATTGGCATTACATCCCCAAACTGGGACAGAGCCACCATGCATCTTAGTGTTCATTAAGCACTTCCACAGTTGTTAACTGCGAGGTTTCTAAGCCAGGTTACCATTTTTGCATTCGTATATCATGAGGCTAATACGATGATACTTTTATGCCCAGGAAAGTCGAGATAATTTCCAATCCGAAAATTCCCTAGACCGGCACCGGGAATCGAACCCAGCCACCATCAGCATGGTCTTGCTTTGTAGCCGCGCGTCTTACCTCATGGCTAAAGAGGGCCCCTTAATAAGCGCTCTATTAGCTTCCATTATTTATTGGAAAGCAACTAATAAGAAAATGTATCTTTGAATATAGCAATTTTCATCTGGGAAGTGTAAGAATAAAAATATTTTTTTAGTCTTGAGAAGAGGGGGATTGTGTGGCAGTTAAATAATACTTGCCGTTTACTACACAGAAAGAAAAATCATACATTAAATTAAGAAAACCGTTGGTTAAAATAAAAAGTTTCGTTGATTTTTTTTCGTAGAGAGCTTAGTTTATTCAAAACAAAAGTACAAGAATTTTTGTTACACCCATGATCCAAAAGTGACATGTGGTTATGAAAATAAGAGTGCAAAACTTTTAAAATAAAATGGTTGAATGGTTGGTTGGTTGGTTGATTTAAAAAAAAATGTTACCGTCAAATCGAAATAGTCGAAATAAAAGTTTAATATTTTCAATCTGAAAAAAAGTTCAAATTTCCCAAAAAAAAAGTTTTCCCATTTATTTGTTCAAGCTTTTCTTTTAAATTCGACTGAACCTATTGTTTTTTTTCATTTTAAGCTATTTTTTTATTACTCTGTATTGTTGAAAAACGCACATGCAACAGTAGTAAAATATAGCACTTACTTGTGTGGTATGCTGAGCTACCAGTGGACAGTAACAAGAAATTCAATCCACGGTTTGGAATGTGTGTATTCGATGAGCCCATAATTTATCTACTGCGTAGGAATAGTCGCTTAATTTCCGGGCTAGCAGACATGTTGCAAACCTCGGTGAGAAGCCATGAAAAAACTGGTTTCCTCATTGATAGTCCATCTTTGACGCAAGCTGCAGTTCTGCGCCTTATCGAAACTTCCGGACAACGGTTTTATTAGAAACGCAGAGTAGAGTATGGGTCCCTGATAACAAAAATTCACTGTTAGTCAAAGGGTAGAATAGAGCTTATTCATGGTATTTAACTTACTTACTTGAACACAGCCGCGACATAAGGTTTCCATGATCGAAATACTTGTGCTTGAAACTTCAGTTCGGTCAACTACTGGACAAGTGATTTCACGCGATGGCATAATTGCAGTCTTATCGGCAAACATTCGGTCAGACAATGCAGGACCAGGAGCACCTTTTTCGTTGCACAGTTAGATGACGCAGTAATAAAGGCACTGTAATTGGTTGTGTGAAATGACGACTTTTTGACGAACTGGGAGACGTATTAATTATTCCTGATCTAGTCTCTTACCTTTTTGGCAAATTTCACTTTGGCATGCTGTGGCCTTGCACTCGGACCGTAGCTAATTTTTAATTATTGCCAGGGACGGTCGGAAAAACAATCCTGATTCTCTTACTTAGCTGTTGACGTTTTCAGATCAGAAAATAGCGCGGTATGTGCTGCTTTGTTTTCTTGATTTGACAGATTTACTATTTTCATGCTGAAATGTTGAACTTTTAAATTTACACTCAGAAAATAAGAAAAATACTTTTTAATTAAGAACTTAGCATTAAGGTTAACCATTTATTTGAGGGAGAAAAAAACACTTTTTTGGATTTAAAGCGCAAAACATTTAATAAAACCATGTTTGTTCTTTGTGT
Organism: Armigeres subalbatus; assembly: GCF_024139115.2. Lineage (NCBI taxonomy): Eukaryota > Metazoa > Arthropoda > Insecta > Diptera > Culicidae > Armigeres > Armigeres subalbatus. The sequence goes on from NC_085141.1 coordinate 148,794,322, forward strand.
GTATATAAATAAATATTCAATGGCTTTGAAATCATAGGACTAACCAAGATGAATACACAGCTAGGTGTTGTAGAGATTCGATCTTGATAAAAGCACTCCCTCTCTGTCCCGGTGTCAATGTCAAAGTAAAGTTATTGTGACAATAGTCTACTATGATAGTATACAATATTTTCAGCCTACTACATCTCTCCTTCACGTTAGCAAAATTATGTATAACTAGTTTTACAACAATAGATATAGACATTGTATTGATTCTTTATCTAATGCATTCAAACCTTTATGTTTTGCATTTATTGTTGGTATCTCTCTCGTGCAGTGTGGATTTTTTCACCATTGCGCACTCACTGATATTGGTCATCAAATATTACTTTCGACAATTGAAACGTTGAGTACTCTTGGTTGTTCAATCTGACTACTAACGACTGTTGGTTATATACTATAGTTAAATAACGTAACGTTAATCTTGTTCCGTTCCATCCATGTTCAACAGAACATGTAATGTTTTCATTTATTATTATTATTATCTTTATTTGTGAGGTTTTCGGCCCTGGGCCGTTCACCTCGTATGTTTTCATTTATAATCACCACTTGTATCTATCTTTTTCTCCAATAGTCATCTGAGGAAACATTTTTATTCACTCAAACGACTCACTCACATATTTTGTTATTAATCAACTTTTTCGAAAATGGTTTCACATTTATTTATGGTGCTGTTTCATCATGTCAAGCTCAGTTATTCCTCCAATAATCTCCGATAATCACAACAAAACCTAGTTGGTAATTTGTAGTTTTATTTCGTTATTTGGACTGCAGTTATTCGTAATGTCTTGCTTTTTAGTACACATCGATCCAACTCCTTCAATTAATGGACTGGAATAACTCTGAGTGCTTTCCCTACATTTTGTCTCTATTTATGCATTTCGTTGTTTTTATTTTCATGAAATCTCTCCAAATAGACTGAGATTGTGAATCTCCTGTATTTGCTATTAATGGACTGGAATCACTCGTAGTGTTCCCTGCATTTTATTTTTTCTCCTTATTTCAAATAGACTGAGATACGGAATCTCCTATATTTGACTCGTATGGACTGGGACTATTAGTAACATCCCCTACATTTGTAATAATATATATAGACTGGATTATATATGTGTACAAAAGTACAATTCTTTGAACAAAATACAACTGCAGCATTCACGTTATTCAGTCAAGGAATTCGTTATCCAATTCTTATGATTGACAAGCAAATATACTTAGTGGTAGTCAGTGGTTAGTTAGTAGTTAACATCCAATTTATGTTCTCGAAAATTTCATTCTTCATCGCTTTACTTTAATTTTTTTTCAATGCGTTCATCTTCATCAACGAAGTATATTTCATGCCAGATATTTCAGATCCGGTTCATCCTCGTCGCCATTGTAGAGATTCGATCTTGATAAAAGCACTCCCTCTCTGTCCCGGTGTCAATGTCAAAGTAAAGTTATTGTGACCAGGGTTCTTATATCAGGGTTCACTCACTTTGACAGAAGATGGGAGAGACTAGCGCGGGGGGGAAAAATTCATTTTCAGTGCAAAACATAAACAAACTCGGTGGCTGCCCCATATAAAAATCCAAGATGGCTGAATCATGTAATTGGCAGACTGCTACACCTGTTTGTATTCACCTTGATTGTGACAATAGTCTACTATGATAGTATACAATATTTTCAGCCTACTACAGGTGTTTCAATCTGCTCAATTTATGGACGAGAAGAAGGCGGGGGTGAAAAATTCATTTTCGGTGCAAAACATAAACAAACCGGCTGGCTCTCCCATACTAAAATCCAAGATGGCTGAATCGTGAATTTGGCAGATTGGAACACCTAGTGGTGTATTCATCTTGGGCCTAACATCAACAATCAAACAAACAATATTCGAAGCAGTCGTTGCACTTGGATGACAGTTACATGTGCTGTACCGTCAAGGCAAAATGTTTTCCTGGAGACACCCGCTTGAATAATAAAGGAACAAACTCCACACGTGGGAAATAATTAGTAAAGCTTTTAAAAATAATCAGAAAAACGTATCATTTGTTGGTGGCAATATAGTTGCCACTGCCTTATAAAGGGTTAAATTTTTTTAAAGGTTAAAAACAGTTTCTGAGTGGAAACATTTTTCGCTTTTGACCCAATCTCACCCCCTTTGCCACCCCCAACGACGGTACACGGAATGGCATTTTGCAACACAGCTCGGAACGGAACGCTTGCCAATCGCATTTGAATCTTATACTTATTGTCTATCCGGAACAAAGTTAGAACGCTTTTTATACCGAAGTTGGATTTTTCTCCAGATGGCAACTTTCTCAACTTCGGAAGTGGTGAGCTGGATTCGCCTAAAGATGCGCTAAACAACGCATCAATTAGTTTGACAGAAAAAACTTTGGTAGAAAGTTAGGTTCGGAAGTCCCGACTTCCGAATTCTAAGTTGGTGCTACGCCGACAATAACTATTGTTCAATTCAGAACAAGCCTTTTTTTTCTCGTACAACAAAGTTGTACCGAAGGGCTATCATTTCACTCCGAAAACAAAATTTTGATAGAAGCCTCTGAGACCCATAGTGTTATATACCAATCGACTCAGTTCGACAAACTGAGCACATGTCTGTCTGTCCGTGTGTATGTATGTGTATATGTGTGTGTATGTGTGTGCACAAAAGCTATAAAAAACATTAGACAACTTTTCGTATAGTAATCCATCACCGATTTTCTCGCAATAAGTTTTATTCGACAGGTTGATTCGACAGGCCTTGTTGATCACTATTGAATTTGATAACGATTGGTCATGTTTAAAAGTTATGAAGAAAATGGTACATCAGACCATATAAACATTATAAACCCCATATAAGGCTGGTGTCTTAACTAAATGCGAGAAAGGCACCACCAACGCTAGGTGGATTAATCTGGGTTTTTTATTATGACCTTGTCAAATGAGTATATTTCAGCGCTATAAATAATACAGACAATATTGTCAATGTATTGCATTTCAATCACTGTCGATATTGATTCATACAATTCCAGGAATCACGATAAAATTATTATAAATTTCATTCGAATGACACTCAATTGTAATTACCATAATAAATTGCAAATTGATTCGTTACACACTGTTTTATTGTATTCAACCTGGGCCAAAAGCTGGTGCTCTGAATCGAAACACCAGACAAGAGCGTGTTGCCAAAGAGACGTAGGCACACTACATATGTAGGCATCTCAGGTCGTAGCATAAACTGACCAAACGGACAAAATATTGTTTGACCTGAGGACAATTTGCATCCGCTGCACGAACGCATAGCGGTGGTAAATATGGTGATGATAATTACATTACGTGCCGCCAAATCCATCGGATGGCATAATTGATGGTCGGCAGGATTTGCCCGCACTAATGATTGTAGTTGGTCAATATTGAAACTGTGTGATGCAGCAACATGTACTTCTTCTATTCCGTTATTGTTGATGTATGTTGATCCACTGCAGTACTCTGCTTTTGGTATTGATTATATGTGCTGGATGAAATAGGACTAGTAGAGCAGGTTGTATAGCTTTGTTGACTCGCTAATTTAAAGGCATAACTCAATATGTACCAGGTGTGGTAATCAATTAATAGTCAAAACGCGTGGTTCTGGATCGCACTTCAATTCATTGATATTTATTCTGTCTAAGTTCTATTGCCATGGTTATTTTACACGCCTATGAATACTAGATGTAACACCACATCCCCTTTTCATTATAAAACGATCAACGATTTCGAATCATATAATCAGCGAAACGATTCGGAGTTCTGATTTTGCGAGACACTCTACCACATTGTACTAGGGCTTTTTAGTGATCTGCTACTGGTTTTGTAATAGGTTCCCAAACTCTCCTAGTATCCTGTGATCCATCAGGAAATCCTTTGAACTCTTCTTCCTCATCTGTACTGTCGGTGTGATCTGAAATAATCTAAGATTATAGTTATCCAGCTTTCCACGCTCACCATAATGGCGGATGCTATAAATAAAATGACATTAACTGCTTCCCGACACTGTACTGAAATTTTCATCTAAGCAAACATAGATATTCTTCGTTACTAATAGCAGCAAAAGAATTGTTTGTTTTCTGTCAACAAGAAAATTCGTATAGAAATTTGATACATTCAATTGTTATTACTTTGATATCACTAATTACTACTTTCTTTCAGATATTTTAGTTCCATTGTAACTTTGCGAAGCCTACACGCCTATCTATAGAATAGACCGTAAAAGTGAAATTGCTGCAATATTATTATTACAAAACGCTAATGCAATTTCATGCTTGGGATTTCATGAAAATTTCAAAACTGCACATTTGACACGGAGTTTATTTCGGTAATAAATTGTTCAGTTGTAACAAGCAAGGGTTAATGATAGGATAAAGTGCATTTTGAAATTGATCTGTGCATTAGGGCCTGTCGGTAAAAAGCATGAAAGAGGTTTTGGATAACAAAGCTATTGACTAGCACGTTTAGATCTGGAGAAACCTAAGGACTAAGCAATAACGAACCTTTTTCTAGATTGATGAACCGTGACAAGTTTCTCAAATAGCCACTATGAATCAATTAATCGCATTATAAAAATGCTCAACACGAACGAGGTTGAACACCGGGGGTACCGAAGATCAAACGCTAACGAATTCTTCTCTTCGAAAGAAATCTTCGGCTTAGTAATTACTTCCCCGCTTTCTTTTTGAAAAGCTTCTTTTTCCACAAATTTCGTATAGATTTTTGACGAGACATTATACGAAATAATTGCGATTGAGATAAAAACTTATTAGTGGTACATATACTAGATTGTAGCGCTACTGCAGCAGTGCACTGCCTTGTGTATTTTTATTTGTTTATAGTGTGAACGGTAACACTCTGACGCGTCTGTCGACTAGATCTTGATAGAAGTTTTTGAGTGTTGGTTAATCAGGCTTGCTGGCGTTCAATCACCTTTCTCTCGCTATTGCACAGAAATAAGAGGACTTGTTTTATCGGGAAATGCTTGGGAAGCGTAAAACACATCTTTCCATTCCTACGCGCTTGAAAGAGAATATGGTGATTAATCGTCTGCAAACCTTATGTGGGTTTTGAGCACAGAGGATTCTGGCAAAAAAGCCTCCAGTACTTTGCCGGAAAGACGCAGGGCTTTAATGCGGACCATGGCACACCTTAATATGCATATTACCCCTATGACATACGAATGTATAACTCGAATATCTTAGTATAAACACCTCATAGTTAATAATAGTCGAAATGTAGTATTATGTCCCACCTGTAGAGATCTTGAAGAAAACGCTAATAAGAATATTGTTGTAGGAAGACCGATTATGCATATTTTGTTTTGAAATTGAAGTTTCAAATCACATGCAGCCCAACTGTAAAAAAAAACAATATTCTAAAGTCTACATCATTAATGGATGACTGTAGATAAATAACATATATACATATGCAATGTGTGCTTTGAAATTTAAGTTTGAATTCCCTTTCAACTTCATCCTTTGTTTCAATGGCATTTGTAGATTATTATTTATTAAAATGGCCTCAAACTGCAACATCTGAAAAAAAGTAGAGCAGTTAAAATGTATTCAGATCTAAGAGGTAAATAACAGCCAATTTTTATACTCGTGTAGATTTTCTTTGTTGATGAAAAAATAACAAATGTTGGGTTGTCGTTAGTGACGAATATTACCAATGCATGCTTAGGCGAAAATTTCAGTTCAATGGCTGGAAGCAGTTAATGTCAAACTTTTTATATCAATATCATCCGCCATTATGGCGAGAGTGGAAAGCTGGATATATATATATATATATATATATATATATAGTTATGTAAGCTACATTCAGATACTTTGATCAACACGAATGCGTTTATAATCTTCGTGAGGTTACTGGAATTTGAATTTCTTACGTACTCCTTCCTAGGGATCCTATAATTAGAGATATGCAAATACTTTTCCAGACGATTTAGCAACGCTGTTACTTTTGTTAGCAAACGCTTCCAGCACTTGTCGCAGCGCAAAATGTTGAAGCTTGTATATGACTTTGCATTTGATAAAAATTTGGAATATGTTTGTCTCTCCACTAACAGTGTTTAAATAAGCATTATCACTAAAATAAAAGTGCAATACAAATAGGGGAAACGCGATACATAAACTAGATTACTTCTACTCGTGAAAGTAAAACAAATTGTTTATTCGATGAAACTTTTCTTAAAATCAATCTCAATACCTCTCAACCTCGTCTCAATCTGCAACAATAACAACGTTCATTTGGCTCACGTTTTGACAGTTCTCAATGCTCGATTGGCTCACAATGGCCGCTTTTGCATATCTCTGTTTATAGGATCCCTACTCCTTCCCAGTTTCATAATTCTGTACTTTAGTTCTGGGACCCCGGTTATCAGTGACTGTCAGTTTGTGCTGCTAGTACATCCATGTTAAAAGTTGTATTCAATTTATTACCAGGTGGCACCCGCTTCAAACGCAGTTTATTAAAGACTTCCACACTCCAGATTGGCATGTCGGCGTATATTTATAGCCACATTTTCTTTCTCCTTGGATTGTTGGTCCTGATCTCTGTAATCAGTGCAAGGGGTAGCAGTACCCAAGTCTGCCAGCGCAGGTAATTTTGTTAACACATTCCTCCCATACATAAGCTCACTTTGCGTTTGACCAGTAGTACTAGTGCCTGACTTATTCCTCATCGCTTAAATAGTGATCGATTTTGTCGCTCAACAAGTCTATTTTCTTGCGGCTTGCGGTATGGGGTTGTTCTGTTCAGAACTATTCCACGCCGCTTACAATACTTTTCGAAATCAGTGCATATAAATTGCCAATCGTTATACAAGGTACATATTTGTTCTAGGATATCCTACTCGAGTTAAGATTCGCTTTAGTCGTTCCTCGTTCAACCGTTTCAGCAGCTATCTTTTTCAAAATTTCCCCACTCTTTGTATCGACTCAAATAGGTGATAACACCTAAACATTGAATTCCAGATGGCAGTGGTCCGAGAAAATCCATAGTCAAGTATATCCACGGGGCTATCTTACTATGGGGTTTGCGTAAAACGCCTTCAGCGTGTTTTTATAGATTCACACCTCAGCGTGTCAATCGGCGAGCAGCAAGCTATGACTCTGCCTCTTCTGGTCAGATCTCGGCGTCCACGAAGAGTCGCTGTCATAACTTCGTTCTGGCCGTCTAGGGCCACACATTTTGGCGATCCTGCCAGGCTACTTTTTGGATCATGTCGCTGATTTCATGAGGTGAGTTGGAATCAAGTGGTTAAATTAAGAAAAGTGATATATTTTGCAATATCACAAGGCGTCTCGAAGACCGTCAGAACATGGTTTATGGTTTGCAAAATCACAAGAAGCGTCTCGAAGACCGTCGGAAAATGGTTTGTGGTTTGCAAAATCACAAGACGGGTCTCGAAGACCGTCGGAAAATGGTTTGTAGTTTGAAAAAATTACAAGACGCGTCTCGAAGACCGTCGGAAAATGATTTGTGGTTTGCAAAGCCACAAGACGCGTCTCGAAGACCGTCGGAAAATGGTTTGTGGTTTGCAAACCCACAAGACGCGTCTCGAAGACCGTCGGAAAATGGTTTGTGGTGGTGCGTCTGAAAGATCGCTGGAAAAATGGTTTGTGGTTGGCAAAATCATAATGCGTGTCTGGAAGACCGGTGGAAAATGGTTTGTGGTTAAGAAAACTACAAGGCGTGTCTGAAAGGGGGTCGAAGAATGTATTGCAGTTTGTGAAACTATAAGGTGCGTATAGGAGATCAACGGAAAATAGTTTACAATTTAAAAAATCTCCAAGTCCTGCGAGCATTGATTTTGGTTCAAACAAATTTAGATTTCATGTAGCCACTTGACGTTTGTTAGTGTATATGAGACTACCGGTTGAGCTATGATACATATAACGAAATCTGAGAGAAATGCAGAAATAATCTATGCTACACTGTTCGAAACTGTCCGGAAAGCCAGTAAGATTAGTTTGAAGTTATTGGCTAGCAGTACTAGTTTACACGTCTCTCATTTGGGTTTGCGTTTTTTTGCGGAGTTTAAGATAAATGTCATTTGCATGGCGTTTACTCGGACGTTCAAGATCAATTAAATGTACGGATTTGGATTGAATTTGGAATGGATTTGAATTGTATCTGGATTGGATTTGCATTGAATTCGGATTGAATTGGTTTTGATTTGGATTAGCATGGATTTTCTTATCTTTATTAGGTTGTCTTATTAGTAATGAAGTTCAACACAGCTTAGATTTGGATTACATTTGGGAATGATTTGGAATGTTTTTGGAAGAAATTGGAACTTTATTGTATTTGCTTAAATCTCGGACAACAAAAGAAGGCCATTGGCTTCGTAAATTTGTTGTTCTCTAATCATCCATTCATGCTGGACCGCCTTTAATGTTTTTATTATTTGACCACCATTAGATTTAAGAATTTCATGTAGACAACACAGTCCGATGAATAAAAAACAAATACAAATCAAATCATATCAATTACATACTTAGATCCTAATTTTAAAGCTTGTATAGATTTATGGCACGGAATAGACACGCAACTATGAATTACGTTTTATCTTTCATGACCCACAGTTTGGGAACCCATGTTCTAAATTATTGTTCTGGTATTTAACAATAATGTTCAGACAAGTTTATTTTAGCGTGCAGTTTTCAATGGAGTTGCTCAAATGCAACAGATCTTCACCGTTCCTGGCAACAAACAAATGCTTTTCAATCGCTGTTGCATTTTTGTTCATCCAGGGTATGTCTTTGGTGACCTAGTTCTAACATTCTAGGCCTGATATGTGTTGGAACAACCCAACTAACAGTTTTGGTGCAAAAAACTTCAACTTCTAGCCTTTGGCTGTATAATATTTGAATAAAAGCACCCAATGCTGAATAAAAGAAAAGCCTCCGCAAATAATCCATTAAACTTCAACTCGACTATTACCCAAATATCTATCAGCTAGTCATATTTCAATTTTTATCGAATATATTTCATCTTTTATCGTGTATGTAGCTTTCATATTTTCATAAAACAGTTCTGTCTGAATTAGCAACAAAGCTCATCGGTTAAGAACTCATGTATGTAATTGAGTTGCTTGTTAGCAACTTCTTATATTACGGTGAGTAGCATTCACAACGAAAACGTTTTCGCTGTTGTTATAGCACTAACAATATAGCGTAATGGCGCTATAAATTAACTAACGAAGCTTTTAGGCAATTTCTGTATCTTTGAAGATTACACAACGTTTAAGTAAACCTTATGCTGCTTCTTTTAATAGATTATCAGTATGGAACGTCAAAACCGCAATGTTTATATTTGATTTTTGTTTCCGGAGCTGTGTATGAGCTATTGATTTCTGTAATGCAGCTACAAAGGTTTTCACCTGCTCTTATAGCAACTGACAAAGCGCTGTCATTAATGCTAGCAGATAGTGTAAGAAAACAAGCCATTTAGAAGCGATATTTCTGTTGACGGCTACTGTTAAACGATTAGCAGCAGAGTAGCATCCATACAGATCGAGAAAATGTTGCCTAAAACCAATTTCAGCAATTGCTGATGCAAAAAAGTTAGCCAACAGAATATGCTGATAAATGTTTGAATAATGGTTGAAATAATGCTGAAAGCATAATTTTTAAGCTTATGTGCTAAAAGCAGCATGTAGGCCTCTTTCTAACGTTTATACAGCATGAATCTGAAAATAGCGTAAGTAAAACAACCTATAGGGTATGCGAAGAAGCACATCCATAATTTTCTTTGTTATTTACATATGTCAAAGTGACGGTGATGACAGAGCAGCGGCCATTGAATCAGGAGTTCGAATCTAGGTAGCAACAAATTTGATATTGCAGATTTCACAAAAAAAAAACATTAAATAAACTCCGAAATTTACTCTCCTCTCAAATAATATTCAATCAAATTGAATTCAGTGGCTGTATAAAACTTATTTAACAGATTCAAAAAATCTGAATAATCGCCATTAATAATATTTAATCAAATTGAATTCAGTGGCTGTATAAATCTGAATAATCGCGGTTGGGATCTGAAGACCAACTGGCACAACCTCACACAACCCTACTTCATCGAGCGCCGTTGCTGACGAAGTAAGTGTGTTGAAGCCAGACAATACCTGACAATACTAGAGTGCTTTGAGAATAGGTCGTATGTGCAAAAGAGAGCCTCTCTTCGGTTACATTCTCTTTCGATTATTACAAAGCTATACACAAATTTATGTTGGATTTTTTGGCAGATATCTAAAGACAATAACTTTGTCTAGCGTGCTAAAGTGAAAATGTAGCAGAAAATGCTAAACTTGCCGATCTATTAGCGAAAGAGAGCGTGAACAAAGAGAATCTCTCTTTTGCACATACGACCTATTCTCAAAGCAATCTAGAATACTAAATACTCATCCTACTTGGTTGGCATCGTATAAAAATACATATGAGAGAGTTAGTTCTGAAAATGTATTGCGAGAGCTCGGCTACGTGCCCGGTGCTGGGAATTTGGTTTTATCAGTACCCGCTAAGCTGCGGTAGACGACGGAGGTCCTTCGTAGCTCAATAGGAAAAGCACATGTATAGTGTACTGGTTTCCTGGGATCAAACCCCACTGAAGGGAGCGGTTACCCTCCAATACCTTTTCCTAACTAAATCTATCACATGTTGTGCATATGCATAATCGAGTTTCAGTCATAGTAATGAAGTAAACGAATTACTGAAAAAGTTTGAAGACAAATGAGCTATCTTCCATATTCATAATGAAATTAATAATGAATCATAATGAAATGAGTGGAAGACAAATGAACTTGTTTCTCATTTCTAAGAAAGATTCCTGTGTGGCAGTGCACCCGAAAAAATTCTGAAAACAAGATGAAAGCATATAGAAACATCTTTTGATTTTGACATCAAATTGAAATCATAATTTGTTTTCAAAATGAATCATCATGATGGATTACATATTTTGATTTCATTTTGCTGTAGATTTCTGAATTGCATGATATGACATCAAACTGCGAACTAATTTTGTTATCGGAAACCAATATCAAAATTAGTTTTCGATTTGCTCTCATCGGTAGCAGGAATAGTTTTCGATTTGATGTCATAGCAAGATTTTTCTGCCATACGTTTTGTTATTTTAACCGTTAAAAAGACCAAAAAGATATCAAATTAAGTAATCATAATCGGCGATTTCATAACATCAAGATAAGTTATCGGATAAGTCAGGCTTTGCTCGGGCAATTGCACTTGGATTAATTATGAAAAGGCAATATCTAATTGATTTGAAAGCATCAAAGTAAGCTTGATATAAAAAAAAACAACGGAGACCTGAAAAAACATCAATAAAAGCAATAATGGTACTTTGTCAGCAATCAAAGACATGTGGTCAACCATCACGGACTGGAGTGACAGTTTTCCAGCAGACTTCCTTTTGGCTAGCAGCATGATAATCTCCACAATTCCTATTAGCATCCAAGATGGATTCTCATCAGAATCCGAGAGGAATTCTCATTGGAATCTCTAAAGAATTCCTTTCAGAATCATCGAGGTATTTCATTCGGAATCCAGAAGAATTCATACTGGAATCCTCTCGGTATCTTCGAAGGATACTCTTCGGAATCTGTGGGGGATAACCTTCATAATCCATGAAGGATTTGCTTCAGAATTGCTCGTTCATTTGCTTCGAAGCTCTTCCGGAGTCATTCGAATTTGTTGACGATTTGTTCAAGAATACTTTGAATATTCAATTCGGAGTCTCTCGACGTTTTGCCTCGGAATCCCTCAATGATTTTGTTCGGAATAATTTTAGGAAATTGTTTTCGGAATCACCGTCTACGTTTACAGCTGATCAAAGAATTTAGTTTCCTATCTGTTATCCTCTTGCGGACGGGTCTCGCTAGGTCGATACTGGCAATGTGCAAATACTATGAATTTACTATAGCAATCTTCAGACCAATGCTGTGTACTTTGCTTATAGCCTAACCTGAATTTCGAGTCGTACTTGTATAGTAACGAATATAATAAATTCTTAATAAAGTAGTATTAAATATCGGATATAATGTAACTTTTCGACGTATTTTAATTTTGCGACACACTTCCACGTTCCTTGAATGCCTATCTATGCTTTGTTTTGCTTTGGGTCTGCAAATATATCTTGCCTCTTCAATGTTTGGAGTTATCAATTTCGCAGTCTCCCGAACCAACGTCACTTCTGCAGGGATGTTGTGGTCAGCCCAGTGGTGTTGATCGGAACAGATTTGCTTCGGAATCCCTTGACGATCGGAATCCCTCTGACGATTTGCTTCGGAATACATCGGTTCGCTTTGGAATTCCTCGAAGATTTACTTCGGAGTTCCTGGACGATTCCTGTCGGAATTTCTAGAGGATTTTATTCGGAATCTCTAGAACATTCTCATTGGAATCCCTGGAACATTCCCGTTGGAATCCCTGAAACATCCTCGTCGGAATCCCTGGAGGACTCCCGTCTACATCCCGGGAGGATGCTGAATTCCTGGAACATTTTCTTCGGACTCCCTGGAACATTCCTGTCGAATTCCTGGAGGTTTCCTTCGGTATGCTTGGAGGATTTCCGTCGAAAAATCTGGAGATTCCCAGTAGTAATCAGGTAATTGTGCTTTGGATTTTGAAGAAAATTTTCCTCGGATCAACTTTCTATAGAATTTTGGCTTCAAAATGTATTTATTTACAATAATTTATTTATTATCAGACTAAGGCCCGAGTGGCCTGTGCTGCACATAAAAGACTTCTCCATTCAGCTCGGTCCATGGCTGCACTTCGCCAACCACGCAGTCTGCGGAGGGTCCTCAAATCGTCCTCAACCTGATCGATCCACCTTGCCCGCTGTGCACCTCGCCTTCTTGTTCCCGTCGGATCGTTGTCAACAACCATTTTCACCGGATTACTGTCCGACATTCTGGCTACGTGCCCGGCCCACCGCAGTCTTCCGATTTTCACGGTGTGAACTATGGATGGTTCTCCCAACAGCTGATGCAACTCGTGGTTCATTCGCCTCCTCCACGTACCGTCCGCCATCTGCACTCCACCATAGATGGTACGCAACACTTTCCTTTCAAAAACTCGCAGTGCGCGTTGGTCCTCCACGAGCATCGCCTCCAAATTTCTCTGCTGGTATCGTTATCGGCGGTCACCAGTGAGCCCAAGTACACGAATTCTTCAACCACCTCGATTTCTTCACCACCGATATAAACTCGTGGTGGGTGGCTTACATTGACCTCTCTTGAGCCTCTTCCTATCATGTACTTCGTCTTCGACGTGTTGATGACTAGTCCAATCCGTTTAGCTTCGCTTTTCAGTCTGATGTAGGCTTCCTCCATCCTCTCAAAGTTACGTACCATGATATCAATGTCGTCGGCGAAACCAAATAACTGGACGGACTTCGTGAAAATCATACCACTCGTGTCAATCCCTGCCCTTCGTATTACTCCCTCCAAAGCGATGTTGAATAGCAGACACGAAAGACCATCACCTTGCCGTAACCCTCTACGCGTGACGAAGGGTTTCGAGAATGCCCCTGAAACTCGAACTACGAACATCACCCGAACCATCGTCGCCTTGATCAACCGTAGCAGTTTATCCGGAAATCCGTTTTCGTGCATTAGTTGCCATAGCTGGTCCCGATCGATTGTATCATATGCGGCTTTGAAGTCGATAAATAGATGATGTGTGGGCACGTTGTATTCGCGGCATTTCTGCAATACCTGACGTATGGCGAACACCTGGTCTGTGGTAGAGCGTTAACCCATAAATCCCGCCTGGTACTGCCCCACGAACTCTCTTGCAATTGGTGTTAGTCGGCGGCATAAAATTTGGGAGAGTACCTTGTAGTACCTTGTTCAGCAATGTGATTGCGCGGTAGCTGCTACAATCCAGCTTATCGCCATTTTTGTAGATGGGACATACGACACCTTCCATCCACTCCTGCGGCAGAACCTCATCCTCCCAAACCTTGGTAATCACCCAGTGCAGCGCTCTAGCCAGTGCCTCGCCACCGTGTTTAAACAGCTCTCCTGGTAGTTGGTCAACTCCAGGGGCTTTGTTGTTTTTCAGCCGGCCGATCTCCTCCTGGATTTCCTGGAGATTCGGAGCCGTTCATTACCATACCACCACCGTTGTCTGCCATATCGCCATTCAGGTGCTCTTCGTAGTGCTGCCGCCACCTTTGCATCACCTCACGCTCGTTTGTAAGAAGGCTCCCGTTCATGTCCCTACACATAATAGGCTGTGGCACGTGGCCCTTACGTGAACGGTTCAACTTCTCATAGAACTTTCGTGCGTTATTGGCGTGGTACAGTTCATCCGCCTCTTCACGGTCTCGATCTTCCTGCTGGCGCTTTTTCCTCCCTAAAATCGAGTTTTGTCTGTTCCGCGCCCGTTTGTATCGTGCCTCGTTCGCCCTCGTGCGGTGTTGCAGCAATCTCGCCCATGCTGCATTCTTCTCCTCAACTAACTGCTCACATTCGCCGTCATACCAGTCGTTTCTCTGATCCGTAGCCACCGTGCGAGGTAGTGGTCGGATTCAATATTCGCACTGCGGTAAGTGCGTACGTTCGCGATGTCGGAGAAGAATTTACCGTCGATTAGAACGTGGTCGATTTGGTTTTCCGTTACTTGATTAGGTGATTTCCATGTGGCCTTGTGTTATTCTTGCGGGGAATGAAAGTGCTTCGGACTACCATTCCGCGAGAGACTGCAAAGTTTATGCATCGTTGGCCGTTGTCGTTCGATACGGTATGCAGACTATCCGCTCCGATGACCGGTCTATACATTTCCTCCCTTCCGGCACACGGTCGCTTTGGCGGAGCCTACTTGCGGATTCATGCAGCTTTTTATAGAGGTTTAACAGGGCCCACTGTCAAACCCCACCACATCCTAGGCAGGCGCCACAAATCGCAGATGGCCTGTGGAGGGATCGTCAAGCCCTTGGGCATAGTCCCTGCTGCCATTTTCAATAATGTGTTTTTCTAATATCTAGCTGCAACAAAGCTATGGGCAAACAAAACTGGGTTCGATTCCGGTGTCGGTCTAGCCAACTTTTGGATTGGAAATTGTCTCGATTTCCCTGGGCATAAAAGTATCATCGTGTTAGTCTCATGATACCTTGGCATAGAAACCTCGCAGTAAATAACTGTGGGAGTGCTAAATGATCACTAAGCAGCCAGGCGGAAATGTCCCAGAGGGGATGTAATGCCGATGAGAAGAAGAACAAGAAAAAAGGTGAAAAAGAATAAGAAGAAGCAGAAGAAGACGAATAAAAACAGCAACAAAACCAAAATCTGAATCTTGAGAGAAAATTTCACCTGACTGTTACTGACGCCATCATCATCCATTCGATGATTTGTCGCTGAAACGCGATAGACGCCATATTCTGCAACGTCTCTCAACGACGAGTCTTTGCATTGCTACTGACGGAAAATGTCTGCTATCGCCAAGCGATTATGATGTGCACTTTGAAAAATATTTGTCACGGCTAAACCTTCTTTTGTGAAAAAGAAGGAATTTCCTTGAGGAGATTGAAATAGACGTGGCGTTCATCACCGTAACGCACCTATAACCGGAAGTGAACGACAACGACAATCCCGTACTTTCGCATCGTACGACTCGACCGGCTATCTAAGGGAAGGTGGTGTGGCCATCGCATTTCAATACAACATCAACTGTAAAAAAAGAAAAAAACTGACGCCTGCTGCCACGCGTTATAAGAAGACAGAAGTTAGTACTTCTGTCGGCACAATCACGCGCATCGCGGCGTACTGCCCAGCGCAAGCCATTAGCCGGCGATGGTTCATCGGCCGCCCTGCGGAGGGATATGATCAAGCTAACTCGGTGGCAAGGTCAGTACATCATTGCCGGGGACCAAACATCAAGCCTGGGGCAACAGTCGCGGCAATCGAAAAGGCACCATCTGGAGCAACGATATGGAGGAAGGCCACTACACGATCCTGAGTCTGGATTCCACTCGGTTGAGTCGGTCCGGAGTGCATGCTACAATCGACCTGTTCATCACAAATATGCACGATCACATTTCGACACCAATTGTCTACCAGAAGCTCAGCTCGGATCACTACACGGTTTGGTTTTAATCGTTCAAGACCTCCAGCGTTTATGAAACAATAAGTTAACCCCACGGAAAAATTACAAAAAATCAAAGAAAATTCAGGGGGTATTTAAAAAGCTGTGAAAGTTCAGGTTAACCGAGAAATTAATGAATTCCAACCAGGTAAAAAAAATTGGGTGTCGACCAATGAGGCTACCTTGGCTTGACTCAAGCTTATTTTCCGGCAACAGGTTGACAAGAGGGTGACAAAGTGTAACTTCTTATTGAAACTACTGCACCCTTTGATCAACAGTCGGTCGTCATTGTCCCTTGAAAATAAGCTTGCTGTGTACAAGCAAATTATCCTCCCAGTGATCGATTAAGGCATGCCGGTCTGGGAGAGCTGCGCTAAGACTCATCATCTGAAACTCCAACGAGTGCAAAACAACTTCCTGTGGATGATCTCCAGCACTCCTCCCAGTACACGAACTTCTGAGGTCCATTGTCTGGCCGGGATGAAAATATTACATGAACGCTTTGGTGAGTGTAAGGAAAAGTTTATTGTCCGTTGCTTGCAATCCAACCAGCTAGCAATTCGGGTGTTATCTCCCTACTAGGTTATCAAATTTAATGTTGTGTAAACTGCCGTTGGACGCATAAATGTCACATGTTACATTTTAACATTTTTGAGGTTTTGATGTCTAACGTCATAATTTGATACGTATATTTGAAATAGTTTGTCAAAACATAGGTTTTATTCTAGAAAACTCGAAAAAAATCTGAAGTCAATTTGTCACATTCGAACAAATGGACGCATACTTGTCACACCGGGATAAATGGACGCATATTTGTCACACTAAAAAAAGAGATTTAACAATCACATAAAAAGACACATAGCACTGCGTGATGTGTCCTGAGGTCCGTTCATAAAATATACCATGCTTTTAAGGTCATCAACAATCCACGTAAATAGTTTTTTTTTTAACCATTTCATTTATTTGGTAGGCTCAGTCGTGTGTGACACTTTGCGGAGCCGCTATTCTTAAGTATGATATTTTTACAATCAGTATCATCTTATCATTAACAGTTAGTAGGGAAAAGGGACGTAGACCATAATACTCGTGGTGACTCAAGGTTAAAAATTACTTAATTCAGGACGGACGGGGTAGGAATATGGGTTTAGGTTATTCCAGCTGCTCATCCGGGCATTTGACGTTGGAAACGGTTTTGCGTGGCGTCGTGCTCGATTTTTGTTCGGCATGGAGCATCTTCCGGATGGCCAGGGCTTTGTGGTACACGGAACAGAAAAACAGAATCGAACGGAGAAAAAACTGAGAAAGAAAAACACGGGCATTAGACTTTGATATCAGCCGAGCGAAGAAAGGCATAGATGGCCTGCATATAATCCACATCGCGATCTCCCAATACACCTCTTACTTCCCTGAAGGGTTGTTTACCTCGGGCCACAAGGGTATCCAATAATTGCTCTCTGGAGGCGTCATTTTCCGAGCAGAACCAAACTACGTGATCGATGTCATCGTAACCGGCTCCGCACCTACATAAGTTGCTATCGACAAGGTTTATTCTGTACAGATGTGCGTTTAGTGAATAGTGATTGGACATAAGCCTCGACATCACGCGAATGAAGCCTCGACTCAAGTCCTCACCTCTGAACCACGCTCGCGCAGAAACTTTAGGAACTATAGAAAATAGCCACCGTCCAAGTTCGTTGTGTGACCAATTCATTTGCCAATTTTGAAGAGTACTCTGACGGACTAATGGGAAAAACTCGTTGTTCGAGATTTGTCTATCATAAACTTCACCTTTCTTTGCGCCCACCTTTGCTAGCGTGTCCGCTTTCTCATTGCCATAGATTAGGCAATGGGATGGGACCCATACAAAGGTAATCTTGAATGATCTTTCGACCAAATCACGCATCTGCTCTCTTATTTTTGTAAGAAAGTAAGATGCGTGGTTAACTGGTTTCATCGACCGGAGTGCCTCGATAGAACTAAGACTATCCGAGAAGATGAAATAATGGTCTATGGGCTGATCGGAAATAATCCCCAAAGCGAAGTTAATTGCTGCCAGCTCAGCAACATAAACCGAACACGGTTCCTGAAGTTTTCGGAAGGTGGTTGAATTTACATTGAAGACACCGAAGCCAGTGGATCCGTTGATGCGAGAACCATCAGTGAAATATCTGTTATTGCAATTGACATGTTCATATTTTTCATAAAAAATAGGGGGAATTGAAAGATTTCGAAGATGATCTGGAATTCCTTGAATTGCATGTTTCATGGACAGATCGTATTCAATGGAGGAACTGTCGTTGATGAAGTTAACTCGAGGTGGATTATAACATGGAAGACAAAGATCTGTCGATATGTAGTTGAGGTAGACCCTCAGGAATCTTGACTGACGAATCAGTTCAAGGATATTATCGAAATTTTCTAAGACAAGTGTGTTACTTGTCCCACATTTGATCAGTATTCTAAGTGAGAGTTCCCAGTAACGGTGCTTTAAAGGAGTGACTCCAGCAAGCACCTCCAGGCTCATGTTATGCGTTGAATGCATACAGCCAAGGGCAATACGCAAACAACGATATTGAATTCGTTCCAATTTAATTAGGTGGCAATCAGCTGCTGAGAGGAAGCAGAAAGAGCCGTACTCTAAAACAGAGAGAATAGTCGTTCTATAGAGTTTGATGAGGTCTTCCGGGTGAGCACCCCACCACGTTCCGGATATAGAACGTAGAAAATGAATCCTTTTCCGGCATTTATCTATCAAATAATCGATATGGGTTTTCCAGGTACACTTGGAATCAAACCAGACCCCAAGGTATTTAGAAGATGAAGATTGGTTGATGTCATCATTCAACAGCTTTAGTTTCAGTTGAGCAGGATTCCGCTTTCTAGTAAACACAACCAATTGAGTTTTTTGCGGTGAAAACTCGATCCCTAAATGTCTGGCCCAAACAGTCAGATTATCTAGGGAACTTTGCAATGGTCCTTGCAAGACAGCTGCACATGGACCTCTTAGAGAGACCACGGCATCATCTGCAAGTTGTCTGAGCGTGCATTGTCCTTCCAAACAATTGTCAATATCTTTAACATAAAAATTATAAAGCAAGGGACTTAAACACGAACCTTGGGGAAGGCCCATGTAACTAGTTCTGGAAGTTGTCAGAGTGCCGAGTGTGAAGTTCATTTGTTTTACTGACAACAAATTGTACAAGAAATTATTCAAAATAACGGGTAATCCATTACTGTGCAGATTGTCTGACAGTGCTTCTATGGAAACTGAATCAAAAGCGCCCTTAATATCCAAGAATACTGAAGCCAATTGCTCCTTGTGCGCATAGGCCAGCTGAATATCTGAAGAGAGCAACGCTAGACAATCGTTTGTTCCTTTACCTTTTCGAAAACCAAACTGAGTATTTGAGAGTAATGCATTTTGTTCGACCCAATGGTCGACTCTTGAAAGGATCATTTTTTCCAATAACTTTCTCATGCATGATAGCATGGCAATCGGTCGGTATGAATTGTGATTAGACGCTGGTTTCCCAGGCTTTTGAATAGCTATTACTTTCACCTGTCGCCATTCTGGTGGCACAATGTTGTACTCCATGAAACAGTTGTACAGGTCAAGTAATCGTCTTTTAGCGATATCAGGGAGGTTTTTCAGAAGGTTGAATTTAATGTTATCGCATCCCGGGGAAGAGTTATTCGATGAAAGAAGAGACATGGAAAGTTCCAGCATTGAAAATGGTCCACCCAAAGAACCGGGATCAGTGACTGATTCTCGAAATAGCGGTTCTGCTGGTACGGAATCTGGGCAGACCTTTTTTGCGAAGCTGAATATCCATCGATTGGAGTATTCTTCACTCTCGTTGGTGGAAATGCGGTTCCGCATGTTGCGAGCCGTTTTCCAAAGTGTTGTCATTGAGGTTTCTCGCGATAGTCCCTCGACAAAACGTCGCCAGTAGCTACGTTTTTTAGCCTTGAGAAGATTTTTGAGCTTTCTTTCAAGCCTCAAATACTCTTCGAAAAGCTCAGACCTTCCGTGTTTACGGAAAGCCTTGAAAGCATCAGATTTCTCAGAATACAACTTAGTACATTCATCATCCCATCCAGGAGTGGCTGGTCTTCTTATGACAGATGTACTTGGAACACGTCGTTTCTGAGCTTCTAGTGCGCTTTTATGAATCAATTCGGTAAGGAATTGATACTCATCCAGTGGTGGAAGAATATCAGTTGATTCAATACCAGTTTTTACCGCCGATGCAAATTTTTGCCAATCAATGTTCTTCGTGAGGTCGAAAGGAACATTAACTGGCTCTGATCTTTGATAGCCACTTTTGATTGTAGTGACTATCGGCATGTGGTCACTATCATGGGGATCTTGGATTACCTTCCACGTGCAATCTAATGATAGTGAATTTGAACATAAAGACAGATCAATACGGCTTTGTTGACCATTCGGTCCTATTCGAGTTACTTCACCTGTGTTCAAAATATTCAAGTTGAAATCGTCGCACAAATCATAGAAAATAGGCGCTCTGTTATCGTCTCTAGTTTCGCCCCAAGCAATACCATGTGCATTCATATCACCCAGTATTAAAACTGGGGATGAGAGAAGAGAGACTGCGCTCCAAAGATGCCGACGATTAAGAGAGGCATTTGGAGGAATGTACACTGAAGCTATGCAAAGATCTTTATTCTTTACATTTACTTGGCAAGCGACGATTTCTAAACCATTAACAGTCGGAATGGGAATTCTGTAGAAAGTGTGACATTTTTTGATCCCCAAAAGAACGCCACCATAATGATCATTCCGATCTTGGCGAATAATATTAAAATCGTGGAAGTTGATTTCATCTTCAGAAGAAAGCCATGTTTCACAGAGTGCAAATACATCGCAATCGGAGTTGCGAATTAAAAACTTGAACACGTCCAATTTATTTTTCAGACTATGACAGTTCCACTGCAGCACAGTGATTGTATCTTGTATTGCCGTATTATCCATCGAAAGATACTAGTCCTGCAAGAAGGGGCCATGAAACAATCAATTGCTTCAGATAACTTTCTACTGTTGGAATAAAGAGGTCAATAATTGGCCTCAATGAATTCGGAATATTGAATAAGTTCAAAATACGATCCACAAGGTCCTTAAAGGATATCAATCCTCGCTTGGACGAGATTATTTTCTTAGAAGTGCGAGTAGCAGTTTTCTGCTCTGAGATATTCCTTGACAGATGTTTCTTTGTAACATCAGTTTTAGGCAATGGCGGGAATGTCTTACTGCAACATGGGTCAAAAGGCGCAGTATAGACTGGCTGCTTCGGAATTTTAAATAATCCCCCATTACCATCAGATTTCGGCAAGCTTCTAGGATGATTTTTGTTTTCTTACGGCGCAATCCTGGGAAGACAGTTTCTTCCTCTTTTCGGGTACGTGTACCTCCGCAGAATCATCCATATCGGCTACGTCAGAGTCCGATTCGTCAATGGAAATAACATCATAAAATCACTAACTTGAACGGCAGCTGAAATAGCAGCCGATCGTTGGCAGTTGCGGATGTGTCTTGCGACTTTACCATTTCCGCATACGACTGCTTGGAGCGCTGTACCAACGAGCGCTTCACTTTTTGGGTGCGCTTTCTGTACACCGGGCATTCTTGCAAACCATGGGGAGGATCCAAACCACAATAAGCACATTTTGTTGCTTGTTGTTGGCAGGCCTCCTCCTATGCTTCTCAAAACATTTGCCACAACGGGACTTGTTGTCGCAAAACTCGGCAGTGTGCCCCAGCTGTTTGCAGTTGGTACAATTGAATACCCTTGGCACAAAAAAGTCGCACCGGAAATAACATATTTTCAATGTCTACATATTTTGGGAGAATCGAACCGGCGAACGTCACCCGAAGCGAACCTGACTTAGAATACACTTTCTTACCATCTACCATGGCTGCTGAATGCAACTCTTTGCAATCCAGAATATCCACAGTAGATTGCAGGGCGTTCTTAATACGACCTTTTCCTGCAAGTACATCCTTGCAAGTCAGGCTCGCTGCGTTTATCACGCCTTCAATTTCGACCTCTCGCGAGGGGACATAAACTAAGTACTCAGTATTGTATGCCTTGTCTTTAGCAATATCATTTGCAATCTGATATGTAGATGCGGTTATGCGTAGTTTGTTCCGATTAATCTGATGAAAATCAGTTTTCGGAAAACGACGCGTCAAATCACGCTTGATGCCTAGAAAATCAAGGCTTTTCGCTTTCTGCCGGAAATAAACAACCCAGGGACCAGGTGATGTGGCCTGGTAAAATCGCGTGCGAACAACATTGTCTGTTGAAGGCAAATCGCCTTCACTCGCTTCGTCCATGTACGCAAAGAAAAACAAAACTTAAATAAATTTATTTAAGAAAAAAAAAACTTTTTTGGACCAGGCTAATGCCCACTCTTTCTGCACTGTCCGATTCTTTCTGTTTGAAAAAAAAGTGTAACCAACTCCACGCTGTGGAAACAGAACAGCGTGGAATGATGCCGTATGCAGACAATAGAATGCTGTTAGGTACTTAGCTTTGTTGTTGCTGCTTGTAGGTACCGGGTACGACGTCGTCGTTTGGGATGGATGATACTCCGTCACGGCACTGCAATGATCACCGGTTGGTGATTTACCAATTGCAGCCCGCTTCCTTCTGGCCGCCAGGAATTCACCTTGCGAAGAGTCCGGTGCCGTTTTTCGGCAGTAGCAAAATCGCGCGTTTAATTAAAGCGCACTTGGAAACGAAACTCTAATTCGCGTGAAGAGATGCAGATGTTCACGTCTGACTCAATCCGATGCGACACAGGGAATGAACGTAAATAGTTAAGAAGGGTGGCTGGTAAGTATGCAAGGTCTTTCCCTACTTTCAGAATTTATATGGACGGTTGTCCATGAAAGAAAAGGGGAGGTATTATATTGTCCAGAACCTCTCCAAATATAACGTGAAGAAGAGAATGAAACTGTGACATAATTAAAATATTCAAGGATCATAAAAATGGGATAAAGAGGACGATCAATGAAAAACGATTTTTCATCTTCGGTAACAACAGGTGGTTAGTTTATCAACTTTTCAGTTATAAGTTCAAGACCACAATAGAGCCTTTATTCTGTAAGACCGTTCGCAAGGAAAATATTCAAACTACACGAAAAACTTCTATTATATTAATATGAAGTGCCAAAGGCCAAATACTTACATTGTTATTACTCAAAAGAAGAAATGGTTCGATTAATCGAACCATTCATTTCATAGTACTGTTACAATAATTTCTATTGTAATTCTATTGCGATTGTTTATTAGGGATAGCATCGTTGTCGTCAGGTGTGCAATGTGCATCTGCTATATACCAACCTGCTTCTCTGTTAATTGTTCATCTTTGCTTCTAGCGTCAACTTTTTCACATCAAACATTGATATATCTCGTGGTATATTGTTTTTGTATTCAGGAGCAAGAGCCGGTGCTGTTTGGCAGGAAGCCATCAATTCAAACATCTATTCGGGATGGGAAAGTTTAGTAGTCTAGTCTGGCCTGCCTACCAACGTGTACTCCGTGCTGGCTCGTTTCGCTCTTCTGTTTCCTATAGTTCTGATCTCCATATACCTATCTACCTACATACATAGGTCGATCAGTCGCTCGGCTGCATTGAAAATCCATAAATAATTTTCCTCGCAGGATGGCACCATCTCTTTACCAGGTCCAGGCTGCGCTGTACAAGGTATACGGTCATAGAGTCTCGCTTGGAAATCATGTTTTGGTCGCGTCGAATTCCGTTGCATATGTTGTACCTATTTCTCAGGGAAAGGTAATCAATTTGGACAACGTTTGGTCGTCCTTCCATTCGTATACTGTATAGTCATACGTACTGGCGCTGGCGTTTCTGCTTTATTTGCCGATGATCAGACTTCCAGCCAAAAAAAGGATGCTTTTCTTCTTGGTACAAACAAACAAGCACGATTATGATTCATTGATTCGACGGTTGATGCAATGGTAGGGTCGAGATAAGTGCTGCATGAATTATGGAGAAAGTTTGGTCTGTCTTTGTTTGAAAACAAAGTTGATGGTCGTCAAAAAATTTCGATTAGAAGATAAATTAAACATGGTAAAAATAAAATAAAAATTCTAAGTTAATTTACGATTAAGGGGAACTGTTCTGTTTTCCATCTCACTGAACATATATTCATTTTATAGCAAAACAAAGAAATTCAGCACCAATCTCGTCGCTGTTTTATGCTGGCATGCGTGCTTAATGCTGACAAAAATTACAAAAATAAGAAACAAATCAAATTAACTTTTCATTGCTGAGTTTTTGATGGGATGAAAATGGGAGCTATAAAGATGAAGTGCCAGAAATCAGAGTACATATTGTTTTTCAACAAATACACTCATGTTATGATGTTTGTTACTGCCTCCCTTTTTATTTCAACTTTTCAGTTCAAGAATTGATTTTTCAATCTTCAATCAAAAGGAAACAAATTCTCCGTACACTAATTAATGATTTGAGTGTATTACTTCTACGTGAAGTTAAACAATTTACAGAACTGTGCAATAAAAATCCTATTCGACTAGATGCTGATGTCATATTAGAAATTTGAAAACAGTACTCGTCGATAGAACATCCTTCCGCACGCGATATCATATGAGCAAATCAAACCACCTTCCTTTTGCCAGTGGAGATATATCAGCTTCCACACCGATATTCTTCCCTCCCCCTTCAGACGGAAGTTTGGCAGAAGGAAGGTCGTGCGATATGTGCCATCACAAATATTGCCCTCCGCTCGCTTTCAAATCGACTTCTATAAAAACATTCTTCATGCCTGCCGTATCCTAACGGAACTATCAATTCTATACTTTCGCCTCTAATTCTATCATGAACATGTACGTATAAGTTTGGAAGATGATATTAGCATTTCCATATCATTGTAAATTCTCTGTGTTTAACCTGGATATTCCTCGACGGACAATCGGATTTGAAAACATATACTACTGATGAAGAAAGGATCTCCATGGGGTGACGCCTATAGGATCCTTATGGCTAAGACCAAAGGGGGCTCTTCACCCCCCGAACGGGCACCGGACCGGTTGGCGAGGATTATCGAAGTACTCTTCCCGTCCCGAGCCACAAGTCCCTGGCCTCCTCCTGCGCTGCAAGGCGCTGGGAGTGTGGCCGAAATGGTGGCTCCGGTGATGAACAAAGAGTTACTCACGGTGGCTGCGATGAACAAAGCTCCAGGGCCTGATGGAGCTCTAAACAGTGCACTCAAGGCAGCGATCATAGCGAACACGAACATGTTCAGGCAAGCTATGCAGATATGCCTGGATGAGTGTCGTTTCCCTGAGAGATGGAAAAGGCAGAAGTTGGTACTGCTGTCGAAGGCCGGGAAGCCTCCGGGCGACCCATCGGCGTACAGACCAATTTGCCTGATCGACACGATGGGTAAACTGCTCGAGAGGATCATCCTCAACAGGCTCGCCCCGTACGCAGAGGGTACGGATGGCCTGTCGAGTAACCAGTTTGGTGTTCGGAAGGGTAAGTCCACGGTGGACGCTATCAACTCAGTGCTAAAGACTGCAGAGGTAGCAATCCAACGGAAAAGGCGAGGAATTCGATACTGTGCGTTGGTGACACTGGACATGAAGAACGCATTCAATAGCGCAAGCTGAGATGCCATCGCGCTCTCGTTACACCGGCTTAGCCTGTCGGTGGGACTGTACCGGATCTTGGAAAGCTACTTCCTGAACCGTGTGCTGCTATACGAGACCGATGCCGGTCAGAAAAGTGTTCCCATTACCGCAGGAGTTTCGCAAGGGTCAATCCTGGGCCCGGTACTATGGAACCTGATGTATGATGGGGTTCTGAAGCTAAAGTTCCCTCCTGGTGTGAAGATCGTCGGCTTTGATGACGATGTAACCCTAGAGGTCTACGGGGAGTCAATCCCCGAAGTAGAACTAACCGCAGATGAGTGCGAGAGGCCTTGAACTCGTTCAACATAAGACAGAGGTGGTTATCGTCAGTAACCGTAAGTCGGCACAACATGTAGTTGTTCACGTGGGAGACGTCGAGATCACTTCAAAGCGGAGTCTGAAGATTCTTGGGGTCATCATAGACGACAAGCTTACCTTCGGTAGTCATGTCGAATATGCGTGCAAGAAGGCTTTGAGTGCTGTGGCGGCATTATCGAGGATGATGTCCAACAGCTCCAAGGTGTGCACCAGTAGACGTAGGCTACTGGCAGGCGTTGCCGCATCTATCCTTAGGTACGGCGGCCCGTCCTGGGCAAAAGCACTGGGGTTAACCAGTTACCTGCAGAAACTGGAGAGCACCTACCGCTTGATGTGTCTCAGAGTGATATCGGCCTACCGCACGGAATCGCACAACGCATCCTGCGTGATAGCGAGTATGATGCCAGTCGGGCTGGTCATCCGGGAAGACGAGGAGTGTTTGAGCTACGTGGCACCAGAGGAGCCCGCGAGCGTACCAGGGTGACTTCGGTTGCCAGATGGCAGCGCGAGTGGGAAAAGGAAGGTGGACTCGAAAGGTAGGTGGACCCATCGGCTGATTCCTAACATATCAAGCTGGGTGGGGAGACCCCATGGGGAAGTTCACTTCCATCTGACACAATTCCTGTCAGGCCATGGCAGTTTCCACACCACAGGTTTGGGCAGTACCACCACAGGTTTGGGCACGCGGAGGTCCCCGTCTACCCTGACTGCCCAGGTGTTGACGAAACTGCAGAGCACATACTGTTCGTATGTCATCGCTTCGACGTCGAAAGAAGAGCAATCCTAGACGTTTGCGGCCGGGACACAACTCCGGATAACCTTATCCAGAGGATGTGTCAAGCGGTGGAGAAGTGGAACGCAGTCTCGACTGCAACCACTCAGATTGCCTGCAGCTTGCAGAGAATCTGGCGCGCCGAGTAGCAATCGACAAGCAGTACTAACTTGTGATTGGTTAGTTAGAGCGAAAAGTGCCGAACGCGGAGAAGTGTGTGAATGGTCTGCCCATGCAGAGGTAATGGCGCAGCGGGTGGCAACCGACATCGTTACCTCGAAGCATGGCAGAAGTGTGAATGAATAGGTGTATGCATGGACTGCACACGCCGTGCTGGGAGTAGCGCAGGAATGTTGGTTCCTATGACTACTGATACCCCGCGGCGTGGCAGAGGAGTGTGGGTGAGCATCCAAGTCAGTCTCACATGGTATGAAAGGAATGAGCACACAAATTAGTCTCACA
The DNA here is from genome assembly GCF_024139115.2 of Armigeres subalbatus. Lineage (NCBI taxonomy): Eukaryota > Metazoa > Arthropoda > Insecta > Diptera > Culicidae > Armigeres > Armigeres subalbatus. Next base: position 148,821,729 of record NC_085141.1, read on the forward strand.
CGGTATGTTTGAGTTTACCTAGTCTCAAACGGTATGAGCGAGGTGAGCACCCAAGTCAGACTCACATGGTATGTCAGAAGTGGGAACCTAAGCAAAATGTCCTACAAGGGATGTCAGAGCGAGAGTTAGGTCGAATGACTAGAGTAGTATGTGTTAGCGCGAACTGAATGAAAGAGGTGAGCATCCAAGTCAGACTCACATGGCATGATAAAGGTGGGCATTTAAGTCAGACCCACATGGCATAAGAATGGTGAGCAAGTTTGGAGCAGACACAAAAACGGGAGAGACAGTCTCCAGGGGATGAGCTCCCTGGGGGCCACTCCAAAACGCGGAGGGTTACTACCCCGAACAAGGGTAGTGGGGCTGGGAAGCTGAACCCCGGCCAGGTACCTCCAAAACCGGGGGAAGAAGGACCTGGAAAGGTCCGTCCACCCAGGAAAGACGGTGGTAATGGGTTACGGCAGGCTGAAAGCTCTCAGCCGCACTAGACCAGGGAAATAGAGGGGGATGACGCCTCCTGGACCCTGGTCAAGAACAAGAGGAAATCGAAGACGTCAAGGGCCGAAAAGAAGGCCCAGGCGAAGTAGGCGGGTAGCAAGAAGTCTAGGGTAGGCGCCAATCGCTCCAGGGGCGATGTCCTAATCATCAAGACGGACGAGGCTAAGTACTCGGACGTCTTGAAGGCGATGAGGAGTGACGTCAAGCTCGGTGAACTCGGCGCCGACGTACGTCGAATAAGACGTACCCGGATGGGCGAGATGATCCTCGAGCTGAAGCGGGGCGTCTCGCAAAAGGGCGCCGCCTACAAGAGGTTGGCGGAGGAAGTCCTTGGCGAGACGGTCAAGGTGAGGGCACTCACTACGGAGGTGAATCTAAGGGTTAAAGACCTGGACCAGATCACCGAAGTCGAAGAGCTCGTCACGACACTGTGGCGACAGTGTGAAATGGAGACGCCCACCGCAGCCGTTCGGCTACGGAAAGGTCCGGCAGGGACGCAGGTAGCATTGGTTCGGCTATCTGCAGCGGACGCCTCCAAGGTAGTCAAGTTAGGGAGCGTCAAGGTGGGATGGTCAGTGTGCCCTGTGGGCATATACGAGCAACCCGAAGTTTGCTTCAAGTGCCTGGAACCGGGGCACAAGCAATGGGACTGCAAAGGCCCTGACAGAAGCAATCTCTGCCGACGCTGCGGATTGGAGGGACATAAGGCACAATGCTGCACGAACCCTCCCAATTGTTTGATTTGTTCCAGCAAAGCTGTGAACAGCAAGCACCCCATGAGGGGTTCGATGTGCCCGGTGTTTAAGCGTGCTGCAAAATCACAGTGCAGGTACCGCAGCTGGCTTGCTCGGCCTCACCCGAGTGTTTGGTGTGCGCAGGTTTAGAGGAAACGGCGGAACACGTGTTGTTCGTGTGCCCACGTTTTCGCGCAATGCGTGACCACATGCTTGCCACATGTGGTCTGGACACTACCCGGGACAACCTAGTTCGGAGGATGTGTAAAAATGAAGTTGGCTGGAACGCCGTTTTATCGGCTATCGCCCAAATCGTCTCGGAGCTACACAGAAGGTGGCGCGTGGATTCAAGGATGGCTAGTTCAGGCGCAAATAAGAGGTGGTCCAAGGGATCGGAGTCGGCTTCATGGATCATACCGGTGGTCATGCTCTGTGGTCGAACTCGATCCTTTTATCGACCAAGTGGCCGCGCGAAGGACAACATGGTATCGTCGCTTTCGCGGCGTCGGTCAACCGGGCGGGTTCCGAGCCCGAGGACGGAAAGGGGTCCTCGTCAAGGCTGGGGCAGGCGAAGGCACCGCGTCGGCAAGTCCCTCTGTGTGTTGGCGAATAGACCCTGTCGCAGAGAGGTCAATTTGGGGTGCACGCGGCATCATCATTCTTGATACAAGTCGTGCAGAGGGAAGCAGGCGCGAAGTCGACCCTTCCCACATTCCGAGGACATAGGGGGTGGTAAGGCCACCTGAAAAGCCGGCTATGCGCTGGCACGATACCATGGTGTTCTTCTGAAAAAGCGAGTCACGATGTTCGATGCTGCAAGGACACGCAGCTAACCTAAAAAAACACAGACATCACCTCAACTCGTCAAACTGAGTCGATTGGTATAAAACACTATGGGTCTCCGTGCCTTCTGTAAAAAGTTTGTTTTTGGAGCGAACATATAGCCTTTACGTACTTTGCATACGAGAAAGGCAAAACATTCTGCACGTACTGATTTCTATTCTCAAATGTAAGTTCATTGGATAAATAGTCCCCTCTACATGGTTCCATATTGGAAAACGTTTGACGTATGAACAATACAGGCCTTAAAGTGGCACTAATGTAGCTGTTCCATTGCACTTAACGAAAAACAACTTTGCATACGAGAAAGGCAAAACATTCTGCACGTACTGATTTCTATTCTCAAATGTAAGTTCATTGGATAAATAGTCCCCTCTACATGGTTCCATATTGGAAAACGTTTGACATATGAACAATACAGGCCTTAAAGTGGCACTAATGGAGCTGTTCCATTGCACTTAACGAAAAACAACATTGTGCATTCAAAATGCTATTATAAGACTAAGCCTCTCATGATTGCTATGAGAATGCTTATTTTGAACAGCCAGGTTTTCGAAATGCTTATTTACAGCATGGAGCATTTGCAATGCCAGTATAATGCTACTATAGTGCTTACTCTAATGCTTATTGGTTACCTGGGTAGGCATGAGACATTAAATATTAGTATATTCTAGGTAGGTAGATACATCACATTTTCTCCCCATACGCGCAAAATCACACCCTTCGTTTGCACAGCCGACATCAAACAACAGGGTAAATGAGAGCACTTTACACATTCATTCAATCATTGCAATACTTAAACTCTACAGCTCTCAGTAGACCTATATTCAATGGCGCAAAACGGCCCATTAACCCGATAAGTGCGAGACCGCAGGCGGAGGGGATGGAATAAATAATTAATCAATTGAAAAGCATATCAGCTTTACTTCCGGAAATCGGACACGTGCCGCCCCACTTACCGAGTAGTAGAATTGACATAAGCATGACGCTGATCCTCAGGTTCGTTCTTTGCATCTCAAGCGGCATCTAGGAGGCTTCCTTCTATGAAACACTCTCTGCTTAAACTAATGATGAAGTGGAATCTTTCGCCTTCTCCGCAGCACACGATAATGATGTGATAATACAATTGAATTCTGCTATTTCCTGCTGAACTAACTTTTACATCATGCTGCGTCTCAATGAGCAGAGGAGCAACACTTCAAATCCTTGAGAGCTTGCTTGCCACCAACAAATTGTTATTATTCGATTTATACTGGGAAAAACACTCTTCGTTATCTTCCTTTCCAAAGCCGGGCACAAATTTTTAGATGAATCACTAGCTAGACACTCTGACGTTGACACACTACTAAATTGGAATTCTTAGTCTAGCTTCGATACCAACTTCAGCTTTAACTTTCGATCTGCTTTCAAAATGCGATGAATTGCTATGCTAATGATTGCTACTCACTTTCTTCAACACTTCACTATGACGGCTGGTCTGGGATTTGCTGTTGGGTGGTGAAGTGAGAACTTGGATTTGGAAAATATTCATGCCTGGCGTTACCCACTATAATTTCAAATGCAAGTAGGGATTGAGAAATAGTTTTTTCGCTGATTACTTATACGTAGGAAATAGGTACTAAAGTAATTTCCATAAAAGTACCTCTACATATGAATTCAAGGAAGTGACATTTTGCGCATAGGTATTTTACACAATTTTTAGGTAAAAAATAACATAAGACTTTCCATTAAAATGTAACTTTTCGTGGGCAAATTAGCCGAACAAACTTTGGATTTCGAATTTGATTGTTCTTATAGCCTTTATGTGCAGTGTACAAAAAAGACAAAATGAACGATCATATATAGTGTGCGTTATTTGTAGATTGAATTACATTCCGAAAATTTTACTTCATCATTATCGTATTATTTACCGTTAAAAAAAATAATTTACGAATCTGGTGCAAACATATATACTAAAAATCTGATTAACTCAGCAGTAGTATACGCAACTCAACAAAACACCAAGTCAAGCGCAACATGTCATGGTTCTTTAAATCACACAACATATTACAGATTCGTTACAATATAAGAAAATAATTTTCTAAATATTATTGTGAAATTAAATTGAATTGAATGACATTTTCTACTGAACAAAGCGAAATTTTCACATTTTGCACACAGCGTTGTTGAAAACTAAAAAATGCCAAAATCCATGATTTAATCTTCCACTCTAAGGATTTATAACTGGCTGCATTGTTGACTGTTATGATGAAAATCACTTATTTGATTGTTTGCTTTCTCTTACATACAATTTTGAATTTCTAAACCATTTTAGTTATTCAAACACGGTTATCTTCTATCCAAACTTAGCGCACTGTCACTACTTCAGCCAAAAAATTTAAACTGCCCTTGAAATTATAAAATATGCAAAACCGTACTGGTAATTGTCATTACTGGGCAATCAGCCCACTTGACATCTCACTCACAACTTCAAGATCAGAAATCACACTTAATACTTTTCGTTACCGTACTGTTCTCTAAAGAACATCACGGAAACAAAAATACCTCCTGCCAATCAAGGATTATTTATTCACAAATCAATTCCGCTTCTTCGACGCCGGATTTTGCTCCTACAAACATCTCTGAATTTTTCTCTCAGTATCACTCACTTTTCTCTTTTATTATCACACCTGTAATCAAACGCCAATGAATTGCACTAATTCCAGTGGACCAACCGGGTGTTTGCTTAACTAGAATCCCCCAGCCTCAGCCAGTTGATTGCATTCATCGCACAACGGCCAACTAGAAACGGTCGTTTCTATTTTCAACGCTAACAAAAATTGCTTGAATTAAATACAGCATTCAACAATAAACCGCCTCGAGAGCACCCGCCAATCACCTTCACAAAATAGATACCGTCTCACGCGCGATTTAGGTTGTTCAATTCAACTTCGACACGCAAACCACATCGAAGCATACGCGAAGAAACGATAAAAGAGCACACGTTACACGTCCACGCCAAATGCCGGCTATGATTCTACTGCTGGCTGGAACGGAGCTGTAGTCACTCGTATCGGAGCAGCGTGGCTACATCTCAGTCATTACGATCCGCCGCGAGAGAAATTCAAACTGATAGTGCGGACCTCGAGACACGGGCGCGCGCTGGCTGTATTCTCCATACGCTTCAATATTCGACAGACTTCCAGTTCCAGCAAAAGGTCCAGTCCACGCGCGTAATGTGCTAAACATATGTTTTGAACAGGATATCGCTCACCATAGCACTATAGCTCGAAGCTAAGAGCTAGGAGAAGAGAGCTTATGTGAAACTCTCACAAGAGTAGAAGGTAAGAATCACGCTAAAAGTTGCACGCTCAACTCGTATAAATGTTAATTATAGACAAATATGAACATTATTTAGTAAGAATAATAATAATACAACTTTTATAATACTTCCTTCAATTTATAGTTACAAAACATAACAAAGCTTAACATAACTGTGGTGATGAATTCGTAAATAGCTCCAGAACTTTTAAAATTGAGCTAACGCAAGACCACGAAGCGAATATTACCTGGAACGCAAGACCACGAACCGAATATTACCTGGAATTTTAGCGTTAATTAGTTAATTAGATTTTTGTTATATATATTCTCGCTTAACTTTTCAAAAGGTCCTAAGTAACATTTTTTTCATGAATTAATTTGAGTACTGCAATCAAAAGCTTTCATATTGGTCTGTTCATTGCGCTATTCAAATTAATTCATGAAAAAAATGTTACTTAGGACCCTTTGAAAAGTTAAGCGAGTATTATTTTATTACATCTTGGGGGTCGTCCAGAAACCACGTGGTCATATATGGGGGGAGGGGGGTGCGGTGGAAAATGGCCACGATAAGCCACATGGGGGGAGGGGGTGTTGCTCTCGAACCACGTGGTTTTTTTACACGAAAAACTTTTGGTGAATAACAATAGCGGTGTAAAAAATATAAATCATTAAAATTTAATGATTTAATCATTAAACGCAAAGCGCATCTTAGGGCCGATGCCCACGTAGCTTTTTTTCAACTCAGCGTTGAAAATACGTAGGTGTGCATCGAGAAAAACCGGTAACGCAGCGGTTAAAAAAATCAGAACAGTCCCGTGAGAAATACGTTTGAAAAAAATTTTCATATTTTATTTTTTTTTACATTCTAATGAATTTCTTCGACAAGTTCTTTCGAATCTTCACCAGAAATTCTTCTTCATTTCCAAAAGAAGTTTTTCGAACATTTTAAGGAGTGCACTTCAAAATGTTGTCTCCAGTTAGCTTTGCGAGCAAAGGCGTAGGATTACTAATCCGGAGATGACAAGTTCGATTCTCATTCCTGACTAGGATGTTTTCGGGTGGGAAACATTCTCGACACCCTATGTATAGTGTATCCATCGTACTAGCTACACAAGATATATAATCGTCTACTAAGTTGAAAAGCAGACCAACTTCCAGTCATAGAAGAAAAAGAAGACTTCTAAATTTTTCAAGAAAAAATCTTCTGAATTTCCGAAAAATATTAAACAGCCAATGCCACATGAAACACTTTGATATTTCCATTGATTTTGTGTTTTTGGATTTTTTTTTCAAATTTGGAATTTTGAAATGAAAATTTTTCGAAATACTTTTTTACGCGATTTGTGAATTCTATCACATTTTTTTAAATTTTCAAATATTTTTTTATTCGAGGCATTATTTAGAAATTCTTTGGATTTGCAAATAATAAATTTTTAGGTTCATGTTTTTTTTAATTTGCACCATAAATTCTTCCAAAATTTCATCGGGAATTCATTCTTCTTCGGGAACTCATTTTGATTTCTTTGTTCATTTTCATTTATTTAGTTAACATCTAAACAGATAACACTGAATCAACAATTTGACGCCACAATGCACGGTTCGAGGCCGCATCTCTCCATCCTCGGATACGCCCCACGCTCGCCAAGTCGTTCTGCACCTGGTCTGCCCATCTCGCTCGCTGCGCTCCACGCCGTCTCGTACCTGCCGGATCGGAAGCGAACACCATCTTTGCAGGGTTGCCGTCCGGCATTCTTGCAACATGTCCTGCCCATCGTACCCTTCCGGCTTTAGCTACCTTCTGGATACTGGGTTCGCCGTAGAGTTGGGCGAGCTCATGGTTCATTCTTCGCCGCCACACACCGTCTTCTTGCACACCGCCAAAGATGGTCCTAAGCACCCGTCTCTCGAATACTCCGAGTGCTTGCAAGTCCTCCTCGAGCATTGTCCATGTTTCATGTCCGTAGAGGACTACCGGTCTTATTAACGTCTTGTACATGACGCATTTGGTGCGGTGGCGAATCTTTTTCGACCGCAGTTTCTTCTGGAGCCCGTAGTAGGCCCGACTTCCACAGATGATGCGCCTTCGTATTTCACGACTAACGTTGTTGTCAGCCGTTAGCAAGGATCCGAGGTAGACGAATTCCTCGACCACCTCGAAGGTATCCCCGTCTATCGTAACACTGCTTCCCAGGCGGGCCCTGTCGCGCTCGGTTCCGCCCACAAGCATGTACTTTGTCTTTGACGCATTCACCACCAGTCCAACTTTTGTTGCTTCACGTTTCAGGCGGGTGTACAGTTCTGCCACCTTTGCAAATGTTCGGCCGACAATGTCCATGTCATCCGCGAAGCAAATAAATTGACTGGATCTGTTGAAAATCGTACCCCGGCTGTTACACCCGGCTCTCCGCATGACACCTTCTAGCGCAATGTTGAACAACAGGCACGAAAGTCCATCACCTTGTCTTAGTCCCCGGCGCGATTCGAACGAACTGGAGTGTTCGCCCGAAATCTTCACACAGTTTTGCACACCATCCACCGTTGCTCTGATCAGTCTGGTAAGCTTCCCAGGGAAGCTGTTCTCGTCCATAATTTTCCATAGCTCTACGCGGTCTATACTGTCGTATGCCGCCTTGAAATCAACGAACAGATGGTGCGTTGGGACCTGGTATTCACGGCATTTTTGAAGGATTTGCCGTACAGTAAAGATCTGGTCCGTTGTCGAGCGGCCGTCAACGAAGCCGGCTTGATAACTTCCCACGAACTCGTTCACTAATGGTGACAGACGACGGAAGATGATCTGGGATATCACTTTGTAGGCGGCATTAAGGATGGATGATTTCTTTGTAGGTTCAGCTAAACATTGCTTTAAATCTTTACCATGCAAAGATGCACAGGAAATGATTTAGAAATTTCAAGGAATTTTCACATCAGAAAATCTTTTAAAATTTGATTTAATTTTTTAAGGAATTCCTACTGGAAATGCTTCGAAAGTACAACCTTCACAAGTACTACAAAAGTACATTTTATTCGTTATTTCCACTTGTAAAAACATCAGAATTTCCTCGGGAAATTCATTAGTGGTGTTTCAGATGAACTTTTTTCAATTTTTTACTGGAAAGTCTTAGGAATTTCCATCGGAAATATTTTGACATATTCCGAAGAAATTTAAAAAAACTGCTGAAAATGTCTAAGAATTTCTTTTGGAAAACGAAAAAAAAATCCATTGGAAATTTAGAAGAATTTACTTTGAAGATTCATTAAAGTTGCCCAGGATTTTGAAAAAATATCTTTAGAGATTCTGTAAAAAAAGTAAGCTGAATTTTTTTTTCTAATTTATACTGGAAATGCTTCGGAATTTGATGTTTATGGGAATTTTCATTGTAAATATGCATTTCGGATCCTTCTACGGATTCTTCTATAGTTATTCAAAATTTCTACCGAACATTTTTCGGAACTCTTCCACAGAATTTCGCAAAAGAATGTCGTTGGAGTTCTAAAGATTTTTCCGTGGTGACTCCGAAAAATATCTTATCAAAATTAAAAAAAAGGGTTTCCCTTGCAACTCCAGAATAATTATACTTGAAAATTAGGAAGATCTTGGAATTTAAAATAATTTCAAGCAATAAATGTAGGCAATAATTTAGGCTTAAGAAGCCTAGTTTTTATGATATTGAATAATTAGGATAATTGATCGAAAAATTTAATAATGCACCTAAATGTTCTAAATGCACAAAATTCTAGTAGTGCGTATGAAAAAGGTTATGACATAGAGAAGCTTGCATTTAAAAAATCAACATGAAATTCTAAATAAAATGCTTTTTAAATTCATAAAAGGGTCTTAAAACTAAGGAGATTCTTGCGATATGAAAAAAAGTGGCAGTGTTCCAGAAAAAAACACTCCAAGTCCTAAAACAATCTAGGTTAAAAAATAGTGTTTTAATAAATTGAATTCCAAAACAAATCTCAACCCTTTCAGGACGAATGGGTCATATGTGCCCAGCGTTTTAGATTGTCTATAAAATCACAAAAGAGAGCTAGGCCACCATTTTCTTCAGTAAAATTGTTCATCTAGATATTGGCTTTACATTAAAAATATGGGAGCTCAAATTTGACTGACCCTGAAAACTCAGATATCCGAAACCTTGGGAAGATTTCGATTCTAAGAGCATGCAAATGAAGTTGAAATGTTCGAATCATTCTGAACACTCAGATAAGTTGGGTCATACTGAACGTTAAGCCAGTGATTAATATTCAGGAATACGAGATGCTCAAGGTACTCCAAAATGCTCTCAAGTTCAGCCCACGATATCTACCAGAACAATCAAGACATTTGCAATGTCCTCATCATCGGTATATATCCAATCCGATGAAATAAGCATATGATCATAATTTCCAATAACATGAGATCCAAGAGACAAGGTACCCAAAATTATCTTGAGCCAACATCAAGTTGCACAATGACTATGAGGTTTGTTCGCAAACTTTTTTTGTAGGGCCTTAGAAGCACTGGGTTCACGGACTTGAATGATTAAGTAGTTCAAACATTACGACTTCCAGGACGTTTTGTATAACCTAAAAAGTCTGTAGTAGCTTGTATAAGTAATAATTGAATTCATATCAACCCAATGGACCTACTGGGATATTATATCATACATAGTTCATCCTAAGTTGGTTAATTGGATGAATCAAATGATCCGAACTCCAAAATAATAATTGGTCTATAATACATTCATTCTTCTATGAGTCGCTTATGAAAGGACCATTGACTGAAGCATATTCGAGATGTGGAATAGAAGTTCCTTTCAAAATTATTCGAAAGAACCATCTGAGTGACCAAGAAAATATTTTTAGTATGGCATCATTGGCTTCCACGAGTCGATATCACAATATAATTTCAATGAAGAATTAGAAATTTTGAGAGATGAGCTAGCTCTGGATTGAAAATCTCTTTAATAGAGAAAAAATAGAAATTTTCCATAATAAAATAGGAAATTGCCAATAAAGAAATCAGGGTATGAGTATTAAATAAATATAGAATTACTACAAATAATGCAAAATTTCCATAAACAGTTGAAAATTTTCCACAAAACAATAATAAATTAGTACTTGGAAAAGCAAAAATTGCAATTATGAAATAAGAATTTTCCATAAAGAAATCAAAATGTTTCACGAAAAAAAAATACAAAATTTTCGTGAATAAATCAATATTGGCAATAAACAATTACAAAACTTTTATTTTGCGGAAAATATAATAATTATTTATTTCTAATATTGATTTATTTATGGAATGTTTGTATTTTTTCCGTGGAAAATTTTGATTTCTTTATGAAAAATTCTTTTTTTTTTATATTTGCAATTTTTGGTTTTAAAAGTGTTAATTTATATTTGTTTTGCGGAAAATTCTTAATTGTTTATGGAAATTTTGCATTATTTGTAAAAAAAATTAATGGCAAGATCGAGTGAAGAACCCTAAATATGTACGTTAAATCTTGTTTACATCATCCTGACTGTAGATTTAAAATGAAAACTTGCATTTTAAGCGAAAACTTCAATTAACAATCAACTATAATTCAGGCAAACGAATATAAAGGATATTTTGTTACGGTTCTGATTAGAATCAAATAATCTTGGCATACTGAAGAGAGTTTTGAGGTTCTGAATAAAACTTGTATGCCCTGAGAAAAACCTATTAATATTGGAAGGTAAACTAATTTGATGATTCTGAAAACAATACTGGAATTTCTACTCAAAAGAAACAACAGTAGGAGGTTTTATTTGCATCTCTAAGATTACATATTAACTTTGTGATTCTCTGATAAAATTTTGTTGTAAGAGTTCAGTTCAGATGCTTCGCTTTGGTTAATATTTAAAGAATTTTCAGAACCTCCAGAGCTACGGAAGGTCCCAAATACTTTTAGGAATGTAAAGCGATATTTAGTGATGAACTTTATAATTTATAATTTTTCTCGAAATTTTTATAACATATTCGAGTCCACATTTTTTTGTATCCTCCTGATGCATCGAAGGTGTGCGAGTTCTAGATATCATAATACCCGATACACATTACAACATGATAATATCATCAAAATTTTCGAATTCATGAAAATTTATAATTTCTATGCTGGGTTTAGTTTGATTTTGAATCAATTGAAATTGTCCATCTTCAAAATTGATCGGATTAACCATATGTTTTAGTTACATATGGTCCTTTTTTTATTTTTTGTACTTTAAAAAAACACGTGGTTAAAGGGGAGGGGGAAGGGGGGGGTCCGTCAAATGACCACGATAAGCCACATGGGGGGAGGGGGGTGAAATTCTTCAAAAATATGACCACGTGGTTTCTGGATGGCCCCTTGGTTGGTCACTTGGCTCTTCATCTTTGTTTTGATATTTATTTTATATGAATAGTATGAAAATGTAATTAAAAAAGTTTAACTATTCGATCATGGTAACCTTAACGATGCATTGGTTAATTTTGCACATTTGATAACCTAACTACTATGTACTCTAATATCCACAATATACACACTTAATTTTTTTTACCGGGGTCGGTTATCAGATTACCGAAATCTCAACAGCTGAGCTCTCGGTAGTCAGCTCGGTAAACTACGGTAAAATAATACCGAGCATACCGGTAATTTCCAAGACAATTCTCGTGTCAAAAAATCAGTTTTACAGATGTCTCAGTACTTTTCTAACAGTAATTCGGTATTTTTTTACGGTACATTTGTAAAAATATTCGAAATGTTTGTAATTTTTTTTTATTTCAGTCGTAATTATTAAAAACAAAACTGATGAATTAAATATATTTTTATTATTCATTTGGAATAACTCAATGCGCACATTATTTTGTTCGTTTTTACCAAGGGGGACGACCAACGCTTGCACATTTCGGGAGATATTTTTCGTGGGAAATCGCGCAAATCCCACTTTATTGAAAATAAAATCAGATTCTTTGGGAACAAAAAAGGCAAAAAACTAAAAGTAATACGGAATGTTTTCATCGTAAAAATAGGCAGTAAACAATGAGAGTAGATGCCACGTGTAGATGAAAAGCTGGAAGATCTCCGAGCGTCCTTTCTCGTCAGTTATGCCACCTCGAGGAAAATTCATCTAAGAGGAATTTGCTGAAAAAGTAATGTAAAACTAAGTTTATCCAACAAAGCTTAATTATATTACTTACAAGATACAGCACAACACCTAATTTGTTTGATTTTTTCTGCTCTGCTCAATTTCAAACACGAAAAGATTTTAAAAAATGGCGCTATCTCGTGCATCACGCAAGCCTACTAGCGTAATGGGCCAAACACAATTGATACGTTTGCGTGCGTTTTGACAGTTTTCCCATGGAAAAACTGTCAAAACGCACGCAAACGTACCAATTGTGTTTGGCCCATAACTGAGGACTCGGTTTTAAATGTACCGACATTGGTAAAATGATTTACAGAACACGGTTAAAAATATAGAAGTATCTACGACAACCGGGGAGCTCGGTGGTTAACATTTTTGACATTTCTTTCTACAGAGCGATCGGTGAACAATATTACATATGTCAGTAATTTTCCGACCGTTAGCCGAGCTTCCGGTAAAAAATATTTTTTACAGGATAAAATCAGTAAAAAAAATTACCGAGCTGCAATTATGAATTTAAGTGTGTACATTTGATAACCTAAATTGGAACCAGCTTATTGTTCCGAAGCTAAGTAACGTGCCCTGAGCCGATCTTTACACTCACCAAAGCGTTCATTTAATTACCCAATTCCTGAGGGTAGGCTCTGATATAGGGTGTAAATGGAAATTTCAAGATTGAGGTCTGTCACGGGGGTCTCCAGTAGCCTTGGGAGCATAGGCGTAGGATTGCCAATCCGGAGATGACGGGTTCGATTCTCGGTCCGCTCTAGGATGTTTTCGGGTGGGAATAGTGTATCATTGTACTTGCCACACAAGATACATACGGTGGGCAGTGTAGTTCGCCTCCGCACGGTACCCACTGGGAACGATGGTCGGTCAACACTAGTTGACGTGACCAGGCGGCTAAATGAGCTACATTGCGCATTGAGGCTGACGCCAGTAAGGTCTCAATTATGGTTCTGGCAGGCACGTCAAGGCTATGTGTATTGTGTATGGTATATTGTAATATTGTGAAGTGAGGGCTGGCAGTCTGACATTCTACTCTTCCAGTAGGGCCGGGTGATACCGACCCGAAACGGCGCGTGGTCTAATGGCCAAGCTGTCTTCCGTACCATAAAACCGTGGCGGGCCTTGTAGCGCGTCGCCCAATCTATTGGGTGGGAGTAGGCTCAGATGCCCTTTTCTCACTTGCGATGGTCTGGGTCTGAACACGCAAGTGTCAACCCTCGCATGGCCTCCCTGCTTGCCGCAAGGCAGGCATAGATAACCATGGGATCATTAAAGGCGACTACTCCAGCAGGATTCGACGGCAGCCGCAAGGGGGACCCATATAGCAATTAGTTTTGACAATCAAAAATCGTTAGAGATAGAGGTGGTGGACCCCTTTGCCAAAGGTGGTCTAGCGAGGTCCCCTAACAGAGAGGAGTGACGGTTGCTGCAACTGGCAGTACCGAAGACTCTCCAGTGGTGGTAGGGAGTAGCCCTGTCTGCACGCCCGATGAGTCACTACCAGGGATACCGGTGGTGGCCGAGAAACTCGATGACATTATCGAGTTCATAAGCGGTAAGCAGAACACAAACAAGGAAATTAAACAGAGCCTGTTGGTGCTTCGGCAAGCTGTTCGAGTCGCAAGACAAGAACAGGACGCTTTCATTAGGCGTGTTGCGGGAACAGAAAAGGTAGCAAAAAGTACCCAGACTAAGGCCCTCTCCTACCCTACCGGTGTTACTACGGCCGATGAGGCGACCGACTTTGCCCTTACGGTCAGCGAGGGCAAGAAAACGCCCAACTCGAAGCGACCCAGACGCGCTATCATAAAGGCCAAACGTCGTCTGGACAGTGCACCGGAACCCGAAGGGCGTGTGCCCAAGAAGGTGAAAGGCATCAAACAGGCGCAAGTCGCTGGGCCACTAGATGGCCCCAGCCGGCCATTGGTATCTGCCCAAGGGAATGAAAATCCCTGGCAGCTAGGATCAGTAGGGAGCGGAAGTCGAACACCCTTCGACCTGCAAAGAAGGTGAAGTACAGAGGCGAGGCTTTGCTTATGAAAACCGACAAGGCCAAGTACGCCGATGTCCTCAAATCGCTGCGATCGGCCGATAGCCTTTCGGTCCTGGGTCAGGATGTGCGCAGCGTCAGACATACCAAGAACGGTGAAATAACCTTGGTACTGAAGCGTGGCGCGCAATCTAGCGGGGTAGCGTAAAAAGCTGGCCCATGAGGTCTCGGGTGATAACGCTTAGGTCAGGTCGTTGGGTGCGGAAGTGACCCTCCAGTGTAAGCAACTGGACGAGGTCATGACGCAGAGACGTCGTCTCTGCCGCCAAAGAGCAGTGCGGCACAGAGGTTGAGCGGTTCTCTGTTCGTCTAAGAGGGGGACTCTTTGGTACGCAAGTAGCCTATCTCAGACCAACGCTGGCGGAAGCCAAAAAAGTCACTGAGAAAAGGAAGCTGAAGATCGGCTGGTCAGTATGCAAAGTAAGCGTGCTCCAGCCGCCTTCAGTGGACAGGCGCTACAGGTGCCTTGAGTCCGGGCACAACTCTTATGACAAGTCTTACGACAAGTCTAAGGCGCAGGAATGCGACAAGGCACCTAAGTGCCTCAACTGCGCCAGTAAGAAGCAGGCACGGAACCATGCCATGGGCGGGCTTGCGTGTTCCTTCGGAGATGCCAATAGGAAAAATCCGTGCAAGTAACACACCTGAACCTGAACCACAGTGCGTCTGCCCAGCAACTGCTGTGACAGTCGGTCTCGAAGTCGAGGACCGATGTCGCCCTCCTGTCAATCGACAATCAGCACAACGGGAAGGTACCTGGTTCAAGAGGTAGTGCGCTCATCCGCGGATGGTGTCGCAATTTCCAAGATAAATGGTGTGTCCTATTGTAGCTGCTATGCCCAACCAAGGTAGCCAATATAACAATTTAACCAGATGATCGATAGGCTAGTAGATCGGAACCCGTTCGTTATAGCGGGAGATTTTAATGCTTGGGCAGTGCAATGGGACAGCCACTGCGCCAATCAGAGGGGACAAGCGTTACTTGAAGCACTTGCAAAAATAGTCAATGACGCAGTGCTAGTCAATGATGGAGCCAGTAGCACATTCCGTAGGAATGGGGACGAGTCATGGATAGATGTAACGTTTGTCAGTCCCGGTCTGGTCTCTGACCTGGACTGGAGGGTAGACGAGGGCTGCACCCATAGTGATCACTTAGCAATTCGCTTCTCAGGTGTCTTATTTCAGGTTTTCGTTTACCTTTTCTCAAGAAAAAATAGATTTTTGTTTGTTTTTGTGTATCTATTTTGTATCGTTTCATCACATCGTTTTGCCTTGTCACATCTGAGTTGACTGCCAAATTTTGACATATACTTGAAAGGAATATGTAGAAAAATAAAGGGAAACAGATACAGTGATGACCCGATTTTGTCACTCCCCGATTTGGTCTACCCCCGATTTTATAACGTTTTCGACCCAATTTTATCACGTTTTCGAATCGATTTTGTCTGGGAAAAAACCTCTCGTAAGGTCACGTCTCCACGCTCAGCAATGAGCATAAATAAAAACAAGAGGAAGGGCAAGTCTCAGAATTCTCCACTTCCTTCTAAGAAACAAGGTTTCAAGACCGTCCTGTCAAAGCGCGGAAAAAATAGAAGGTAGCTGGAGACTTCAGATATTACTTATAACTCTACATTGAAAATACTTCTTATCCTATCGAACTGAGCA
Source organism: Armigeres subalbatus (assembly GCF_024139115.2). Lineage (NCBI taxonomy): Eukaryota > Metazoa > Arthropoda > Insecta > Diptera > Culicidae > Armigeres > Armigeres subalbatus. Next base: position 148,837,956 of record NC_085141.1, read on the forward strand.
ATCAGTTCGATTTGATTCATGGCGAAATTGAGCAAATCGAATCTACCTCTAGCCCGGGTGATTCGATCCATGCGACGAAGCAATGGATTCCGCCAATTGTGGTATCTGTTGCCGAGTTTTCTGGCTTTAGGAATGAGATTTTGAGTATCCTTCAAGGGATCAAGGTTTCATTTTAGATTGCCAGGAAGGGTGACTGCCGCATTTTGCCGGAATCCTTTGACGATCGTGTGTAGGCAATCTCCGGGTCTACCGCACGTACTGTCAAGCAGGTAAGCAATGCGACCCAACGTTTGACATTGGACCTCCCAAGTTTCACCAACAGCGGCCCAAAATAGTCCACACCTGTATAGGTGAAAGGTCTTTCGTGATGAGCCAGACGTGCGGCTGGAAGAGGTGCCATCAGTGGAACTGTTGGTTGAACTTGACGCATCTTGCAGACAACACATTCACGTTTCACCTTTTTCACTATCAACCGAAGCCTAGGGATTGTATACGGCTGACGTATCTCATTGACCACTGTTTCCGAATTTCCATGGCGGTAGAGACGGTGGTATCGGTTGACATGAAGTTCTGTAACGTGGTGCTTTCTTGGAAGGATCAACGGATGCCGGACGCCGTATGAGACATTCTGAACAGCCCCAATTCGTCCACGCTCCCGCAGTAATCCACTTTCGTCCAGCACAGGTACCAGCTGATAGATACGATTGTTTTTCCCGATGACTTGCTGTGTTGTTTCGTTTGACGACCTTTTAAGTAAAGCGGTAACTTAATCAGGGTATGACTCTCGCTGCACAAACTTGATGATATTTTCTTCAGCCGCCCGAAGTTCTACATGTTGTAGAGGTCTGATGTGCTTTGACTGCCTTCTGGACGTATTGTGTAGGAATCGGAGAACGTATGCCGTAACACGCTCCAATTTTTCCCAAGTGGAGAATCGTTCAAAGCACATAGCCGGCACGATTGTACTGTGATGCAGAATCGATGTACGCATTTCTTCGGTACATGCTATAACTGGCCACTCTTCGTTCGGCATATGCAGAAAGTTGGGCCCTCGAAACCATTTGCTGTCGTCGTTGAAGTATTCCTCAATTCGTTGCTCCATCCGCTGGATTGAATTTGGACGGTACCCACCGGCACTGCGCCGCCGTCGTATACTCCAGTATTTCACCTACCCGAAAACACACGAACTGTCGGTAGTTCCTTGCCGTTCTGGAATCTGTCCAGTAAATAGTTTTCGATACTGGTACTTCAAGATTTTCTTTGACGAATTTAGACCACGTTGTGCTTAGCACGCAGGCTTGCAACTCTAACTTTGGTATGGACCAGGGTTTCAAAAGGGCGACTTTGGATTTGGCCCCTATCAGACAGCACTGTGGGCGTCCATCTTCGTCGACGGTGCGCAAATAAACAGCGCAAGCATAGTCCCCTTCACTGGCATCTGCAAATACGTGAAGTTCGGAATTTACATATGTCTCCTTACTATCAAGAGGGAAATAGCACCTCGGGATCCGGATTTCGGCGATATATTCTATCATCTGTACCCACCTCTTCCACTTTGGGTACACCTGGTTACTGACTTGTTCGTCCCACTCCGCACCTTCACGCCATAGATCCTGTATCAACACTTTACCGTGAATGATGAACGGCGACAGGATCCCCAATGTGAGTGGAGAAACTCAATTCATCGGTGGTTAGGTTCCACAGCATACCAATTATCCTTTCCGTCGTCGCGGTTTCGGCGATGATCAGCTGTTTATCTGCCCCATGCGGTACTTCTCCTATATTGTCGAGTACCGCCTCGCAATTTGATCTCGAGCTGTGAAGCTTAAAGCCTCCGTTGCTATGAACGTGGTATTGCACATCACTTGCCACTCTTGCGGCTTCCTCCGGAGAACTAATGCTCGCAAGGTAATCTTCGACATAATGATCGTGAACAATGGCTTTTGCCGCCTCCGGAAAGAGTTCAGATTGTTTCGGTTTTTCCCAAATTGCGCCGACGGTGGGGAACAGGTGCTCCCAACCGTAGCGACATCCATTACGTAAACTGTGGGCTTATCAGATGGATTGGTGCGCCATAAAAACAGTTGAGATACGTTGTCCTCCTCGCGAATTCGAAGCTGATGGAACATCTCCTGTATGTCTGAAGTCACTGCTATCCAGTACATTGCTGATTGCTGTTCAGTGAGACGTCATCTATTTTCGTCATCTACTAATCGCATTTACGAACGTGGAAGTTGTACGATTCTCGTTTATTGTTTCCGCGAGGACCATAAACGCACCAACCTAGCCTTGTCTTAACCGCCAACGGGGCTAACCCTATGCCTTCTCGTGTATTCAGTGGAAGTGCCAGGCGCAAGTTATCGATGCCTATCAGTATGCTGGGTTTGGCATTCAGGTGACTACAGATCGGAATTCCCTTCAAATGTGGATGTCGTTTGGTGACTTCCTCCATTTGGAAGCTTTTAGAAGGCAGACTAAGGTCCTCCACGGTTCTTGCATTTTTATTTATTAGCTTGTATCGTTTACGCTGACCGGTTCCAGTGATATCGATGGTTATCTGCTGAGATCCTTTCTCCATTCGTGAAGTATCTCCATCGAAGGCATAGAGGGTGTGGAATGCCTTTCAAGCCTAGCTTAGTAGCCAGATCGTTCTCTACCCTCGTCAAGTCTGAACCCTCGTCTAGAAAAGCAAACGTTTCAATTGACACGTTGTTCCCGTGTAGCATCACAGGAATGATACGGGGAGGTTGAGTGGTGGTAAGCATGGTGATCTGGCATTTGAACCTTGGGAACCGACGAATCTCTCCTAGAGTGCAAAAGTTGATGATGCCGAAACTGACACCCTTCAATGTCGCAGGCTTTTCGTCCTCGACATGCCCGTCGTCCATGGTTGAATAAACAGTTTTGGCATAACTGTAGTGAACGAACACGCCTCCAGCGCTCGTCGACGCTCATTCTTGTGAAGGCTTCACAGTTACGAACTCGGTGTCCAATCTTATTACAGTGCAGGCAGTCGAGCTGCTTGGACGATTCTTTCAGCTCGCTCGAGGAACCTTTTGATTTTCCTGTTTTATCAATCGCATGAGTGTTCACGAATCCTCTAGCTTTTGGACGGTCACGAGTGGCAATTCTTTTCACTTCCGGTTTAAAGGTCACCACACTGGTTGCATCTTGTACAACTGACGCCATATAATCACCGAAAGTTTTCAGGTCGACGAACTGGAATCCTCTTTTGTATCCCGCACACATCATTCATTGATCTGCGGGGAGCTTTGTGGCGAGTTCTTGAAGAAGAGCCGGGTTGGATAAATGAGCGCGTTCATTCGCCGCTTCGATATGGTCACAATAAGCTTGTACAACCATTCCAAAGTCGATCAGTTCTTCCAATCTATCTGATTTCGGAGCCGGAGTCTTGATCTCTTGGGGAATCGAAGCTGGTAACACCAATCTGCTATGCACTGTTTCCAACGCTGGCCCAGTCAAACATCGCTGTAGGCGGAGCATGTTCTCCCCATTGGAATATCCGCAGGCCTCAGTTGTGTACCAGTAACTAGAAATGATAATTGGCCAGTCTGCAGGGTCGCCGGAAAAACGAGGTAATTCCTTAGCCAGGGACTGCCTTGCTGCTAGCTGCTGTTGTGTGGGAGCGCCGGGTGTTATTGAGGGAGGGACCACTTGGTTTGTGTGCACTTGTTTTGACAGACGAAGGGGCAGAGACGAATCAACCATACGCGATAAGTTTTCGAATCTTTGATTACCGATTGACTGAAATTCAGGTTGATATTTTGTCGAAAAAATCATGTCATTCGGGCGCGCGTTTGCTACTCGCTGCTACTCACGGAAATTAATAATAGGCATATTGTGTACACCCGGGCGCGCATCAATTCGCGTCTGCTCAAGGAAAATTGGTACTTCATTGGTCGTGGGGCAATTATATGAGATATATTCGTTTGTTATATTTATTAAAGGCTTAATGCTTACCTGTGACATTGTCGATATTCGGACGCATTTCAGACGTTGAGATTTCTTGACTTACCGAAACTGGACCTACTTGTCTTATCGGTTTCCTTAATGGCCATAGGTTATTACTCTGGATGGTTTCTTCCAATGTACCAACCCTACACCGCCGATTGGAATAAGGCGGTAAGGCTTGACTCTGCTTCGGTACTGATCCAGTTCGCTTCTCCAAGCGTGATTCGTTCGTCGCTGTCTTTGATTGCTGTACTCCCATCGGATCACTTACGCCTAGCTGATGAATTAGGCCACCAACTGCACCGCTGCACTGAAATGCATCTAGCATGCTTCGGCACGTCTCTAACTGGTCGTGTAGAGCCGTCAAATCTTCTGGGGTTAGAACGTTCTTAGAACGACTAGTCGATTTCATGCTACTGTGACCATCTGGGTAATCGCCAAGCACTTGATCAATAAGCCATTGTTGCTCGTCGAGATGGTGACGTTGTAGTGCTAGCGCTGCGCGAGCACGTTCAGCTTGCTGCCTCTCCATCAATTGGCTGAGACAAACTGAAAAAGCCGACGTTGAACTGGAACGGCTACTTCTGCTTCGAACGGAGATCACATCTTCTTTTTGCTGATGACTAGTGCACCCGACGCATACGTATGATCGGTTGACAATACTGTCGTCCACTCCGGCACATGTATACTGCCGCTAACCGCAAGTCGAGCACATCTGTATATGGGGCTCCATAAACAGATGTGCTCGACTTGCGGTTAGCGGCAGTATAGTGCTGCCACTTATCGCATCGGTCGCATTGGACCATACTTTCTGCCTGGTCCGGTCGTTGGCAGTTTTCCAATCTGCCTCTTCTCCATTCTCAGGTCCCATGGAAGCTTCAGTCACCCTTTTGTCCATTCCGTAAGTTCTTCGAGGAACTATTCCAACGAATTTTGAAGTTTGTTCGAAGAGTAGTAGGGTGGAAATTAGAACACCGCCGTTTTGATAGCGCAATATATTATGTTTGGCTTCAACTGCAAATAATTCACGGGTAAGTACATAGCGTTCAACTTACATACGCATTTAGCTCACAATTCGGTGGGCCTTCAGTTTTGGCGCACCCTACTGACTGACTTCACTGTCTTGTACTGTCAGCACCTAAATTCAAATTTAACTTCATTTTCATACTAATTGTAATTATCGATTCCTTACTTGGCTCTTATTCCAGGTATATGCAGGCGGATAGGACTCTTGTGGTAACCACTTCTCGGAAAACCGTTATAGCCTATTCAGATTGGGCTATTTATGACTTTGTTAAGTGAGAGGGTATCCAATTATTACGAGGTGTTCAGACTGCAGCAAGATAATATATCTTGACGTTTCCATGTTTCCTCATTTGCACGCTAATACAGGGTTGAATTCAAGGAGAGTTTTAAAATTTAATTTGCGAAATTAAGCATTTGTGTGGCGACAATCGAACTTTTTTTTCTGAATATGAATATGAATATATGAAAAGGGATTTTCGAAGAATATTTGAAGCTCTCATTAAGGATAATGAGCGAAGCTACATTCATTAGTTTTGTGCGCCATTCTTCGGGGAATCAGACTATTCCTCAATTTATGTTTAAGTTTAAAAAGTATTTTGATTCTGTACTATGATCGAACGGAGATTTGATAGAAAAATTTAGATACTTTTGGGAATTCTCACAAATAAATAAAAAAAGGACGATTGGACCAATTTTCAAGAAATATTATCGAACTAAAATGTATTTCCACCAGTATCTCCATGTATGAAGGGCAACTCAGCAATTTAATTTTTTTTCAAAAATTGAAACTGAACCATTGCGTTCTACTCGACAATCAATGATACAGCTTCTAACAAAATCGAATCGTGTGGATGTGATATAATTTAAACTGGATGTTGGATGAATTAATGCATTACCAATCCATGTTTTATTTAATGTTATTCTACTATTATATGTATATACCCATTCAAATCGTAAAGTTGTCCCACGTGAAAAATGTTGAAATCCAAAGTATATTAAGCCATTCAAGGAGCAGAATTGAAACAATTTATGAAATCATGTTTATCCATCAAATATATTCGTTTTACAACCATTCCTACGTTTTAAATTGTCTTCCGCATTGGCCCTTAAACTTAGAAAATTTATTCGATTTGTTCTATTAAATCTAGGTTTAAGTTAAATACTTCATGTTAATTCTAGAGAGCATCTGTTTTTTAAACAATTCATGCTGAATAAGTGGAGAATAAATAATTATCATCATTATTTTTCATCATATAAAATGCTTTCCACAAAACCATCACAATCCGAGTTATTCTTCAGCGCTCAGAAGATTTCCATCTAACATGCATTCGACCCTGGTGCGACAGAAAGAGCATGACTGTCAACTACGAAACGAAATGAAAACAGAGAGAATTTTCTCTCTGGCAAAGAGAGCGTGACGCTTGTCAGTTTTGTTTTGTTGAATTTCTCCCTGCACCCAGTTAGAACGAAAGCTCTCTCGTAATAATTGTTCGTAATAAATTCTTTTTAGAGGGTATCTTTTGACAGCGCAAAATGTATGGAATATTACGTAAATAATGACATCATAAAGCGTATTTACCCTGAAACGCCAATTATTATGTCATTAATGGCGTAATCTGAATAGGCTATTACTGTTAACTACAAACAACTTTAATACAATTGCATGTTTTTTAGCTGTGGAACAAATTGACCTGAACTAACCTCAATCAATAGAAACCCAGTCTCATGGGTTCTTACTAATTTAATTCCATACTGCATCAACTAAGCAAAGAACAATTTAGCGTCCGTACTCCGTGCAATATCTGACCACTTGCGAATAAAAATTACTAATAAATTTATTCGAATGTAATAACTAGACTGGCCCAGGAACCAAAAAGTTGTCGAATTTCACGGGGCACCCCCCAGGATTGTGTCTTTGGGTGAGAAAATCAATCTCTCAAAATTTCAGCTCAATCGCTTGTTGCATAAGCTGGCGCAATTGATTTGAAGTTTGTATGGGGATTTCAGTCAAAATATATAGGAAAATACACCTCCGTCACTCATTCGATCTGGAAATTGGTTCCGATTGCTCAATTGAGCTCAGAATTGCAAAAACGGCAGTTGGTATGCTACAGAACAACTTCGCAGAACATTGTATGATGATTAAATGAACTTCTGAAATCAATGTGAACTCGACTCGTGGAAAACTTATTCCAGGTTATCCGAGGCTTATGATAGACCCTTTGTCACAACGGACCTTTCCATCCACTGACTGGTATGCTTGAGCGTCCCGTCCTCTGCTTCAGACCCATAAGGGGTCCGAAACAGTTCAGTTTCAGGGTATTAAGCTTGTGAGAGAATAGAAGATAGAGGAGGAGAATGTGGAGCGGCTTGTTGTCCGCTTCCAGCTCTAGCGACTGCTATGGAACCTATTTGAACCGTTTGTTTGAGAAACTGCATATGTGACATTTTTGGCCAAAATGAGATTTTTATATATTCTGAATCCTCGTCCAAAAATACGTATTCTGGCAAAAAATACGAAAAAAAAAATTTTGTTCAGGAATGTATGAAATTTTTTTCGTTTGTTTGAGAAACTACATATGTCCACGTACTTTGAAGATCAATTGTGGAATACTGCTTAGATGTTTTGCACTGAAAATGCCCCAGGGTGTTGAGTTTTGCCAAAAACTATTGATCTGTATCGAAGAAATCGAAAGATTCGGTGCAAATTTGTTCAGAAAACTATTGTTGTTTTCTCGAAATAGTGTAAAATGGACTTACGCAGTTTCTCAAACAAATGATTCATTTATTAAAAAATTGTTTGTAGAGATAGAAACGGTTGTGTTTATATACATGATGGATGTTTAGACAGTTCGAGATCGCTACGGTAGAGTTCGTTATAGTTTAGAAACTTTTCAGATGATTTAGAAGGGAAGAGGTAGAAGGGAAATGATTGAAATCCGTTTTCTGGTGATTACCAAAGAAGCTGTGTAGATTGATATGATAGAGGTACGTGCAGTTTGGGATTAGTATAATCCTGTTGGTTTTAAATTAGTAAAATAAAATAGAACGGGGCAGGCTGGAGAGGTAATGAGTCCGGATTGAAGAATAGAGGAGAAAAGTGTGAACGGCTTGTTGTCCACTTCGGACTCTAGTGACTGCTATAGAACCCATTTATTAGAGAATAGTTGATTGTAGAAAGATAAACGGCTGTATTTGTAGACATAATAGATGGTCAGGCAGTTTGGAATTAATATGATAGAGTCTATAATTGTTTGGAAACTTTTGAGATGAGTTCGTGGTACGTGCAGTTTGGGATTAGTATGATCACGTTGGCCCTCCTTAGCCGTGCGGTAAGACGCGCGGCTACAAAGCAAGACCATGCTGAGGGTGGCTGGGTTCGAATCCCGGTGCCGGTCTAGACAATTTTCGGATTGGAAATTATCTCGACATCCCTGGGCATAAAAGTATCATCGTGTTAGCCTCATGATATACGAATGCAAAAATGGTATCTTGGCTTAGAAACCTTGCAGTTAATAACTGTGGAAGTGCTTAATGAACACTAAGCTGCGAGGCGGCTCTGTCCCAGTGTGGGGATGTAATGCCAATAAGAAGAAGAAGAAGAAGAAGAAGATCACGTTGGCTTAAGTTTGGAAACATGAAATAGAAAAGGAGGGAGCATGAGGGGTGGGGAAACAAATACCTACCTAACCATTTGACGCAGAAAAATTAAAATTATTAAACTGAATTAAAATAAATCAATGAAATTTTACACTTATGGTCAAACTTGAGTTAAAAGTGTGTTCCAAGCGTGCCTACCGAATTAAGTAATATTACGAGTACTGATCACCTATGCTACTAAGTATAGATCGTGATTAAAATGGAGGCTGCCATTGTTATTGCTCATCAAAATATAATATTATTCTAGATATTCTCTTAAGGTGAAGGTGGCTTGAGTACCAAAACAAAGCTTTGGAAGTATTGATACAATAAAAACTGTCATATACTGTAGTAGTATTGATGTCGTATTTATAAAAAAAAACATAAAATATTAGTAGGATGGTTAAAAAAACGACCCAGCTCCAACACGCTCACTCGATTCCGTCCCATGCTCCGAGTGTCCTTCAAAAACCGAATTGAACAAAAACTGGTAGAGCACAAGCCTGTTCAAATTTGTATGAAAACTAGTATGGGAAACTAAACCTTTCGTTACACTGGCTACAGCGCCTCCCCTCCAAACGCTGGCGAAAAGAGAACCCACATAGTTGAAAGCAACATTTCAGAGACTTCACTGGACGAAAATCGCACCGCAGGAAAGATCCATTGATTACGTAACGAAAAAATAACATTTTATACTCCGCTTACCCCCATGTCACACTTTTTGTATGAAGTATCTGCCCCTGGTGTGATAGATATCACAGACAAATTCTGGCTATTTTGTTGAATTACACGTTTCACTGATGCCTTCTGCGAAGAATTGTCATGCTAAATACTCGCAACCTCGATTAAAATCGACTTCCAGCTATTGGAACGACCATTCAATATGCATTGTCTATGGAGTTAAAGCTCTTGAATATATCATCCAGTGATATGGTCTCCCCCCTCGCCAGCGCCCAATGACGGAGTGCCACAATCAGAATAATGTAAAATTCAACCTCGCCATATCAACTGTCATACACACCTGAGACGACCTACGCACGATACGCCCTTATTCAAACTGACCCAAACCATCGGACGACACCCAAAATATGAAACATAATCGACTGAGCCTGGCGGAGCAAAATCATTTTTGAGCCACCCTAGTTATTAGTTTGCTGCTGTCGGTACCGGTGTTTACAAATATAGCAAAAATAGCAGTTTATATAAAGTTTTTGGTTCAAACAAGTGACTGATTTCAAAAAGTGATGTTTAATTTGCATTCCATCAACATTTCGGGCTGCTCATGTGCGGAGAAGTGAGTAAAAACTTGATTTTTCCAATGCCCTTTGAGAAGAAGTGAAGTGCAGTGATAACCCCACCAAATCGCGAACAGCTAATAAATTGGCACGAAACTGCTGATTTATGATATAATTCGAGCCGAAATACATAGGACATTTTGGAGAAACATGTTCGATATCACGGGAAGTGAGTAAATATGCTGTGAACAGGTTAGTAATTTGAATATTAAACTTTTGTTCGATGCTGTTCGATGCATTCGAATGTTGGTGGGAGAGGAGTGTGGGAGGTGTGGGGTTTACCCGTGGAAGGTCCGGCGCCATATTGACTACCATCGTGGTACTCTTCCAACTATGTCCTTAAGTATGAAAACTCAATCCTAAGGGTAAAATCAGCAGTGATTCAAATCGTTCGGGGCTGTCAGTTTGAATATGAATCTGAAACATTCATTTTCCCAGCAGCTGTTCTAGATTCATTTTTTATACCAGTCACATGTCAAAAAATTAAAACTGGTATAACGCTCCGTTCTATTTTCTGCAGATTTGAACCACGATTGAATCACGAGATTCAAATATTTTGCAATTGTTTTGGTGAATGAATGCGTCATTTTATCTACGGATCAATCCACTTTGCAATTACGGCGCCTTTCTGGCGCCAACATGATGATTTCATTTAATTGAAAATTTGAAAAACATGAATAGAACACTGCTGGGGAAACCAGCGAGTTTGGTCTATTTGACTCCAGATTCAAACTAGAATAGTGGACGAAAATTTGGAATGAAACTGAATCACTCCTGATTTCACTCTAATAGTAAAATCAGCAGTGATTCAAATCGTTCGGGGCTGTCATTTTGAATATGAATCTGAAACATTCATTTTCTCAGCAGCTGTTCTAGATTCATTTTTTATACCAGTCAAATGTCAAAAAAATAAAACTGGTTCTATTTTCTGCAGATTTGAACCACGAGATTCAAATATTTTTCAATTGTTTTGGTGTATGAATGCGTCATTTTATCTACGGATCAATCCACTTTGCAATTACAACGCCTTTCATGGCAGCAACATAATGATTTCATTTAATTGAAAATTTGAAAAACATGATTTCACTCTAACTGTCCCGAAACTGCTTTCACCATACTGCCGCCCCTGGCACAGCCGCCACTGCCACTCATAGGCAATGTCCTACCACCTTGACAGCCTCCAGAAGTATCTACCAAAAGACTTGTGAACTAGAATGAATTATGAACATGTCGAGCCTTTACATTTGGGCTTATTCTACGAGTGGAATGACGTGAGATTGCTCGAATGACGTGAGAAGAGTTGTATAGGCCCATTTGAATAACATGGTCACCTCACTTGAGAATTGCGAAAATCGACTCACCTCACGTCACTCGACTCGTAGAATAAGCCCAAAAATGATTTGTTCAAGCAAAGGCGTCATAGATGCGGGAACGACATCGCAATAAATGACACGGGACAACTATGCTCCACACGACAGTGCAACAATGCACCGAATCGGGGACCTCCTAAACTGTTCTATACAACGCAGAGTTTTTACCCTCTCTTGCATTATGTGATGCTGAAAATAAGCTCCTAATCATTTGATGGCAAAAAATAAAAATAAAATAAAAACAATCAAACAAAATTAAAATATTCAAGCCTAATTTACTATTTTGGTCGAGCATGGGTCAGCCGTCTGACACCCGCGTTGAAAAATGTGTTCCATGCGTGCCCCCCCACATAAAATAATAACGTGTCGATTGTTTAGCATAAGTAAGGAAACGATCTACGAATGTTTCGACCCTATGGGCGTTGTGGTTCTCTCAATTCGTGCTCTGGAAAAGACACTAGAAAAAGCACGTGGTTTCCAAGATGGCCGATTTGTGGCTTTGTTGTATAACCACCTTAACTCCTGCTGGCTATTTGTGCATATACCATAGCGCATGGATGTGACAGCGGCGGGTAGAAAATCAGCCACTGCCAATAATTCATTATTTGTTTTTACTTGTACAGTGCTCGACCGGCTTGGCCCTCCAACATCAATTTGATTTTTTTTGTTTACATTGCTATTTAAGTTTTAAGATATGATATAACATGACGGCCTTCAGGAGGCGCTAGCGTGTTTTTAAAATTTGATAACCTAACTACTATGTACACTAATATTTACAAAAAAAAATTATAACCTAGATTGGAACTAGCGCCCTAATTGGAGCCTGATCCGAATGCAAGCGACGGACCCTAAACTTTTCTTAACACTCACCAAAGCGTTCATGTAAGGTTTTTATTCCGGCCAGACGATGGACCTCGGATGTTCTTGTCCTGGGAGGGGTGTTGAGGATCATCCTCAGGAATTTGTTTTGGACCCGTTGAAGTTTGAGGTGGTGGGTTTCAGCGCAGCTCTCCCAGACCGGCATACCGTATTCGATCACAGGGAGAATGATTTGCTTGTAGACAGCAAGCTTATTTTTCAGGGTCAATGACGACCGGCGGTTGATCAAAGTGTACAGTAGTTTCAACAAAACGTTACACTTTGTAACCGTTTTGTCAATCTGTTGCCTGAAAATAAGCTTGCTGTCGAGGGTCAAACCAAGGTAGTCGGCTTCATTGGCCCATTCCACAGTCGTGCCATTGAGGATGATTTTACAGTCCCCAGGCGGAACAAGTTTAGGTGATTTAGAGTGGGGGAGAATGATGACCTGGGTCTTCGCCGCGTTTATACAGATCTTCCAGCTGGTGAGGTACTCTGTCAGGGCATCCAGGCCTCGTTGGAGTTTTGCCACTAGCGTTCACTCTACCGTTGTAGACGATGGAGGTGTCATCTGCGAACAGAGACAGAATGCCGCCTTCTGGAGGCTCTGACATGTCGGAGGTGAACAGATTGAAAAGCAGGGGCCCGAGGATCAGAACGTCGGCCGAGGATACTGCCCTGGGGGACGCCTGCGACGCTGTTGGGCGCATTGGAACTCGTTCCGCTGATTGAGACCCGGAATGTTCTTGCCGACAGGTAATTGTTGATGATTTTCACCAGGTAGCTGGGAAGATTGTAGCGTTGTAGTTTGTACATCAGGCCATCATGCCATACATTGTCAAATGCTTTCTCGACATCGAGTAAGGCCATGGCGGATGTTTTTGAGACAAACTTGTTCCGTCTGAGGACGTTGGTAACTCGAGTTCTGCAGGAGTTAACATGCGATCCTTAGAGCCATTATTGTCTAGTGGGATCAAAGGTGGAATGGGCCGAGGCTTGGATTTTAGAATTTTGGTCATTTTCCAGAACGGCTTAGCATAATCTGGGAAAGTGCTGATCTTATTCGAGAAGTCGTTATTTTTGAGGTCCACTATTCTGGCTTTGATAATTTTTGTGATTCGATTGCAGGGCTGGTAGCGATAAATGCCGTTCAAAATAGTGACTTAGTGACCAACGATGACGAAAAAAGTGACCAAATAGTGACTTTCAGAAGCAGAAAAAGTGACCAAATAGTGACTTTTGTATGAGCTGAGGTGCATTCGTATTGTCATTGTGTAACTCGTAGTAGATCGGAAACTAGGGATATCATGTTTTTTTTAATCCTTATTAGAATGCTATCAGAAATCAAGAAAAGACAAAAATTACAAAAGCATGAGGGATTACTACTGCTGGCCTTGTGCATCTTTACCGTAACTAGGGAGAGGATGGATCTTAGCAGTGAGCAACCGATTTGGCGACACCATCATAAATACCACGAAGCTGGATATTGAGGAAGGTATAAGTTGGGACATCCAGAGGCTAGCAATATGACCATGGTAAACCATATTCCGTAACACACCACATAATGGTATTTAGCCAGCGTCACGGGAAAAGCAAGTTCTACAGCATTGTGGTAATGAAGTTTAACATGAGCTCGAAGTTTTTCGTGAAACTGCAGTTTGTGTATGAAAAAGGCAGAATGAAATATAACAAATTTTGCGGTGTCTTTTTTAAAAACATTAACCAGAACTCATTTTTTTTCAGAAATTGTGCGGAAAATTCTTGTGAAAGCTTTCTCCAGGAGTTCAAACGGAAATTCCTACAGAAATCCGATGGCGAATATCAGCACAAAAACTTCCGGAATTTTTTTCATACCATAAATTTAAGGCAGAATATGTTGTAGACATTCCTGCTGTCTTTTAGGAATTTCCGCGGGAGCTGCAGGTTAATTATTGTAAAAACTTCTCCGCGAATCCCGGTAGAAATCCTTTTGGGAATTCTTGTAGATATTGTTTGATGAATTCCTAAGTAAAACCTTCCGAAAATTATTTACCAAATTCAAGGCGGAATTTTTACGTAATTTTACACAAAGATTTTTTAGAGAAATTACAGTGAAAATTCCTCCAATAGAAACAAAGTTAGGAAACTTTTTATAACGAAGGTGGATTTTTCTCCAGATACATGCAACATACCCAACATAGGAAGTAGTACGCTGGATTCGCCTAATAATGCGCTAAACAACACATCAATTAGTTTGGCAGATAAAACTTCGGAAGAAAGTTCTGTTCGGAAGTCCCGACTTCCGAATTCTAGTGTGCCGACAATATCATGCTGCGTGGTTCGTCGTAGAGGGGTTAATCAAACAGAAACTAAGAAATATCTCGGAATTATGTCAAAATTGACGTGAGAATAAATTGATAATCATAACCGATGAAAAATGACAGCAAGTGAAGTTCTTAGCCTTATAATGCTTGTTAAACTAGTGCTCAAGAGTATAATGCATTCAATGGCTTGGAAATATCCAAAAAATTGGGTAAGCATATCCATCAAATATGGAGTCCCTTCTCAACGACATTTTGCTATCGGAAACAAAAGCCTACGCTCCTTATTTATTAAATTTTCACCCAAAACTAAACCCGCGCGAAGCCTCAAAACCGTCATGTAAATCCGCGAAAACAGCAAAACCGCGAAAATCGCGCAATCCACGTAGTAGTAACAATCCTGCGCTTTATAAAAGGAGTTGCCTAAACGTAAGCCCAAGCTCTGCTGTGTGGTCTGCATACAGGCCTCTCGATCCCGAAGTCAATGGTTCGAACCCACTCTGCCTTTCATAAGACGGCGTTGGAGCAATTTCTCAAACTTTATATTTTTTGCTAACAGATTTATATTTGATTTGGTTGATGATAATGGTAGGTACATATGATTTTATTTTGGACCTTTTTTTTTTGCAAACGGTGGAGTGAAAATAGTGACTTTAGTGACCATTTTCCGAAAAATAGTGACTTTAGTGACTTTTGGATGCAAATAGTGACTTTTTAGTGACTAGGCTCAAAATAGTGACCAAGTCACTAAAAAGTGACTTGCTACCAGCCCTGCGATTGCAGCGTGCCTTAAGCTCAGGCAGTCCAGTACGCTGGAACTGCCTGCGAGTGACATTCCGCAATCGAATCAAATCTTTGGTGAGTGTATCGATGTTTAAGGAGTTGCTTACCTGCCGAGCGGTCGGGACATGCTGCTCTCTGGCCACCGAGTTTGCCTCTTCGATGGTGCACAGCTGGCGGTCGATACTTTCCGGCGTCTCCGGACGCACCTCGTAGAGTAGAGTGGGGCAAGAGTGCGCGTGGGGTAAGAGTACGTTTTCGATTTTTTGAAGTAATAAAAAAAAGATAAACTAGCAGCACTGCATCAGTTTGACAGGTATTCTGGCCAACTATTATCATGTGTAATTGTAAACGATTTGAATAAACAACAAGGGAGATATGGAGTTAGATAACTTTTTAGTCATTTTGCTAAAAATAATTGGATTTCCGCAACTAGTATTTCATTACCATATATACGTTCAATCAGGTGAACATTATACCATTTCGATAACCTATTGTATAGAGTACTTTATGGTACAGAACACCAATCCGGTTGGTTTTCCAAGAAGTCAAAACCATTGCTTGAATCATTTTTGGGACTGTGGGGTAAAAGTACGCAGGAACCGGTGGGGCAAGAGTACGCATATGAATCTTCAAGTTATGGTGTCAAACCCGTATCTCCGGGCGAAATAAGACTTCTTCCAAAGCGTAAAGATCCACAACTAAGAAAAAAGGGACAGAATTTGAAATTATCACAAGTTTCTAGGATAAGTTGAAGTAATTCGGTGTTAGAAAGGACTTAGCGAACAAAGCACTGAAGCGAAATAATGAAATTGTATTAGGACTTGTTGTACACCTAAACATAGTACAAAAACACAATTTCATCTAAATGATAATTTCATTTAATCAAAAGAAACATTCATAAAGTACGCAACGTTTAGCTGGGAGGGGTTGTGAGATGTGTGACGATCCATATAATTTTTAGAGATTCATACAAATAGTGTAAGATAGGAGGGAAGGGGTGATGAAATAGCCAAATTTTACGTTACGTGATTGGTGGACTTTCTTTAAGGAAAATGCCTTTGTATACGCCACGCTAAACGTGATATATATTTTTACCTCTGTAGTTTTTTGTATATATAAAAAACAATGGTTTTTCGTATGAAAGTGCACATTTTTAGGACCCCCTCCCCCTTTAAGAGTTACGTAATCTTTAAACATTCCCTAATATATGCTCTTTAAACATCAATTAAATGTTATTAACTCTTATTTGTGTTAATATATACTTAAAGCACATGATTGGATAAATGCGTACTCTTACCCCACCCGATGCGCACTTTTACCCCACCGGTGGGGTAAGAGTGCGTTTTTAACTTGTCTTGCAATAAGGGTTCTACTAAAACGAATCTCAATAATTTCAATATTTTTTCCACTGGGTAACATAAAGGAAGAGTATATGAATCATCGACACTGATTTGATATGCAGAAGCTTGCTTCATAAGCGCCACATGATCGATTGAAAACTAAGTGCGTACTCTTGCCCCACTCTACTCTAATCGACGGAGTTGTTGACGCACTGCTGGAACCGCTGCCAGTTCACTCGATGATAGTTTCGCCGGAACTGCTGGTGCCGATTGACCGAGGAGCCCACTTCCGCCACCACCGGATAGTGATCCGAGCTGAGCTCCTGGTAGACGACCGGCTGCGAGACGTGGTCGTTCATGTTTGTTATGTAGAGGTCGAGGGGTGCGTGGACACCGGAACGACTCAGCCGAGTGGGGGAATCCGGGCTCAAGATCGTGTAGTGACCTTCCTCCATGTATGTCGTTGCTCCAGATGGTGCCGTTTCGATTGCCGCGACTGTTGTCCCAGGCTTGATGTTTGGCATTTAGGTCGCCGGCAATGATATACTGACCTTGCCTCCGCGTAAGCTTGGCGATGTCCCTCCGAAGGGCAGCCGATGATCCATCGCCGGCTTTGGCTTGTGTTGTCAGTACGCCGCGATGAGCACGATTGTGCCGACAGAAGTGGTGATTTCGACACCGATGGCCTCGATGACACTGAGCTGGAAGCTTGGAAGCAGACGACAGTTGATGTTGTAGCGGAGAGCGATAGCCACACCGCCTCCCCTGGTCGGTCGGTCAAGTCGCACGATGCGGAAGTCCGGGATGTTGACGTTCACCTCCGGTTTTAGGTGCGTTTCGGTGATGAACGCCACGTCTATTTCCTTCTCCTCAAGGAAATCCTTCAGCTCAATTATTTTGCTCTTTAGCGAGCAAGCGTTCCAGTTGACCAGGCCCACCCTAATAGCCATTTTCATTGATGAACATGCCAAGAGTGAAGACCTGGTCGAAGCGGGTTTTGCAGCAGCGCAGCCGAGTGGCGAGCTGCGCGAAGGTCGGCATCAGTTGCACTTGTTGCAGCGTGGCTTCATGCGGCAGTTCATGGTGCCGTGCCCGAAATTGAAGCAGTTGGTGCATTGCGTGACATCGCGGTGCACTGGCCGATATCGCTCCCAGTCAACGACGGTGTAATTTATAACGCCAACCAGCTTCAGGTCCTTCCAGGTAGTGGAGCCGTGCTCCAGATGGATCAGGTAAAGCTGGTCGCGATATCTCCTCGCCTTGTCGTGACGAGCAATCTTGTGGACGGCTACTGGCTTCAGTCCGCAACTTTCAAGCTCTGCTTGGAGCTCTTCCTCCTTCATGTCGTGAAGTCCTCGCAGCAAAGCCTTGAGCGACTTCGTGCCGGGGTGGTCATGAGTGTAGTACTCATACTTGTGGACCTCGAGGTACTCCACGACGGATTGATGATGGTCCTTGTTTGCCGGCATCACTTTAACGCCCTCGCTGCAGAGCCGAAAAGTACATTTCAGCCCCTTAGCGATCAGCTGGCGAATTTTTGGGCGTAAATTCGGCGGATCGCCCTTCACAAACACGGGCGGGCACTTCTCCTTCCGCTCCGGTTGCACCTGCGGCAGCTGCGATTGCTGCTTCTTCCTCTTTTTCGGCGGATTGCCGGCGTCCTCAAGCGGCAACGGCGAAAACACGTTGCTCTGCAAAAGCTGCTTGGAGGGGTTACCCGCGCCTCCAAGAGCAGTGCGCTTAGGCACTTTTCCAGCGACCGAATCGGCCACCGAGTCTCCCATGACGAGTCCGGGAGAAAATAACGCCAACGCGACGAAGCGAAAACGTAAACAGCGAACGAACGAGGAAAAACTCTTGGAATAAATGCGCGAGCTAAAAACACGTCTGTACGTGCTGCTGTCTCGAGCTAGACTGGATGAGATGGATGACTGACTGGATGAGATGAATGGCCCAGAGTAGTTATACTCTTAGTTTTATATGTATGAAATTAAGAATGAAGGCTCCGCTCCTTTTAGAATGTTTCCCTATGCAAGGTGAATTTGTCGATGCAAGCGAACAAGATTGTTAAAAGAAGAAGAAGAAACATTGTTTAAAGAGACGACTTTCTAAATCAGAGGGATTTTCACTACCAATAAGTACAAGGCGATTTGATGGGCTTCTAATTGAACTATTTATTTAATTTTATCTTCCAATATCTACATATACCGCTCGTTATTACTACACTAATGATACTTAAAGGTTTAAATGGAATTAGGTATTGTTCCCGCTCATCATTTTAGCACCGCCAGGGGGAACTTGGCCGGTACCCACTGCACTTTTCTTTCCCTTTCTACAAACAATTACCATCATTTGTGATATTTCAACGGAATCTTATTGGGAATTTTGAAAAGGCAGACAATCAATGCAGTTAGATTGCCAGGTAATACGTGCACATCGTAACACTGGTGATGCATCACAATCGTGTATATAAAGGAGTATATGCACTTTATGATGACATTCACCGGAAGATTAGATAAGCACTCAACCCCCCCCCCCTTTAGCTCCTTGTATTCTTAGTATAAATTAGGTTAAGTTGGAAACATTGTAATTCCTATAAGGTTCAATTCAACCAGAGGAAAAATCTTAACTGCCAGAGGCAATTGAAATGTATTAATTATAACTAAAAATGTAGTATGGAGAAGATCGATGCGACTCTCCGGTATCAGCAGGCCGGATTCCGTGCCGGAAGATCATGTGTTGAGTATATTGTCACGCTCCGCATCATTCTGGAGCAGGTCAACGAATTCCAAGAGTCCCTTTACTTGGTATCCATTGACTACGAAAAAGCTTTCGACCGTCTCAATCACGAGAATATGTGGGGCGCCCTGAGACGCAAGGGTGTTCCTGAGAAAATCATCGGCCTCATCGAAGCACAGTACGAGGCCTTTTCGTGTAGAGTGCTGCGCAATGGGGTCCTGTCCGACCCTATCCGGGTCGTAGCTGGTGTGAGGCAAGGATGTATTCTATCACCGTTACTGTTCCTCAACGTAATCGACAAGATTCTGTTAGATGCGATTGACCGTGAACCAAACCACGGGATGTTATGGTAGCCTATAACCATGGAGCACCTAAACGACTTCGAATTGGCTGATGACGTTGCACTCCTCGCGCAACGGCGCTCTGATATGCAGAGTAAGCTCAACGACCTTGCCGAGCGCTCCTCTTCGGCAGGTTTAGTCATCAACGTCAACAAAACCAAATCGTTGGATGTAAACACGGTGACTCCTTCCAGTTTCACAGTAGCCGGGCAACCAGTGGAGAATGTTGAAAGCCTCCAATATCTTGGTAGCTAAATGGCGTCAGACGGCGGTACCAAGATCGACATAGGCGCACGGATCAAGAAAGCAAGGGCTGCTTTTGCGAGTTTAAGAAATATCTGGAAAAACAGGCAGATAAGTGAACGCACCAAAACACGAATTTTCAACTCTAACGTGAAATCTGTGCTGTTATACGCTAGCGAAACATGGTGTGTATCAGTGGAGAACACTCAACGGCTGCAGGTGTCCATAAATAGATGCCTGCGCTATATTATTCGGGCCTGGTGGCCTCACAACTGGATCTCAAACAACGAGCTCCATCGTCGTTGTCACCAGAGGCCGATAGCAACAGAAATTCGGGATCGGAAAAGGGGCTGGGTCGGCCACACTTTACGTAGGGGCGGAAACGAAATCTGTAAACAAGCATTAGACTGGAATCCAGCGGGACATCGCAGCAGAGGCAGACCCAGAGGCTCATGGCGGCGAAGATCCATAAAGTACGTCACGCAAAAGTTGGTGATTTTTGGACCCCCCTCCCCCCCTCGTCACACTTTTTGTATTAAACCTCTAAAATTTTTGTATGAGTCGTCACGCTGCTTGGAACCCCCCTCCCCCTAGGAGCATGACGTACTTTGTGGACGGCCCCTATAAAGAAATAAAAGAAGTTGACCGAAATCTAACCTGGCAACAGGTTAAAGCGATAGCCGGGCAATGCTCAGAATGGAGATTTTCAAGTCGGCCCTTTGCACCACCGGAGGTGTACAGGATCCATACAGGGGATGGACAAAATAATTAGGATAGGCAAATTTTAGGTAAAATTAGATGTGTTGTAACTACCTTAGTTATTATCCGATTTTGACAATTCAGGCATGCCTGAACTAGAAAATTAATGCAGTTTGACGGTATGTCCATGGAACCGACTATGGCCACCGGATTCCGGAGATATTCCGGGTTTTTCGGAGGTAGGTTCAAAACCGTAAATTTGAGGTGGATATTAGGAGAAGTTGTGGTTGAAAAATGAATAATATTAGTAACCACAAATGAAGTAGAACTTTTGCTGATTGGAACCATATATTGAGATTTGGAATCGGACCAGAATCAAGTGAGATATTGCCATTTCTTTAAAATCGGTTCCGATCGATACTTATCAAAGGGGTCAGGCCACAACTTCATTTGAATCTCGCTTTTTGATAGATTGTCCACTATGATTTTATTCTAGAAGGCCTCTAATGTGTCTAGAATGACAAGCCAATTGAATAAACGGATCCTGGAGTCGCTGAGATGTCCCCGGGGAACCTGTGAATGGGGACATTAAAGTTTTAGCACCAAAATCAGTCATTCGACGGCTCTTTTTTCATGGTTTTTGATCAGGAAGCGAAATATAAATATAAAATGGTCCATTGGCGGCTCTGACCGCTTCCAGGATCTACGGATTGGCCCCGGGGAACCTGTTGAAGGGGACATTTTAGTTTTACCACAAAAACCAGTCATTCGACGGCTCTTTTTTCATGGTTTTCGATCAGGAAGCGAAGCATGAATATAAAATAATCCATTGACGGCCCTGGCCGCTTTCAAGACCTACGGATTGGCCCCGGGGAACCTGTGGAAGGGGACATTTTAGTTTTACCACCAAGACCAGTCATTCGACGGCTCTTTTTTCATGGTTTTCGATCAGGAAGCGAAGTATGAATAAAAAATGGTCCATTGACGGCTCTGACCGCTTCCAGGATCTACGGATTGGCCCCGAGGAACCTGTGGAAGGGGACATTTTAGTTTTACCAAAAAAACAGTCGTTCGACGGCTCTTTTTTCATGGTTTTCGATCAGGAAGCGACGTATGAATATAAAATGGTCCATTGATGGCTCTGACCGCTTCCAGGACCTACGGATTGGCCCCAGGGAACCTGTGGAAGGAGTCATTTTAGTTTTAGCACCAAAACCAGTCATTCGAAGGCTCTTTTTTCATGGTTTTCGATCAGGAAGCGAAGTATGAATGAAAAATGGTCCATTGACGGCTCTGACCGCTTCCAGGATCTACGGATTGGCCCCGAGGAACCTGTGGAAGGGGACATTTTAGTTTTACCAAAAAAACAGTCGTTCGACGGCTCTTTTTTCATGGTTTTAGATCAGGAAGCGAAGTATAAATATAAAATGGTCCATTGACGGCTCTGACCGCTTCCAGGATCTACGGATTGGCCCCAGGGAACCTGTGGAAGGAGTCATTTTAGTTTTAGCACCAAAACCAGTCATTCGAAGGCTCTTTTTTCATGGTTTTCGATCAGGAAGCGAAGCATGAATATAAAATAATCCATTGACGGCCCTGGCCGCTTTCAAGACCTACGGATTGGCCCCGGGGAACCTGTGGAAGGGGACATTTTAGTTTTACCACCAAAACCAGTCATTTGACGGCTCTTTTTCATGGTTTTCGATCAGGAAGCGAAGTATGAATATAAAGTGGTCCATTGACGGCTCTGATTGCTTCCAGGACCTACGGATTGGCCCCGGGGAGCCTGTTGAAGGGGACATTTTAGTTTTAGTATCACACCCAGTCATTCGAAGGCTCTTTTTTCATGGATTTCGACCAGGAAGCGAAATATGAATTAAAAATGACCATTAACGGCTCTGACCGCTTCCAGGACCTACTGATTGCCTTCGAGGATTCTGTGAATGAGGACATTTAGCACTAAAACCAGTCATTCGATTTTTGATCAGGAAGCGAGGTTTGAATATAAAATGGTCCATTGACGGATCTGACCGCTTCCAAGACCCACGGATTGCTCCTGGAGAATCTGTGTAAGGGGACATCTTATTTTAAGCATCATAACCAGTCATTCGACGTCTCTTTTCATATTTTTATTTTTGTGTTACTTTTAGCTTATTACAAGGACAGTAAAAACTTGGTTTTGGAACGCATTTTACTTCGCCTTGCTGTTCAGGATGATACCGTCGTACTTCTGCTGGAACCACTTCATGGCATCCTCCTTAGTCAGGCGATGAATGAAACCGATCTTGCCGGTCTTACGCCGTCTCTGAGCAACGTTGTATCCTGGGCGTCCCAGCACAACATAGAAGTCCAGACCGTAAATACCGAATGAGGGATCGTACTTGATACCCAGATCGATGTGTTCCTGAATACCGAATCCGAAATTGCCGGTTTGGGAGAAGTTATCACGTCACAACTCGTATTCACGGACCTTCAAACCACGCTCCAAAATTTCCTCAGCCTTTGCACCGCGAACCGTGCAGTGAACGGCGATCTTTTCGTTACGGCGGATACCAAAGGACCGCACAGTATAACGAGCCTTCGAGTAGACTGGGGTCTGGCCAGTCAGCTGTTCCAACACCTTGGCAGCACGGGTCAGCCTGTCACCGGATTCACCGACGCAAATATTTAGGCAGAGTTTACGGATCCGCAGATCGCGCATAATATTCTTGGATTTATCCTTCGCAGCGGTTTTGGTGGCCATTTTGGAAATTGTCCGCAGAACGATGAAAATGTGTTCATCAAACAACACAAGTTACTTTTCTAGTGGTTTCGATTAGGAATCGAGTAATGAATATAAAAGGGACCATTGAGGGCTCTGACCGCTTTCTGGACCTACAGATTGGCCCAGGAAGCCAGTGGAAGGGGACATTTTAGTTTTAGCACCAAAACTAGTCATACAACGGCTCTGTTTTCATGGCTTTGGATCAGGAAGCGAAGTCCTGGATGCGGTCAGATCCATTAATGGTCCAATTTATACTCAATATTGGTTTTTGTGCTAAAAATTAAAATGTCCCCTTCCACAGGTTCCTCAGAGCCAATCCGTAGATCCTGGAAGCGGTCAGAGTCGTCAATGGACCATTTTATATTCATACTTCGCTTCCTGATCGAAAACCATGAAAAAAGAGCCGTCGAACGACCGGTTTTGGTTTTTGGTGGTAAAACTAAAATATCCCCTTCCACAGGTTCCCCGGGGGCAATCCTTGGGTCCTGGAAGCGGTCAGAGCCGTCTATGATCCATTTTATTTTCCTACTTCGCTTCCTGATCGATAACCATGAATGAAGAGCTGTCGAATGGCTGGTTTTGGTGCTAAAACTAAAATGTCCCCTTCCACAGGTTCCTCGGGGCCAATCCGTAGATCCTGGAATCGGTTAGAGCCGTCAATGGACTATTTCATATTCATACTTCGTTTCCTGATCGAAAACCATGAAAAAAGAGTCGTCGAACGACTGGTTTTGGTGATAAAACTAAAATGTCCCCTTCCACAGGTTCCCCAGGGCCAATCCGTAGCTCCTGAAAGCGGTCAGAGCCGCCAATGGACCATTTTATATTCATACTTCGCTTCCTGATCGAAAACCATGAAAAAAGAGCCGTCGAATGACTGATTTTGGTGCTAAAACTTTAATGTCCCCATTCACAGGTTCCCCGGGGACATCCCAGCGACTCCAGGATCCGTTTATTCAATTGGTTTTGCATTCTGGACACATGAGAGCCCTTCTAGAATAAAATCATAGTGGCCGATCTATCAAAAAGCGAGATTCAAATGAAGTTGTGGCCTGACCCCTTTGATAAGTATCGATCGGAACCGATTTTAAAGAAATGGCCATATCTCACTTGATTCTGGTCCGATTCCAAATCTCAATATATGGTTCCAATCAGCAAGAGCCCTACTTCATTTGTGATTACTAATATTATTCAATTTTTAACCACAACTTCTCCTAATATCCACCTCAAATTTACGGTTTTGAACCTACCTCCGAAAAACCCGGAATATTTCCGGAATCTGGTGGCCATAGTCGGTTCCATGGACATACCGTCAAACTGCATTAATTTTCTAGTTCAGGCATGCCTGAATTGTCAAAATCGGATGATAACTAAGATAGTTACAACACATCTAATTTTACCCAAAATTTGCCTATCCTAATTATTTTGTCCATCCCCTGTAAGTAAGTAAAAATGTAGTATAGCAAATAAGGATGACAGTTATAAGAAAACACGGAACACCTAGTCTAGAGATGAATGCATGCATTAGATAATAAGCTAAAAAAAAAAGAAAGACGAAGAAAGTGCACGCTTAGATGAACTTGATAGGATATTTAAAAAAGTGTTAAGTTTGATAGGGTTTTTCGGTGATTTTTTCCTAAAAGACGAAAGTGGCATGCCCCTTGGTATATCTAAATGTAACTTCCTATAACAGGATTTTCTCGGAATTTTCTTGTAATCTTGTAATCTTGTAATATTAACGCACCCTCTGACCATAGCCTATCTGCGTTGTATTTAAATACCGCTGAGCGATACGTCTACTGGGCAACACGGCCGGTGTGCACTGCACTAAGATCTCCTTAGATGCAACCGGACCGAGATCTTACTTAAGGCTCCGAAGGGTCCGTTTCGTTGTGATATGTTGCCATAAAATAGAAATATATGCACTTGCTTTTCTACTCTTCGGGAATATTTAAATTTACTAATGATATTGATTAGTGACAAGTAAATTCATTCATCGATCAGATTAGAACGAGCTCAGTGCAATTAAAATATAAACACAATACTTATCTGCAATTCACAGAAGATGTTGGGATTGTCCTTGAAGTAATCACGTTGTGAACACAGACTTCCTGTATTGACGGTGGTTGTTATGAATATGAATACCACTGCTGATACCGGAACTATGAGATTTTCTTCATCACTGGTCGTCTGGAAAGAGGTAGATAAAAGAATTGGGCCGCTTTCACTCGCCGGCCCGCAAAACATTAGTAAGTAATTAATCTTACTACAAAGACAAAAATATAGTTCTAATAATTCTGTCTTATTAATGGATATCACACATGCCCATCTGATACTCAACTTAACCAAAACATATCCTCAATACTTAATAAAACGATAACTGTATATAGTTTCTATTATTGTCCATATATACCTACTATTCAATCTAGGATTCCAAATCGGATAAATTAATTCAGTTCCTAACTAAAAGCTTATCCTCAACGCTTTGGCTGTCAATAGTCTCCACAATATGAACCTTGAAGGTTATAACTTTGTTCAATCCTACATCTGTTTATATTAAAACTCAATCCTAACTGCCCCGAAACCGCTTTCAACACATAACTGCCCCGAGCACAGCCACTACATGCGACCCACAGGATCCCAATCGAGGACGGCCTACACTATACCGTTGTGAGCTTACACCCTCTCCTGGGCTGTGCGACGCTGAAAACATGCTCCTAAAGTTTGATGCCTAAAAAATAAAAATAATTAAACTAATTACACTAAATCTTACACTTTTGATCGAACCCGGCTGACATTCGCGTTAAACAATGTGTTCCATGAGTGCTGATCACTCATGATAACGCCCCGAATCGGCGAATAAAATGCAGTTTAACGCAGAGTTTAAACCCTCTCTTGCGCTAAGTAATGCTGAAAACCTAACTTCTAGGAATTTGATTCGTAGAAACAAATTATACTGAAATTGGTGCGTGGCAAAATAAGTTATACTATTAGCTAATATTAAACCCTGACTACCCCACATTATACTGGCCCGTTTGGAGTCATCCAGTGGCACTTGGTCTTAGCATTCGTAACAGGATTTTCTCGGAATTTTCGGATCTATAATACTTGACATTTTGATTTATTTTGTTAAACCTATAATCTTACTTTATTTTAACATCAACACATGCATTCCTTCCAATAAGCACAGTTCTCATTTTTATTTTTTTTTTATTACAAAAAACTGAAGTGGAAACAGCTACTTTCCAATAAATTTCTAAATTCACACACATCTGTCCTGCATGCTCGTCATCATAACCTCTAATATTCACTCTTACCAGTTTTTATCAATTGAGTTGAATCGTTCGTTCGTTTCCAAGGCCCATTTTATCTTCATCCTACTTTACAAGTGTTTTTTCAATTTATCATATTTTTTTCATAGTAGATAAATACATTTTCTTGCTTTTAAAGAACTGTTAGCGGAATACGGTTATGAGAGAATACATATTCCAATAAGTATTTTGGTAATTTAGTGAATGGGAACGAACCCATTTCCTATACATATATTATCGTTTCAACGGACGACATTTTTTAAATTATTTACGACAACTAAATATGTATCTTCATAATCAATCGTCTTCTATTAATTGGCATATGAATAGTGATGATAGTTATTATGAATATTAATATGGAACATAAAAATCCAATAACACGATCTGCGAATATGCCAAAAGGAAGCGGAAGCTAATTTATCAGCTTATCAGCGTTTAGTCAATAAAGTCAATTAACATCCCTTCGGTAGAGGAATCATTCCGGAGCGACAATGAATAACGGCCACTAAGATTAAATGGACAGTCCAAACACCGACACGATGCAGTACATCGTCTTATTTTCCCAACGTACCGTGCAGGAGCCGTCCGTTTCGTTGTTCCAGAAGCAAGAGCTAGCCGTGTGCAGTCCAGCACCGTTTTTCTGCATGATCATACAGGTAACTACAGATGTTGCGAAACAGTATCAGCGAGATGGAAGAAAAAGAAAAGGTAGAATTGAAACAATTAGATCGATAATCGTATAGGCGTCCTTGGGGTTTTTGGACAGGGGAAGGCCACTTTACGTATATTTTTTAGTCTTACATTAGTGGGTTTGTGTTATTACGCGTGGGTTTCCGAAGACATTCAAATAAGAATATTATTAAGTAAATTATTTTGAGCTTTTTAATGGAATGTCTTCACTTGTCATAACACGAGTTTGTACCATCCCATTTAATTGCACTACTTAATTGTACCTTGACAGATACGTATTTCGACCTCAAGAGTAAGGTCGTCTTCAGTGTCTCGTACTTAACTCGACTTATCGAGTCAATACGAGACACCGAAGACAACCTTATTGTTGAGGTCGAAATACGTATCTGTCAAGGTACAATCAAGTGGTGGAATTAAATGGGATGGTACAAACTCGTCTTATGACAAGATGGACAGCTTTATCACTAAGTTAATTGCAATAACGATATGAATATTCATTAACCGTTGTCAGATTTCTGATAAAGTAGGATCACCGACAAACCGACGGACCTGTCTGATTCCAAAATTGACAAGAATTTTCAATGCCGTTTTACTTGCAGTGTAGCAACTCGTTCTGTCACTTCATGAACTTAACCACGAGCGTCTTCTTTTTTCACGATTCTTCTTCTTTTAGCTAAAAAAATACATCCGCTGCGGGCCGATGAACATTTGAGTGAATTCGGAGCTTTTACTTCACCGGATGTTCACGTTGATGTTCATTTTTTGTAGACTTTGCCCTCAGATGAGGTTTTCTTCTTACTGAAAATCGACGCGTGACGTCATCGTGGTTTAGTTCATACATAAGCGTTCATTTGACAAAAGAAGTCAAGAAAAAGGAAAGGAAAATGCGCGATAATCAACCAGCTGTTCGGTGTGAACATCATTTGCATGCTTTAAGTATTCTTCACAGCGATGTAAATGAAAATAAACCCTAAAAAATAGGGTAAAATGCCCAATAGTGGACCCCCTAGTGGCGAAATTTTGCTCTTTTTGTCATAAGGAGTAGAAATTTTCAACATATTAATTCTGCTTGACATCTAATACCAAGTTCTACATCTCCTCTTCACGATACATACATAAAACACCCAAATACACGTCGTTATTGTGGTTATTCGTTGAAATTAACATTTTAAAGTCTGACTGAATTCGCTCTATAGTAGACCCCCTGAGGGTCCATAATAGGAATTTGCTCCCCTATAGACCTGTGCAGGAGTTCATCAAATTCACTCACTCGATGGATTTTGACATTTGAGCGGGTCGTCTTCTCGAACAAAAGTTCATTTTGCGTTCATTATGCGACCCGCTCAAACGTCATAATTTCTTGGGGGAGTTCATTTTGCGTTAGTCTATAGTCGACACTTCATTTGATTTTTATGTTCCGTTTCGGGACGTTCTTCTTCCCTATTATGGACCCCCCAAAAGATTCCTATTATGGACACTCTCGTGTTTATTTTTTTTTATAAAATTGTTAAATAACATTTAATTTTACTTTCCATAGCATTTCCAATGCATGTAATCAAATCATAGGACTGTAAGGTAGGTTCTCCCGATGGAATTTTATAGCAAAATGTTTACATTGTGCAGTAATAATGCAAAAATGGCTGGAGGGTCCACTATTGGTTGGGGGTTCACTATAGGGCACTTTACCCTAGCTATAATAAAACTTATAGCTATAGCTTTACAAAACAATGAAAAACTCATTATCACTACATAAAGTGTTTTAACAAAAAATATAAATATAAATCAGATGAACAATAGCATAAAATTATTATTATTATTTTCGAGAGTTGACCAGTTGTAGTCTTAATAGTCTGTTATCAAGGCTGGGCTTTCCATGTGATACACAATACTAGCAGACGACTCAAGCTATGTGGCTCACTAGGTCATTGCGGCCGGGAGTTGTATTGTGATCATACCGATGTATTTCCCTTCCCACAGTCAGTCAGCTTTTACAGTCAGTCAGTTATAAACCGAACAAATAATGGAAGCTCAGCACGTACATAGATATTTTTAGGTAGTTAATTCATTGTTTCTTGTAGCCGACATTCAATACCTAATAGCAGTGGATGTTGACAACAGGTGGTACTGTACTGATGCCATGTCCAAGTAACACTTTTGAATGAAGATTTTTGTTTTACAATAAACTAATTCCAGTTACAGTACAATAAATCAACACATCAATCTAAGAGCTTTCCTTAATTTTTTGCAGTTGAGAACGGATGTCATCGAGTGAAAAGTATCCTATAGGTTTGATACGATCATGTCTAAACTTTCATTAGTTCAACAGTCCAGTTGTCTGCAATTTCGATTGTTATGGTCAAGTTCTTTTCAATTTTCATGGTATCCAATATTACTTGGATGATCAAGTTATTAGTCCTATAGAGAATAATGCGGCTGAGAGTCGTATTGTGATCATAATAGCCTATTCAGATTGGGCTATTTATGACTTTGTTAAGTGAGAGGGTATCCAATTATTACGAGGTGTTCTGACTGCAGCAAGATAAATAATATATCTTGACGTTTCCATGTTTCCTCATTTGCACGCTAATACAGGGTTGAATTCAAGGAGAGTTTTAAAATTTAATTTGCGAAATCAAGCATTTGTGTGGCGACAATCGAACATTTTTTTCTAAACAAAGTTTCTACGAAAAAAATATTTAAAAAAATATGAAAAGGGATTTTCGAAGAATATTTGAAGCTCTCATTAAGGATAATGAGCGAAGCTACATTCATTAGTTGGGTGCGCCGTTCTTCGGGGAATCAGACTATTCCTCAATTTATTTTTAAGTTTAAAAAGTATTTTTATTCTGTACTATGATCGAACGGAGATTTGATAGAAAAATTTAGATATTTTTGGGAATTCTCACAAATAAATAAAAAAGGACGATTGGACCAATTTTCAAGAAATATTATCGAACTAAAATGTATTTCCACCAGTATCTCCATGTATGAAGGGCAACTCAGCAATTTATTTTTTTTTCAAAAATGGAAACTGATCCATTGCGTTCTACTCGACAATCAATGATACAGCTTCTAACAAAATCGAATCGTGTGAATGTGATATAATTTAAACTGGATTTTGGATGATGCATTACCAATTCATGTTTTATTTAAGGTTATTCTACTTTATATATACATCCCATTCAAATCGTACAGTTGTCCCACGTGAAAAATGTTGAAATCCAAAGTATATTAAGCCATTCAAGGAGCAGAATTGAAACAATTTATGAAATCATGTTTATTCATCAAATATATTCGTTTTACAACCATTCCTACGTTTTAAATTATCTTCCGCATTGGCCCTTGAACTTTGAAAATTTATTCGATTTGTTCTATTAAATCTAGGTTTAAGTTAAATACTTCATGTTAATTCTAGAGAGCATCTGTTTTTTAAACAATTCATGTTGAATAAGTGGAGAATAAATAATTATCATCATTATTTTTCATCATATAAAATGCTTTCCACAAAACCATCACAATCCGAGTTATTCTTCAGCGCTCAGAAGATTTCCATCTAACATGCATTCGACCCTGCTGCGACAGAAAGAGCATGACTGTCAACTACGAAACGAAATGAAAACAGAGAGAATTTTCTCTCTGGCAAAGAGAGCGTGACGCTTGTCAGTTTTGTTTTGTTGAATTTCTCCCTGCATCCCAGTTAGAACAAAAGCTCTCTCGTAATAATTGTTCGTAATAAATTCTTTATGACTCTTTTTAGCGGATATCTTTTGACAGCGCAAAATGTATGGAATATTACGTAAGCTCTCTCGTAATAATTGTTCGTAATAAATTCTTAATGACTCTTTTTAGCGGGTATCTTTTGACAGCGCAAAATGTATGGAATATTACGTAAATAATGACATCATAAAGCGTATTTACCCTGAAACGCCAATTATTATGTCATTAATGGCGTAATCTGAATAGGCTATTAGTGTAGGTAAGGCGCCAGGACCGGATGGTATTCCGAACCTGGCCATCAAAGCGGCCATTGCTGAGGCTTCCGAGATGTTCAGATCTGTCACGCAGAGATGCCTGGACGAGGGAGTCTTCCCTGAAGCATGGAAAAGGCAGAGCTTGGTCCTATTGCTAAAGGCGGGAAAACCACCGGGGGATCCGTCGGCATATAGACCAATATGCCTGCTTGATACGGCGGGGAAGGTGCTCGAGAAGATCATCCTCAACAGGTTGTTGATACGCATGAAGGGTGCGGATGGTCTGCGAGTAACCAGTTTGGCTTCCGAAAGGGTAAGTCGACCGTAGACGCTATCTTGTCGGTTACCAAATCCGCGGAGATAGCTATCCAGCGTAAGAGGAGGGGAGTTCGCTATTGTGCAGTAGTGACTCTCGACGTGAGGAATGCTTTCAATAGTGCCCGTTGGGCAGCTATTGCAGATGCGCTCCTGCGTCTTGAATTCCAGTACCTGTACAAGATTCTCGGAAGCTACTTCCAAAATCGAGTACTGGTATACGACACGGAGGCGGGTCGGAAGTGCGTTGACATAACCTCAGGGGTTCCGCAAGGTTCCATATTGGGTCCGGTGTTATGGAACGTCATGTACGACGGTGTCTTGAGGTTGAAGTTCCCGGTGGGCGTGGTAATCGTCGGCTTCGCTAACGATATTACGCTGGAGGTCTACGGCGAATCGATCGAAGAGGTGGAGTTGACTGCAGCCCACTCGATCGCAATTGTGGAGGAGTGGATGGGTTCCAGGAAGTTAGAACTGGCTCACCACAAGACTGAGGTGGTTGTTGTTAACAACCGAAAGTCGGAGCAACAAGCGATGATAAGGGCAGGCAACTCCACAGGCCTCGGTGTGCGTATTATCGAACAAGTGGCCGCGTGAAGAACAGCATGGTATCGTCGCTTTCGCTTTCGCGGCGTCGGTCAATCGGGCGGGTTCCGAGCCCGAGGACGGAAAGGGGTCCTCGTCAAGGCTGGGGCAGGCGTAGGCACCGCGTCGGCAAGTCCCTCTGTGTGCTGGCGAATAGGCCCTATCGCAGAGAGGTCAACTTGGGATGCACGCGGCATCATCATTCTTGATACCAGTCGTGCAGAGGGAAGCAGGCGCGAAGTCGACCCTTCCCACCTTCCGAGGACATAGGGCGTGGTAAGGCAATGCGCTGGCACGATACCATGGTGTTCTTCTAAAAAAGCGAGTCACGATGTTCGATGCTGCAAGGACACGCAGCTAACCTCGAGGGTGCGTTATGCTCTGGCCCCCCTTTGAAGCATTACTTTCTGGTTGTACCGAAGGGACGATGGGCTTGGCGGCAATGGAAACGGTTTAGCGGGTCGGGGATGCAATCCTGCCTCCCTCGTTGGAGGTGGCCCCTAACCCCGCACTTCCTGGACAACCCAGGATGTCTGTTAAGCAGATTCCCCCTCCATTGCTTAGGAAGAAAAAGAAAACACACACACACAGACATCACCTCAATTCGTCGAGCTGAGTCGATCGGTATATAACACTATGGGTCTCCGGGCCTTCTATAAAAAGTTTGTTTTTGGAGCGATCATATAGCCTTTACGTATACATAGGGTCTGTCTTATTTGGAGAATTAAACTGAAATGAAACTCAAAAGTGACATTTCAATAATTATCGAATAACCCTGCTGACAGAGCAAGATTACTTTTGACAGATATCGAATCATTTTGCATCGATGTCTTATTGGAATTGCTGGGTAGCACCAGCCATTCTTATGAACGGGTTATTTGCTAATTTTCGAAACTGTCACTTTTAAGTTTGATTCTCCAAATGAGACAGACCCATAGTATACGAGAAAGGCAAAACACCTAAATAAAGAATAAAAAAAATACATGAACAAAATTTTTTTTACGTATTTTTTGCCAGGATACGTATTTTTGGACGAGGTTTCAGAATATATAAAAATCTCATTTTGGCCACAAATGTTACATAAGCAGTTTCTCAAACAATCGGTTCAATTACTCAAGTCGCTTTTACAGGGAAGGAACTTACAGGAAAAATCGACTGTTCTACTCTGCTAACTTAGCTAAAACCACACTAAAACTGTACGATTTAACTACGCACAGATTATGTTCTGCACGAGCTTATTCGTTCAATTAGCCATCAGCTAACCAAGTTTTCAACGGATTCCCTGTTTTTTACTTCCGCTGATCGTTCCTGTTAGGTTAAGTTTTATTCATACAGACATCAATTAAATATCACTTGGATTATAAGTGCTCTACCGCAGATTTTCTTTTTCTTTTGATTATTCGGATATGTTACAGATTTTCTAGACATCCCATTTTCTACAGATTCCATAGATTCTCCACAGATTCATCATGGAATGCGAGACGGATAATATTATTATCTCCTACAAAAACAAAGCTTTGTCGTTGGTTCTCTTTTGTCGCTTGTTTCGCATGCGCATTCCAGAAAAATTGATTCCCTGAAAATCAGTAAAATCGATGCGTATTATATAAAGTCGCGTGTGATTGTCATGTTGTATTAAAAAACTCTTTTTGTTTACTTTTGTTACATACGTCCTTATGAAAAATTATGCTTGATATAACTTCATCCACGCTTCAATGAATAATTATTTGTAAATGTTAACAAACTCTCGATGAGTTTTGAATAATTTGCGTGCAGATTGTTAATTGGAATAAACGTTGAAACATAAACAAATAAAAGTCCGTTTTCGTACTTCTACACGATTTCTAAGGGATGTTTCACCCAATACCCTGCGATGAAATGTGCCTTATCTCGAAATGGAACCATTTTTGAACCAGTTGCTGATAGGCTGATTTTGACTTTTGCGTACGTGCCCGTTTGTTTACTGAAGCTCGGAAGGGAAGCTTTTTCTAATATCGGCAGTGTTGTCAAGAATGATTATTGCGAGAAAAGAGAAAAATTCTATTTTTGCGGAGCAAAGAAGAAGAAGCAGACTGAGTGTCGGAAACTTCAAAATGGCATGCACTGTACGAAAAGTGTTGATATTTCTTGATATCAAGAATATTCGAGAAATCTAAAATGTTTCTAAATCACATAAATATATGACAAAACGCCTTCAAAGTATCATAAAACTTGTTTAAAAAATATAGCGGCATGTAACACTCGTTTAAAGTTGCATATTCCCGTTAATTTTAATAATCAACATTTACACCAAAAAATAAACCAAACATTTTTACCGTGCAACAAGTGATTTGACGTTTGCGGAACAGCTTTCCGACAGTCGACCGTCGGACCCCGGTTCGAATTTTTCAATCTTCTCGCAATATAGTTTCTGCACGATGAAAACATGGGGAAAACTAGGGACCCTACATTCAGAGATATGCGAAAGCGGCAATCTTGAGCCATTCGTGCATTGAAAGCTGTCAGAATCTGAGTCAAATAAACATTGTCATTATTGCGGATTGAGGGTTTGTCTCATTTGGAGAATTAAATTTAAAAGTGACAGTTCGAAAATTTAAAAATCGCCCCGTTATAATAATGGCTGGTGCTACCCAGCAATTCTAATAGAACATCGATGAAAAATGATTCGATATCTGTCAAAAGTAATCTTGATCTGCGAGCAGGGTTATTCGATAATTATAGAAATGTCACTTCTAAGTTTAATTTCAGTTTAATTATTCAATTGGGTCCTAAATCCCTACCTTGTTTATGGTTGCAAACGGTAGCGCATCGGTCAAGAATACTTGAACCGTTGTTATAAAAATTCTGGTAAAATTCTAAATCAGTAAAAATAATATTTTTGTGTTTAAGACATTTTAAGGCAAATTTTTGGCTGTGCAACATTTCAGAACGAATGAACCATCAGCCCAAAACGTCAGCCCCATATATTAACTGTCAAAGGTTGAGTCAAGTGCCCTGCGGTGTTTTGCTAGTGCGTTTGAATCCGTACGTCAAACAAGACCGAAAATGTCGAGGAAGCATTTTTCATCTAATTTTCAATTTCAAATTAAACAATGTTCTTTTCGATTTTTGAGTCGAAAGAAAAACTGACACGTTTAGGATGATTACAGTGAACGTTCGCTAATTGGGGTTTTTCTAGTTGGGGCGCTTTTTAGTTGGGGGTTCGCTAATTGGGGCGAAACCCAATTAAAAAGCAGCTAAACGTCAGAATGTGATGTCAAAAACGCGTTGACGTTTTGTTTCCGTGTTTGGCGGGATCGATATTTTCTGGCGCGTAAAATTTTCCTTTGTTCAATGCAAAAAGTAAACAACATTGACGCTTGTCAAAGCGCCCCAATTAGCGAACGGCATTCGCTAGTTGGGGTGAGGTCGTGCCCCAATTAGCGAACGATCACTGTACCTTCATCGTTCCCTGAAAGAAAATCGAATATCGATTCTTCATTTTAGGACCCAATTGGGACAGACCCTAATGCTACGTTTAGATAAGGCAAGTGAATTAATTCAATTCACTTGAACGAAAAGAAAGTTGAACATGTTGAACTTTTGGCAAGTCAATTTAATTCAACTGAGATGTTCAATTCACTTGCCCTGTCAAAACGTAGCATAAGAACGTCTTCAAAGTGTCAGTTCTTTAAGCTGACTAATTGAAATCTGATAGCTTGTTGTAGAGAACCCGAAAAACTGCTAAGCTGTTTTGTAACTTTAAGTGAAGTGACCGCATAACAGTAGGTAAATCATAAACTCGATTGTTATTGCTTTTTGCATTGAAACTTTTCGTTTCGTCACTGAAACCATTGACACTTGTCTTCAGCGACTGCTTCCGCGATAGAGCATTTGCACATTTGATACACTCATACATCTATATTGCTGTCAAAATGTGCATTTGACAATTAAATTTCCAGCTAAAAGCTCTATTTTTTGACACCGATGCATTCACACAACCAATCGACATCAGTTGTCAAAAAATCAGGAGTACCAACTTGACCACTATCTCCTTGTCGCCGAGTCTGGCGCTGAGTGCTCGGCGCGGAAACCCAAAGGTGGGAATACAATTTTGGGGCTTATGCGCAATACAAATAGATTCATTCAAGTTCAGATACAAAAGCTCAAAACTGTTATACACCTTTGTTCTTTTTCCTGCAGATTGAATCACGAGTCTTCAGACATCTGTCAAACTGTATAACTAATATCGATAAGGGTATCAGGTGGACTTGTGGACTTGCTATTGTGACAAAGACTGCGTGCTGATAGCTTTTATACAAAAGATATTTTAGTTACCAGATAAAGATTGTCGCTGTCGTCGCTTTCCGGAACATGTTTTGCTGGCGAGGATAGTGGAGCTTAATTGTCAAAGAAGGAAAATCCATACGATTTGATAGCTTGGTACCAAACATGTTCCGGACAGCAGAACAAAGGGAACCGAAGTGACCATCTTTATCCACGCGTACGAAACATGTGTATCTGAAATAAACGAATCAGTTATAGAGATAATTGCAAGGGTAATTGCAATAAAGTTTTAAAACATATTTTAAATGTTTTTTTGTTAAATATCTTGGCTGTGCATATGCACAGCACATGCTTCGAAATGGACTAATTGATATGGACAAATTGATATGAAATTTGCAAAAAAGAATCCACGTGTGTGTCTTGGAGGGACTCGAACCCTCAACCTCCTACTCTCTAGATAGGCGTGATAACCCCTACACAACAAGACCAGGTCGAAACATGTGCTGTACATATGCACAGCCAACATTTTTAACAAAAAAATGGTTTTCGTACGGCCGAGTTGCCGAATAATATGCAATTAATTGTAATCAAGTGTCGGTCTTCCACCGTCGTCTGAGTACACGCGACCGCATGCGTAAGGCAACCAAATTCATCAAATGCTTTAGCCAAGCAAGCCTTTGGCACAGCAGAGTGTGATTGATTCGCACTCTATACAAATCCGCCCAGCCCGTTGTTGGGGGCATGGAGTGCGATCCTCTCGTTTAATAAACAATGTGTACTCGCTCGACTGTGGATATAAGGGCCGTACACATATTACGTAAGCAATCTTTCTGGGTTTTTCGACCCCCCTCCCCCCATGTAAGATTTTTTCCATACAAAAGATTTTTTATTTATATGGCGCGTAAGATATTGACAGACCCCCCCTCCCCTCACAACTGCTTACGTAATATGTGTACGGCCCCATACAACAGTAAAGAGGCATTCCACGGGGGCATGTCAGTCGATCCTGAGCGACCATTTCGAAAATATTTGAAACTCTGCACAGTTTTTCAATTTAATCTAAATCGTCATTTTTCGATATCAAATCTTCATATTGAGTCACGACTAACTTTTCAAAAGGGTGTATGTGAAAATGGTTCAAAAATATTTAAAAAGCTGCACAGCAAAACGGAATGTTCGATTGTTATGATTTTTTCAGCAAAGTTAGACAACTAAATGGTGATTCTTAAGAAAATGTGCACAGTAAAAAAATTTGTTTTGCCTTTAAAAATATCATTTTTGTCACAAAAACTCAAATATCTCAAAACCCTATCTTTTTCGAACGTAATTTTTTTAGGGAAAACGGTCCATTATATTAGCTATCTACCATAAAAATTTGGTGATGGTAAACTAATAAACAAAAAAGTTATGACATTTCAAACATTTCACAATTTTCACATTCAGTAAAAAAATTTTTTTTTCTGTGTAAGTTATTTCGAGAATTGCAGTTTGATGCAGATTTTATTGTTAAGGGACGTGATTTAAACAAGTTGTTTTCATGATATTTTGATTTAATTATTCATAGCATCTATAAGAAACTTAGACACGATCCAGTGTTGTGATCAAAAGTATTGATAGTGTCATAATTTTCATTGCACGTGACTGGCGAAAAATTCTTTTAATAGTGTTGAAACCTGTTGATAATAACGTTGATAGAAACATATCAGAAATGTTATTTTTAAGACAAAAGCTGCAAAATCAAAGATTTATATACACGTGTACGTCTATAGTTTACCTGCAAAAAATATACCTCTTAGAGAATAGACTTTATGATCGGGAGGAAACGGGTATCTTCAACAACAACAAATGCATGATAGGTACATACCATGACAATGCTCACGAAAAAGCAAATTACTACTACTAAGGTTGTTAAAGATCTTATAGTAATTTTTTTCTTCAGTCAAGCAAATGACACCAAACTAGTCAGTAAAAACTTAAAAGTGATTTTGTTTATTGAAATATTACGAACAACATGAGTAGCCGCTTTCTCAACTGTTGTAGGCCGTTTGATGGAAAAAAGTGTTCAAAAGAGTTACGAAATCTCACCGAAAGCACCATAGATAAACTGAAAGCGACTGGTTATGCTCCAATGTCCACATTGAATACAAATTTACGCATTTGCACGTCCTGCCGTCTAAACGTTGACAAAAGAGCAATCTGTATATCATCGGTTGAGCAGAGCGCAGGAAGTTCGAAAACGACAGCAACTGAGGAATTGCCAGATGTATCGACAACAACTGAGGAATTACCAGAAGTATTAAGTGCTGAGAGCCTTGCCACCGTACCATCAGCGAAATCTGTTTCAACAAATCAATCGGAAGATGAGTGTATCCAAAAGGTCAACATCGAACGCTTTAACGAGGGCATAGCTGGGATAAAAGTGACTCCGATTAAATGGAGTAAGATGGACTACGTTTATTACCCGGAGAAAAATACCGTGAAATAAACGAAGCTGTACGAAGAAACCTCTTCAAATTAGGACCTGATGATGTGGAAAATACAGACTACGATGAGGTAATTATAAATATGAAGGAAAGGTTCTCGAATGCAGCCACGACAAGGAAAGAAAAATTATTGATTTTGTCGATGCTGCCAAGTTCGTGGTCTATTCAGGATGCCATTGATGCGTTCAAAACCAATAGAAATACAGTAAAAGAGGCAAAACAATTGAAGAATAACTGTCTTTCAACCAAAAATACTAGGTCTAGTACTGCATTAACAGATGAGACAAAAGAAATAGTAGTTCAATATTTTGAAGATGATGAAGTAAGTCGAGCTATGCCTGGTCAAAAGATTATGTATCAGTAAAAAAGATGGAAAGCGTCAAGCAATCCAAAACGATTAATGATGACGACTTTGAAAGAAGCGTACACACGCTTCAAGGAAATTCACGATAATATTAAAATAGGTTTTTCCTCATTTGCAAGCCTTCGGCCAAGGCAATGTAAGCTTCTTTCCAATTCAGGAACACATAATGTGTGTGTGCACAACCCATGAGAATATTAATCTTATTTTACATAGTTTGAAAAGAATCAATTTAACAAAGGATATTAAAATGTTAACTGGTAGTCTTTTGTGAAAATACAACATCAAATTGCTATCTACGATCTTGTTCGGATTGTCCAGATTCTTCATCATTGGAAAATACTTTATTCGCTGAGTTTGAAGAAAAATA
This sequence comes from Armigeres subalbatus, assembly GCF_024139115.2. Taxonomy (NCBI): domain Eukaryota; kingdom Metazoa; phylum Arthropoda; class Insecta; order Diptera; family Culicidae; genus Armigeres; species Armigeres subalbatus. Next base: position 148,877,677 of record NC_085141.1, read on the forward strand.
TATTGATCAGTTATCATTTGAGCAATGGGTGACCACGGATAGGTGTGACATAGAAACTATTGTAAAACCTGTAGATGAGTTTGTGTCATATTTTTGCTTGAAATTAGAAAGTTTAATCCCTCACGATTTCATTAAAACAGAACAATCCAGCTTTTAATACGAAAAATACATTACAAAATGGTGAATTTTAGTCATTTGTGATTTTTCTGAAAATTACAGCTTTGTATTGCAAGATGAAGTGCAGTCCCATCACTGGAACGTACAACAAGCTACAATTCATCCATTCGTTATTTATTTTAATGGAAGTACGCAAATTGAACACTTAAGTTTTATTATAATTTCCGAAGATTTAAGACACGATTCAGTATCCGTAAATTTGTTCATTGAAAAATGATTAACTTTTTACGCGTTGATAAGCATAAAGAAGTCAAATAGATATATTTCATGTCTGATGGAGCAGCGTCGCAGTACAAAAATCGTAAGAATTTTTCGAGCCTATGTCAATTTAAACCAATGTACGGAATTGATGCAGAATGGCACTTTTTTGCTACGTCAGATGGCAAAGGTCCTTGTGATGCTATTGGAGGAACAATAAAGCGCATGGCCACAAGAACAAGTTTAGCCAAAGAACGTGAGCATCCAATTAAAACTGCGAAAGAACTTTTGATTGGGCAAATCGTAGAAAAGAAAAGATTTAACCAAATTATCATTTTGTTTTACTACTACTGAAGAGTACGAAATAAAGGCTTCAGAGCTCAGCGAGCAATTTAATAACGCGAAAACGATCCAAGGAACCCAAAAATTTCACTGTTTCATTCCATTGTCGGAAAATAAAATTAAAGCAAAACTATACTCAAACTGTGCTGATAATAATTCAAAAGTGTTCGATATTTTAAAAAATTTGAATAAAAATAAATAAAAAATAAGTATTAATAAACTGTTTTCATGATATCATAACCCATACCAAAATTCAAACCCAAAACTCTTAGAGTTTCTATAACAACATTGTGTAACTGCCACATTTAATTTAATACTTAGGATAATATTAATTCATTTTTATTTATTTATACATATAATATTTATACATATAATATACATAATATCGATGAATACATAAATATGGAATATCATACAAACAACTTGTTTAACTCACGCAAGGCCCTTAACAATAAAATCAGCATCAAACTGCGATTCTTGAAAAAAAAATACACGGAAATTTTTTTGTTTACTATATGTGAAAATTGTGAAATGTTTGAAATGTCATAACTTTTTGTTTATTAGTTTACCATCACCAAATTTTTATGGTAGATAGCTAATATAATGGACCGTTTTCCTAAAAAAATACGTTCGAAAAAGATAGGGTTTTGAGATATTTGAGTTTTTGTGACAAAATGATATTTTAAAGGCAAAAAATTTTTTTTACTGTGCACATTTTCTTAAGAATCACCATTTAGTTGTCTAACTTTGCTGAAAAAATCATAACAATCGAACATTCCGTTTTTGCTGTGCAGCTTTTTAAATATTTTTGAACCATTTTCACATACACCCTTTTGAAAAGTTAGTCGTGACTCAATATGAAGATTTGATATCGAAAAATGACGATTTAGATGAAATTGAAAAACTGTGCAAAGTTTCAACTCAATAGAAAATCATGAATTAAAAATTTTCTTAAATTTTGATGCTGTTGCTTGGAATCGCTCTAAAGCACATGTGACATTGGACAAATCAAGCATCTGAAAGATATCCAATTTGCAAAAAGAGCTAACCGCGGTGGAGGTTGGTACTTGGATTCTGATGGCTTTTCCGCAAACGTGACCTTTAAGTGGTCTTGTTGTGTACTGCCGTTCTACCCATAATTGTCCCATGTTACCTTTGATGAAAAATCTCAAACTTGAGTCAATTTGTCCCACTGAAAAAAATAAGTTGTTGTTTGATGATAATAGAGACTGAAAACCGTTTGAATAAGTAGTGATTCATTTTATGTTCTGGAAAAGTGCTGCCTACGCTCATAACATCCCAAAAATATTTGTTAGATTTTAAGATGGGACAAATTGACTCGAGTTTGAATTTTTTCATCAAAAGTAACATGGGACAATTATGTGTATAACGGCAGTGTAGGGGTTATCACGCCTATCTAGAGAGTAGGAGGTTGAGGGTTCGAGTTCCTCCAAAACACGTGGATTCTTTTTCGCAAATTTCATATCAATTTGTCCATTTCGAAACATGTGCTGTGCATATGCACAGCCAAGGTATTTAACAAAAAAATGGTTTTCGTACGGCCGAGTTGCCGAAAAATATGCAATTCATTATATTTTAAATGGTGCGCTTTTTCTTTTAACAGCAACCAAAACTAAAAAAGTAAAAGTTTATTTTATTTTTATTCAAATTAAATCTGTCCCTGAGCGATATTGTCGCATGCGTCACTGTGTTCCGTGCTTAAAGCCACAGCGTGACAGCTAGCACCATGTTTTCGGCTTCAATCGCATTGTATGTAGATGACAGCCGTTTCAGGGGGTTGCTGCGAGCAGGGTTATTCGCTAATTATTGAAAAGTCACTTTTAAGTTTAATTCTCTAAATGAGACGTATCACTCTATTGTGGTGCACAAGCCAAAGTGCACACTATTTTTACCTCTACAACGTAACTGCAACTCAAGAATGACTAACACTATTGCACAGAACTGTTATGTACCTATACGTTAGCTTCAAAATTTAAAAAAACAGATTCTATAAAATCTTCAAAATGCTCAAAACTTCAACAAAAGTCCAAAAATCTGCTTGAAACATTCTCTGATAAAATTATACAAGAGACGGGACAGAAGCGACTAAAAGGTCTGCGGATTGTTAGACATAGACAATTTAGTGGTCTCTCCACGATATGTGACGAATGGTTTCTTTATCATTGCCCATGCGTCCACTCGAGTAGCTGAGTATGCAGGATTTGTTAGATTCTGTCATCTATATGCCATGGGGAGTGAATCATCTAACGACCAATCTATCAGGGGAAATGCCTTGTTGGATGTGCCGTCAGTCGTTCCCCCATGGAGTCTTAATAAATGTCACTGTAGGCCGAGCAAACAAAAAACGAGAAATGTTATGGAACTGCTATGTGGAATGTACCTCAGGTAGAAAATGAAACGGAAACGATTGAAACTAAAATACTAGTTCCAGATAGCCTCACCCCACGCGAATCTTGTTCACCGGTCGTTTGAGGCGAGTCGTTTGAGGTTAAAAATCGGTTATCACCCACAAAATTTAAAAAAAGGGGTCGTTTTCCCAAACGTAATCCTCATTTTGGAAATGAGCTCAATCTGACTGTGTGTAGATCGTCTATCGTGTAAACCAACCAACACCAAACCCGTAATTTAATGGTTATTTAAATGTACAGCGTTTTTGAATCTCAACGCATTGCTTATTCTTCATAAATTTATATAAAAGTAAAACATTAAAGTATTTTATTCATTCTAAACGCGAAAATTGCGAAATCCGCGACTGTTGTAACAGCCCTGAACATGAGAGAATCGGTTGAAAAACGACTGAGATATAGCCATTTAAAATTTAGTTGCAACGATTTTCTGAACTAATGAATCCTAGTGTTAATTTTGTTTTTACACTAATTTAAACATGCACTATTAATTTTTCCCTTTCCACTTACCCCACTGTACATTACTAAACTGCCTGTAATCGCATAATTGTCCCATATTTGCTGGGTTTTCTATTCATAAGGGACAGTTATGCGTTTACAGGCAGTAAAGGGGACCACACTAACTTGTGCCATGATAAGTGACACTCCACTGAAAAGCAATTCCTAATCAAATTTAATGGATCTAATGGACAGAACAAACGGGTGCATCTATAGCCCACACAATTATTCAGCAAAGCCGAGCAAAATTAATTAATTTGAAAGAAGATTTTATTTTCAATAGCTAACTAAAAGGTTTGAGATGTAAAAACGATTCTGTAGTATCATATATAGTAGGTCCTCATCCATAACCTAACTAAAGTGTCGATAAACGGAGGATATCGGCTTTGAAAAATGCTATTAAACTAAAATTCTTAGGCATGTAATTTCATTTATATTGTGTTTTATCTATGAGCATACAGAGCGAAAACTTGCTCAGCTATTGTAATGTTTACTTACCGATATATTTGTAGGGTTTTTGCAGTTTCGTCAGCACACTGAGGCACGTTTCCACCACCGACCCTGTCCAGTTGTTCACTTTGTCATTTTGATACGCATTGCCTCCGATGGTAGTCTCAATAGCTTCCTTGATAATTTTACTCACATCATCCACGACAAATTGATGCTGGTAAAGAACAAGCATAACTTTTATTAGTAATCTGGAAAGGCTTTTGGTGTTTTTCAATGAACAATGGAATTCGCGTAGTAATGTTATCTTTTAGTCTAATTGTGTCAATCGTGAAATCTACAACTTAACTGAAACGTTGTGTTTTGCCCATACGAATGAACAAACGACGTGTTAGCTATTCCATTGTAGCGCCTTGAGGAATGTGCTACAATCGCATAATTTTCCACTCGTCACGGAATACAAGTAAATCAACACACAGACGTTCCGTCAATTGCGTATTTTCTAGTTCCGACTGTTTTCCGATGAAAATCATTTATATCAACAATCATTTAAACGCAATGATGGAGAGAAAACTGTACCCTCGTATACCTAAAGCGATGGCAAAATAGACATGCAATCCAGTTGGTTCAGAAGGATGTCTAATGTATATAGATTCCGATTCAGGGCAAATAGCATTTTAGCGAAAGCTAACATAATCCAAAAGTGGCGGATATTTTAGGTTCTGTACAAAACAACTGTTTGTGACCGTCTAAGACGAGTTTAGTACTCTCCATTTAATTCCACCAATTATTTTGTTATCTTTGCAGATACGTATTTCGACCACACAGTTGTGGTCGAAATACGTATTTGTAAAGATAACAAAATAATTGGTGGAATTAAATGGAGAGTACTAAACTCGTCTTAGACGGTTCAATACATTCCACTAAAAAGCGCTTTAAATATTTTTTTCTGAACTGTTTGTGGAAAAATGGACACCTCTACATTACTTAGAACTGCTTATATAAAGCAACAGAAGTTACTATTACCTCAAACTGTAGTCAGGCAAACTAGCAATGTTTGATCGATGCAAGAAAAGTGCTAGTAAGCACCATTCTTGTCGGTCATCATAACTCCTAATGACGGACAACTTAGGTTATAAGCCTATACGCTATCAATACAACTCAAGTTTATGTTTAATTGTCTATGTACCTAGATCTTTCTGAATACCGTGGAACACCGAAATCCGTAAACCTAACCACTTCAATATCTATAACATATATTTGGCACGTCTTTTTGGTTTCATAAGATTGCTAATATAATTATTTTCACTTATCATGCTAAAATTTGTAGTTGTTGTTACTGAGGCGCATTTCTGAATTGGGCAACGGTACCAATAGTGGAGGTATTAGTTGACCGAAATTCATAGCCTTTTGTATCTTAGCCTTAGCCAATAGATAAACTAATATATTTGCTAACAAAAATGAGATTGATGTTATTTAACAGAAACAACTATACTAAATATTGTTTGCACCACTAATGGGTACACTGTTCCTTTAGTGGTGGTAAAAATTTATGTTAGTTCCCATAGTGGCACTATTTATTGATTTCTTATGAGACTCGCCACTATTGGTATAGTTGCTCCACTATTATAGGTACTATAATAGGTACAAGGGAGTTTATTATATTAAGGAAAATCATTGTTTTCAATAGTTTTTCGAGCTAAATTTTAGGGCAATTTAGATTTAACACCATGTTTAGAGCACGACGTATCGACTGAAACCATCGTCAAGTGTTTAATTATAAAATCTAAATTAATCCTTCTGGCATTGGTGGTGCGTTTCTCGCGTGTTATAAACATGAGAAAATAAGAGAGGTCAAATTTGCACTTTATGGGGATAGATTTTACTTTTCCTGCAATTTGTGTCTATTTGCGGTAATTTGTGTGTATCGCAGCGGTTTCTGTAGAATTTTTTTGTTCGATTTTAATTTTTTTTCCAAGGGGGCACTCCTTAGCAAAAAACAATATTTTTAGAAAAACTCTAGAACGCAAGGACCGATCGAACCAATTTTTAATAGGAAACAACTAGACAATTAGATCAAGCAAAAAAGCCTGCTTCGAGGGCCTGTGTCAAAGTGCCAACGCGAATCCATGGAGTGACGCCTATATAGGATCGTAATGGCCAAGACACGTGGGGCGATAGCCCCTACAGAGCTCACTTTGTGGAGCTACCAGGTGCCAGGGTGGCCGACGAGGGAAGAGTAACTGTGGCGGAACTTGCGGGGATTGCACAGTCCCTTAGTATAGGTAAGGCGCCAGGACCGGATGGTATTCCAAACCTGGCCATCGAAGTGGCCATTGCTGAGGCTCCCGAGATGTTCAGATCTGTCATGCAGAGATGCCTGGACGAGGGAGTCTTCCCTGAAGCATAGAAAAGGCAGAGCTTGGTCGAATTGCCAAAGGCGGGAAAACCACCGTGGGATCCGTCGGCATATAGACAATTTGCCTGCTTGATACGGCGGGGAAGGTGCTCGAGAAGATCATCCTTTACCAGTAGCCAGTTGGGCAGCTATTTCAGATGCGCTCCTGCGTCTTGGAATTCCCGAGTACCTGTACAAGATTCTCGGAAGCTACTTCCAGAATCGAGTACTGGTATACGACACGGAGGCGGGTCGGAAGTGCGTTGACATAACCTCAGGGGTTCCGCAAGGTTCCATACTGCGTCCGGTGTTATGGAACGTCATGTACGACGGTGTTTTGAGGTAGAAGTTCCCGGTGGGCATAGTAATCGTCGGCTTCGCTGATAATATTACGCTGGAGGTCTACGGCGAATCAATCGAAGAGGTGGAGTTGTCTGCAGCCCACTCGATCGCAATTGTCGAGAAGTGGATGAGTTCCAGGAAGTTATAACTGGCTCACCAAAAGACTGAGGTGGTTGTTGTTAACAACCGAAAGTCGGAGTAACAAGCGATGATAAGGGCAGGCAACTGCGCGGTCACCTCTGAACGCTCCATCAAACTCTTGGGGGTAATGATCGACGATAAGCTCACCTTTGGTAGCCACGTCAATTCAAATCCACAGCTATAGTGGCATTGTCCCGGATGATGTCCAATAGCTCTGCGGTTTATGCCAGTAAGCGCAAGCTTCTGGCTAGTGTCGCTCTGTCCATACTGAAATATGGGGGGCCAGCTTTTGGCACCGCCCTGCGTATTAACTGCTACAGAACGAAGTTAGAAAGTACGTATAGGCTCATTTGCCTAAGAGTAGCGAGCGCGTACCGTACCGTGTCGCACGACGCACTTTGTACGGGTTTTCGACTTTTCTGTTCGATTAGACCCAAGCAAGCATTTTTCAAGCTCAGGGTGAATCTGTTTCCTTGTTAATCCTGTGCTCTCGGGATTGAGGAAGCATTACGAACCCTGGTGATGTATATAAGTTTTAGACATTTGAAAAGGATGATAATAATAAAATTTTCAAATAATCAAGGGTGAACAACACTCTCAAGCAATCACAAATCCAAAATCATCAATTGATAAAAACTCGCTAGAGAGTAAGAATCGTTTAGTAATTGTATCTCGCTTCGAAGCATTGTTAAATGTTACTTTTGAACTTATTTTCCTACATAACACACAAATACACAATGCCAAACATCCGATCGAACTTCATTGTTGACATTAAATTGGTATTAGGTTTATTATCAATCGATTCCAAAATTTGAAAAGTCACGAACCATCACCGACGCAAACTGGTACAGTCGTCTAAACAAAAGATATTTTAGTTGCAAGATAAACATTGTCGCTGTCCGGAACAGCTTTTGCTGGAGACGATAGGGGATCTAAATGCCAATGAAGGAAAAATACATACGAGTTGACAGTTAGGTACCACACAAACCACATTTCGGACAGCAGAACAAAGGGAACCGAAGCGACAATCTTTATCTGGTAACTAGCGACGACAGCGACAATCTTTATCTAGTAACTAAAATATCTTTTGTCTAAACCCACGGTGGTTCATTACAGAAAAGCCCATCATGAAAGCTGGGCTGTCAACGGCGTTTGACGGTCATCTTAGGGCCAATGCCCACGTAGCGTTTTTTCAAGCTGTGTGCACGCCGCGTTCACGCAAGGTACCCAGCATCAAATGTAGTCGTGTACACGTTTACGTGTGCATTACTCCATTTGATGCTGGGTACCTTGCGTGAACGCGGCGTGCACGCAGTCAGAGTGTACGCCCGTAGAGCAGGAGCATGAGCATGAGCTTTATGACCGCACAATTTGTAGTTGCTACTCCGTGATTGACTGAACTTGCGAAATTGCACAGAGAACACAATAAATGGGGCTTGGGATTAGCTACCCATTCTCAATGTACACGTTTCGGGAGCTCAAATATTTAAAGTCAATAACGGCGCCGCCCACGACCTTACGGTCATATAGGAAGGGAAAAATTGTTAGTCCGACACTCGTTGCTACTAGAGACTAGGTACACACTTAACTCATTTCACCGTATTCGGTAAATTTTACCGAAATCTCAACAGCAGAACTGTTCGGTAATTTATTTTACAGTTTTTTGTAATTTTTTCCATTGTTCAACTGTCAAAATCACCGAAAATCAGTAAAATTATTTACCGAACAGTTCTGCTGTTGGAATTTCGGTAAAATTTTACCGAATTCGGCGATTTATTTTAAGTGTGTATACCTCTGCATCTCCACGATTGTCTTGGGATAGGATATCGTTTTAGTTACAAAGGATAATTAATCTGGATTCACTTCGGTAAGCGATGCGATCTATGGAATGGGAAATAATGCTAATACGTTGTTTTGTGACGAGTAAAAAGTTAAAACATGCACGCCCGGTGGCATATGAAAACTGAGGAGAATCGCGTTTTGGGGCGACCTAACGGAAGCGCAGCACTCTGTACTCACTTGCTCGATGGCTACTGGTATCACTTGAACTTTTTGCTTGCATGCTTGTAGTATTCCTAGTTTCTACGCGGAGCATATGAGCCGCGTAAATTAAAACAACGAAAAAAACCGCGTACATCCCAAAATATATGGGCAGCAGGGAGTCTTTTTCTTGAGAGGTACCCCTTCGAACTTTTGCATAAGTTGAGGTACCCCCTCTCGAAATAAGGCTTACAATCCTCTTGGAAGAATAATATATAGAATAAAAAATAAAGAATAATAGCCCTTTTAAAAGAAGCTCCTTTCAGCTTTTGAATCCCTTTAAAGTAGGCTTCCGTGCCTCTTAATTAGAGGCTTTTGAGCCTCTTGTAGAGAGGCTTCCGAGCCTCTTGAAGGCAGTTTTCGAACAACTTAAAAGAAGTCTTCCTTTGCATCTTAAAAGGACGCTTCCAAGCCTCTTAAAAAATAATTCCGAGCCTCTTGAAAGGAGGCTTCCGAACCACTTGAAAGGGGACTTCCGAGCCTCTTAAAAGGAGGCTTACGAGCCTTTTGTAATGAGGCAACCTAACCTCTTGAAAAGAGGCTTCCAAGCCTCACAAAAAGAGCCTTCCGAGCCTCTTGAAAGGAAGCTTCTGAGCCTCTTGAAAGGGGGCTTTGGAGCCTCTTGAAAGAAGCCTCATGAAAGGGTCTTGAAAGGAAGCTTCTGAGCCTCTTGAAAGCAGGCTTTTGAGCCTCTAGAAAAGAAGGCTTTTGCGCTTCTTGAAAGGAGGCTTCCGAGCCTCTTGAAAGGAGACTTACGAGCCTCTTGAAAGAAGGATTTCAAGCCTCTTGAAAGCAGCCTTCCGAGCCTTTTGAAAGGAGCCTTCCGAGGCTCTTGGAAGGAGGCTTTTGAACCTCTTGTAAGGAGGCTTCTGAGCCTGGAAGGAAGTTTTTGAGCCACTTAAAAGGAGTCTTTCTTTGCATCTTAAAAGGAGGCTTTTGAGCCTCTAGAAAAGAAGGCTTTTAAGCTTCTTGAAAGGAGGCTCCCGAGCCTCTTGAAAGGAGGAGGCTTCCGAGCCCCTTGAAAGTAGACTTCTGAGCCTCTTGAAAGGACGCTTCCGAGCCTTTTAGAAGGAGGCTTTCGAGCCTCTTGAAAGGATGCTTTTGAGTCTCTTGAAAGGAAACTTCACACTTAACTCATTTCACAGTATTCGGTAAATTTTACCGAAATCTCAACAGCAGAACTGTTCGGTAATTATTTTACAGATTTTTAGTATTTTTTTCCATTGTTCAACTGTCAAAATCACCAAAAATCAGTAAAATTATTTACCGAACAGTTCTGCTGTTGAGATTTCGGTAAAATTTTACCGAATTCGGTGATTTATTTTAAGTGTGTTCCGAGCCTCTTGAAAGGAGGCATCTGAGCCTGGAAGGCAGTTTTTGAGCCACTCTAAAGGAGTCTTCATTTTCATCTTAAAAGGACGCTTCCAAGCCTCTTCAATGAAGAATTCCGAACCTCTTGAATGGCGGCTTCCGAACCACTTGAAAGTAGACTTCTGAGCATCTTGAAAGAAGGCTTCCAAGCCTCTTAAAAGGAGGCTTACGAGCCTCTTGAAAGGAGGCAACCTACCCAGTCAACACAAAATCGTATATGATGCCTTATAAGATGCTAAAGTGGACGCAATATAGATACTTCCCCATACAACATGTACGTATATCGCCTCCACTTTAGCATTTTATCTTGCATTATTAACGATTTTGTGTTGAATGGGGAACCACTTGAAAGGAGGTTTCCGAACCTCTTGAAAAGAGGCTTCCGAACCTCTTGAAAGGGGGCTTCCGAGCCTCTTAAAAAAAGCCTTCCGAGCTTCTTGAAAATAGGCTTCCGAGCCTCTTGAGAGAAGGCTTCCGAGCCTCTTGAAAGGATCTTGAAAGGAGGCTACCGCGTCTTACGAGCCTCTTGAAAAGAAGCTTACGAGCCTCTTGAAAGGAGACAACCTATCCACTTGAAAGGAGGCTTCTAAAGTGCCCAGGAGGCTTCCGAGCCTCTTGAAAGGAGGCCTTCGAGCTGCTTGAAAGAAGGCTTCCAAGATGCGTAGAAGGGTGCTTCTCTTGCAACGAAGTAACCGAACACTATTGAAAAAAAATCATTTTGTTCATTCGACGATATTCATTCTTTCGATATTTTGTTCCGCAGCCTTTCATACATTGTGCTGGTTGTAGAAGACAGAATCCAATTGGAATTTATTGATCGCATTGCATATTATGTACAATATAATTTTTTGAAATAAAAATACACAATTCAGCACCAACATTTCAAAAAGGCGAAACTGATTTTGTAAACAAACGCTTGGTTAATTTGACCCCACCCACGTAATCCAACACCACTGATGTAAGCAGCGAATCCTTTTCTTTCATTCAATGGTGCTGTAATGCGTGGGTGGGCACAAATTAGCCTATCAGCGACGTGCAAACGTCTTGTTTACAAAAGCAGTTTCGCCCTTTTGAAATGTTGGTGCCGAATTATCAAAACTGTACCAATGAGTTTTGATTGAATTTTTGACCGAGGTACCCCCTAGGGCCAGCGAAGGTATCCCCAGGGGTACATGTACCCCAGGTTGAGAACCGCTGACCTAGGCGACGAATAAAAGATTACGATTGGAAGCTTGGAACATGGAACTGCAAGACGCTAGGCTTCGCAGGTTGCGACAGGATAATCTACGATGAATTACATTCCCGCAACTTCGACGTTCGGCGCTGCAAGAAATCTGCTGGACAGGACAAAAAGTGTGGAAAAGCGGGCATCGAGCGGCTACCTTCTACCAAAGCTGTGGTACCACCAATGAGCTGGGAACCGGCTTCATAGTGCTGGGAAAGATGCGCCAACGCGTAATTGAGTGGCAGCCAATCAACGCAAGGATGTGCGTGCTGAGGAAAAAAGGCAAATTCTTCAACTATAGCATCATCAACGTGCACAGCCCACACGAAGGGAGACCCGACGACGAGAAAGAAGCGTTCTATGCACAGCTGGAGCAGACACACGATGGATGCCCACTGCGGGACGACGAAAATCGTCATCGGTGACATGAACGCTCTGCTCAGGTAGGGAGGGAGGAAATGTACAGACCGGTCATCGGACCGGATAATCTGCATACCGTATCGAACAGCAGGGGCCAACGATGCATAAAGTTTGCATCCTCCCGCGGAATGGTAGTCCGAAGCACTTTCTTTCCCCGCAAAAATATCCACAAGGCCACATGGAAATCACCTAATCAAGTAACAGAAAACCAAATCGAAACAACAGTGGCGGTATGGTAATGAACCTAGGAGCACGCGCGCAGGACATACGACTTCCGGCTCCGAATCTCCCGGAAATCCATGAGGAGATCGGCCGGCTGAAAAATAATAAAGCCCCTGGAGTTGACCAACTACCAGGAGAACTGTTTAAACACGGTGGTGAGGCACTGGCTAGAGCGCTGCACTGGGTAATTAGGTGGATGAGGATGAGGTTCTGCCGTAGGAGTGGATGGAAGGTGTCGTGTGCCCCATCTACAAAAAGGGCGATAAGCTGGATTGTAGCAACTACCGCGCAATCACATTGTTGAACGCCGCCTACAAGGTATTCTCCCAAATTTTATGCCGCCGACTAACACCAATTGCAAGAGTTCATGGGGCAGTACCAAGCGGGATTTATGGGTGAACGCTCTACCACAGACCAGGTGTTCGCCGTACGTCAGGTATTGCAGAAATGCCGCGAATACAACGTGCCCACACATTTATCGACTTCAAAGCCGCATATGATACAATCGATCGGGACCAACTATGGCAGCTAATGCACGAAAACGGATTTACGGATAAACTGATACGGTTGATCAAGGCAACGATGGATCGGGTGATGTGCGTAGTTCGAGCTTCAGAGGCATTCTCGAGTCCCTTCGAAACGCGCAGAGGGTTACGTTATCGTGTCTGTTTATTCAACATCGCTTTGGAGGGAGTTATACGAAAGGCAGGGATTGACACGAGTGATACGATGTTCACGAAGTTCGTCCAGTTATTTGGTTTCGCCGACGACATTCATATCATGGCACGTAACTTCGAGAGGATGGAGGAAGCCTACACATTAGACTGAAAAGCGAAGCTAAACGGATTGGACTAGTCATCAACACGTCGTAGACGAAGTACATGATAGGAAGAGGCTCAAGAGAAGTCAATGTAAGCCACCCACCACGAGTTTCTATCGGTTGTGGCGAAATTGAGGTGGTTGAAGAATCGCTCCTGTCTAGCGAACTGGGGTCGTGAGTTCAAAGCTCACCGAAGGGGCGGTTACCCTCCAATACCTTTTCCGAACTGAATCTACCACATGTTGTACATATGCATAATCAAGTTTCAGACATAGTAATTAATTTCCACTCCGGGTGGTTTAATACCCGGCATATAGGCAATTAACTTTGAATGTACTGAACTCGAGTGGCGATCTCTCTTCGCTTGTATGGTCGGGTTGGGATCTGACGACCAACTGGCACAACCTCACACAACCCTACTTCATTGAGCGCCGTTGCTGATGAATCAAGTGTGTAGGAGCCGGACAATACTAAATACTCATACTACTTGGTTGGCATGTGTACAAAAATACATATGAGAGAGTTAGTTCTGAAAATGTATTGCGAGAGATCGGCTGGTACCTGATGCTGGGAATTTGTTTTCATCAGTACCCGCTAAGCTGCGGTGGACGACGGAGGTCCTTCGTAGCTTAGTAGGGAAAGCACCTGTCTAGCGAACTGGGGTCGTGAGATCAAAGCTCACCGAAGGGGCGGTTACCCTCCATTACCTTTTCCGAACTGAATCTACCACATGTTGTACATATGCATAATCAAGTTTCAGGCGTGGAAAGTAATTTAAGATCCCCATGGTAGTGATCACTTGCCTATCGAAATCTCAATCACCAATGGATCGTATCAGTCTGGCCAGATTGACGTTGCGTACGACCTCACGAAACACATTGACTCGGGAAGATACACCGAGGCGATCATCGTCGGTGAGCATTCGGTCGATATTCTTCCTCCGCTGAAAGAATACCAGTTTCTCTCCGGGCTAATCCTAGACAGCGCAGTTCAATCACAGCGTCGATCTATACCGGGATCTCAGATACGTCGCCGTCCGCCTTCTCCTCTTTGGTGGGATGAAGAGTCTATCGGCAAAAGTCCGACGCGTTCAAGGACTATCGAAAGCGTGGTACTCGAGATAATTACGATCGTTATGCCTCTCTTGAACGTAAGTTTAAGAGTCTCGCGAATGCTAAGAAACGCGGTTATTGGCCCCATTTTGTTGATGGTCTTTCGCGCGAAACGTCGATGAAAACACTTTGGGCCGTCGGGAGACGAATGCGTAACGCGTCATCGGTTAACGAAGATAGGGAAAGTTCCCCTCGATGGATCTTCGCTTTCGCCAAAGTGTGTCCGGATTCCGTCCCAATTCAACGGTTCGCACGCGAAGCAACCTCCGATCGACACGAGATGGACGCCCCATTTTCGATGGTTGGTTTCTCACTTGCTCTCCTTTCATGAAATAATACTGCTCCAGGAATGGATAGAATTAAATTCAACTTGCTTAAAAACCTCCCAGACGTCGCGAAGAGGCGCATGCTGAATTTATTTAATCAATTCGTGGAAAGCAACATTGTTCCGGATGAATTGAGACAAGTGAGGGTGATCGCTGTCAAAAAACCCGATAAACCCGCTTCGGATCATAACTCGTACCGTCCAATCGCGATGTTGTCGTGTATACGGAAGCTATTAGAGAAGATGATTCTCAATCGGCTCGACAGATGGGTCGAATCAAATGGCTTGCTATCAGATACTCAATTTGGATTCCGCAGAGGCAAGGGAACGAACGACTGTCTTGCGTTGCTTACTACAGAAATCCAACTGGCCTTTTCTCAAAAAGAACAAATGGGTTCAGTTTTCTTGGACATTAAGGGGGCTTTTGACTCAGTTTACGTTGACGTTCTTTCTGACAAACTCCACGAGTGTGGGCTTTCACCAATACTAAATAACTATTTGTACAACTTGTTGTCTGAGAAACATATGAGTTTTTCTCATGGAAACTCAACAACTTCAAGAATTAGTTACATGGGTCTCCCCCAGGGCTCATGTTTAAGTCCCCTTCTTTACAATTTTTAAAGACATCGATGGATGTCTTGTGGAAAATTGCTCGTTAAGACAGCTTGCAGATGACGCTGTTGTCTCCTTTACAGGAACAGGGGCGGGCGATCTGCGAGGACCATTGCAAGATACTCTGGACAATTTGTCTACTTGGGCTTTGAAGCTGGGTATCGAATTCTCTCCGGAGAAAACTGAGCTGATTGTCTTTTCTAGGAAGCATTCGCCAGCAAAATTAAAGCTTCATCTTAGGGGTAAGAAAATCTCTCAAGGCATTTTACATAAATACTTAGGGGTCTGGTTCGACTCGAAAGGCACCTGGGGAATGCACATTAGACATCTGTATCAGAAATGCCAACAAAGAATCAACTTCATGCGGACAGTTATCGGTAGAGTAGAGTGGGGCAAGAGTACGCACTTAGTTTTCAATCGATCATGTGGCCCTTATGAAGCAAGCTCCTGCATATCAAATCAGTGTCGATGATTCATATACACTGGATTTTGTTTTTACGCGATTTACATTTTCTCAATTTTCCACTCATCCTAAATGTTTAACGCATATTAATTATCATGTGATTTTTCTTTGATTTATTCTGGATTTTTTGATACATGTTGCGAAGAGTTTGGTGGCAAATTGAAGTCACACGATCAAAAATACGAGCGAAAAAAAATCGTGTAAAAACAAAATCCTGTGTACTCTTCCTTTATGTTACCCAGTGGAAAAAATATTGAAATTATTGAGATTCGTTTTAGTAGAACCCTTATTGCAAGACAAGTGAAAAACGCACTCTTACCCCACCGGTGGGGTAAAAGTGCGCATCGGGTGGGGTAAGAGTACGCATTTATCCAATCATGTGCTTTAAGTATATATTGACACAAATAAGAGTTAATAACATTGAATTGATGTTTAATGAACATATATTAGGGAATGTTTAAAGATTACGTAACGCTTAAAGGGGGAGGGGGTCCTAAAAATATACAATTTCATACGAAAAACCATAGTTTTTTTATATATACAAAAAACTACAGAGGTAAAAATATATATCAGGTTACGCGTGGCGTATACAAAAGCATTTTTCTTGAAGAAAGTCCACCAATCACGTAACGTAAAATTTGGCTATTTCATCACCCCTCCGCCCTTATCTTGCACTATTTGTATGAATCCTCTAAAAATTATATGGATCCTCACACATCTCGCAATCCCTCCCAGCTAAACGTTGCGTAATTTATGAATGTTTCTTTTGATTAAATGAAATTATCATTTAAATGTAATTGTGTTTTCGTACTATGTTTTGTTGTACAACAAGTCCTAATACAATTTCATTATTTCGCTTCAGTGCTTTGTTCGCTAAGTCCTTTCTAACACCGAATTACTTCAACTTAGCCTAAAAACTTGTGATAATTTCGAATTCTATCTCTTTTTTCTTAGTTGTGGATCTTTACGCTTTGGAAGAAGTCTTATTTCGGCCAGAGATACGGGTTTGACATCATAACTTGAAGATTCATATGCATACTCTTGCCCCACCGGTTCCTGCGTACTTTTACCCCACAGTCCCAAAAATTATTCAAGTAATGGTTTTGACTTCTTGGAAAACCAACCGGATTGGTGTTCTGTACCATAAAGTACTCTATACAATAGGTTATCGAAATGGTATAATGTTCGCCTGATTGAACGTATATATGGTAATGAAATACTAGTTGCGGAAATCCAATTATTTTTAGCAAAATGAACAAAAAGTTATCTAACTCCATATCTCCCTTGTTGTTTATTCAAATCGTTTACAATTACACATGATAATATTTGGCCAGAATACCTGTCAAACTGATGCAGTGCTGCTAGTTTATCTTTTTTTATTACTTCAAAAAATCGAAAACGTACTCTTACCCCACGCGCACTCTTGCCCCACTCTACTCTAGGCGGTGGGGAGCCCACCCGGAAAATCTGATAAAGCTTTATCGTACAACGATCTTGTCGGTTATCGAATACGGTAGTTTTTGTTTTCAAGCCGCCGCGAAAACTCATATATTGAAGCTCGAACGCATTCAATATCGTTGCCTCCGCATCGCGTTAGGCTGTATGAACTCGACTCATACAATGAGTTTGGAGGTACTCGCGGGAGTACTTCCTTTATCAGAT
The DNA here is from genome assembly GCF_024139115.2 of Armigeres subalbatus. Classification (NCBI taxonomy): domain Eukaryota; kingdom Metazoa; phylum Arthropoda; class Insecta; order Diptera; family Culicidae; genus Armigeres; species Armigeres subalbatus. Next base: position 148,894,918 of record NC_085141.1, read on the forward strand.
CGCATCGCGGAAATATCGTTCAGATTCCTCATTCGGTGTGAGGTTTTAAATCCATTGGTAATTGAGAATTTGTAGAAGCTAATCGAACGAAACTTCCAATCAAAATTTATGACTGTTCTACTGGTACATGAGCCTGAAGATTGGCCCTTCTTCGAATGTTCCCCAAATCCTTGTTCCGTATATGTTGCAGAATTAGCAGCTATACACTACGCATTAGAGCGAATTACCTATCTTCCCTCTGATCAATACTTTATTTTTACGGATAGTCTCAGCTCAATAGAGGCTATACGTTCAATGAGGCCGGTACAGCACTCACCGTATTTCCTGAGCGAAATACGATCCATATTAAGTGCTCTATCGAATCGCTTTTACACTATCACTTTGGTATGGGTCCCTTCACATTGCTCGATCCCGGGTAATGAGAGAGCGGACTCACTTGCCAAGGTGGGCGCTATGGAAGGTGATATATACGAGCGTCAAATCACCTTTAACGATTTTTTTTTAATTTCTCACAGGCCTTGCTCAGTTGGCAACGGCAATCCATTCTCCCGCAGGTTTCGAAAAGACCTTGGTTCAAGGGGTTGGACCTTAGCCGAGACTTTATTAAGGTAATGTGTCGTCTAATGTCCAACCACTACTCACTAAACGCGCATTCCTATCGAGTAGGGCTCGCGGATCAATCACGTTGTCTGGAACTGTCCCGAATACGGTCCGATTTAGATGCATCCCTCTGGGCCCGAGGGAAACCAAAAAATGAGGACATTAGAGATGTGTTGGGAAAGCTTGATATTGACTACATGGCCCTTGTTCACAATTTTTTGAAGCGCATCAACGTCATTGTTTGATTCCCTCTTCCCCCATTCGTAGGGCCATGTCCACCTTGTATTCTCCCACTCCGCTCGGTAGAAACGTTTTGCTTGTATCATTGCAGTTTGTCCCTGTTCTGCACCACACCAATCATCATGATAAGACTGCATCAACGCTACCTACGGACACCAATATAATCCCAAGCCCAAATCCCATCCAATTTTTTTTGTATGTACTCCTTAACCTCGACCAAGCCGCGAGTTTTTCGGCTCCCCAAAACTAACATAAGAACATAAGAAGCAAAAGATGAAATTGTAATCAAATTTTAATTGACTTTCGGCTCCGTTATGCCTTCGAGCGCTTGAGCCTTCAAATAAACGCTAAGGGAAAAAAAAGCATCTTAATTTATTATCACACATGTTTCGTATATAGTTTACATTTATTTGAACAAGTTCACAGTAGACAACATGCTTGAAAACATTTTCTGAAGCTTCATACATCCTGTAGTGGTTCCTAAAGGCACCGAATTATCATCGTATGCATAGTATGGATGCTCAAATGTGTTCTTATGTTCCAGGTGATGTCTTATATGTGTTATTTTATCATTTCAATCATCACTATATGAATAGATATCATTTTTGGTAATGAAATATAAGTATATTTTCAAAATCGCATTTTTCTAAATCCGTTGCTTTACTTCCAGAGCTCTAGTGAAAAATTGAACACTCCTAGATACAATATTTTGCAATGTCCAGAAACTAGAAGAGATGGCTAAGATGTTGGTGAAAAAACTGAGATAAACGGTTGAAAAACCACAGAGATATAGTCATTTGAAAATTTAGTTACAACGATTTCCTGCACGAATGTATCCGCGTAAGTTTTTTTAGCGAATCAATCCTAGTGTTAATGATAGGAGTAAAGCTAAAACACTCAATCTGAACGTAATTTCAACATCTTTTAGGATCAAAGCAATAACAAACGATTTTGATCGACTTTGTTGTTTATCGAGAACTCGCCATATTGTTATTTGGCGGATTCGAGAATTTGTATTCAGATAAATTCCTTAATTATATGAATTTGGCATAGTTCATTTTGCTTCAATCAATGGCGCATGAATTTGGGAGAAGTAAAATGAAAAGTTCGCCGATGAACTATGAGTCGCATATAATGCGAGGGTTCGAAACAAATTTAAAGTTTGTGTCTTTTTCATTTAGTCAAGATGGTAATTATTATTTCATGCATGCATTTTTTATTCGTCGTTGTATATGGTTTGTTTCGTTGTTAATGTTGGTCAACATTTTTGTTTGGGTATTCAGTTTGACAGAACCATGTTGAGTGACGGTTATTGAAAACTTCCTTACTACTTAACTTTAGTCGTGTGAATGTGCAATCAAAAACTTGGTTGCTACTGAAAGATGTTGGAAATATCAACAATTTTTGCGCTGTTTAAGTCGTGTGAAAGTAATGAAACAAGTTTTTCTTACCAAAACATAACAAGCCTATTGAAAGAACAGGCTTGGTAGTCATATGGCTACTGCTTCTGCCTCATACGCAGGAGGTCGTGGGTTCAATCCCAGGTCCGTTCCATTCTCGTACTTTGTATCTTTCTCTATATTTCTCATATTCTAGCAATCGCTAGAACTGGAAATGGAACTTCCATACCGTTTCCATTGCTATTCCTACCTTCAACTTGAGTATTCTAGCAGTAATCTGCTAGAATTGGAAATGAACTATAAAAAAAAAGCTCGTTTCCTACATCCAATTAGAAAATCCATCAGTTGCTTTCTCCTATTTATCACATTGGCAGCTCGTTAACCAAGACGGACCTTTGCCTAACCCAAAAATTCCTAACCCTAACCCAAAAATTCCAACAGTTTCCGTATGAACTCGTGGCAAGTGCAGAGGTATATTCGGCTTGCAGTGGGCGAGTGATTGCATCAACATTTCCTCCCCCTTCCCTACATTGACTTGCATTCTGACGTGGCAGGCGCCAATATGACCTTACAAATGAGATCACCAGTACTTGTACATTGAAGATGTGTGCTAGTCCCAAGCAAACATCTGTTGGTTCCCTGTGCAAGAACAGCTGATCTGGCCATAATGGAGTAGCAACTACGAGCTTGATTGACAGCTAAAGCTCAAAACATAACAAGCCTATTGAAGGATGCATTTTTAACTCTCATACAACCAACTGTGTTACTTGGGATATTTCCCCTTGAAAAACACACAATCCCAATGTCGAAACGTCGGGTAAATAATAAACTCGTTATAAAAAATGTAAGACTGAGTACCCGTTCAATGCATATAAGGAAAGAACAAATTTTTGCTGTGCGTAACGCTCTTTTTAGATGTTGTTCTAGATTTGTTATTTTACTTGATGTTTGTACATTGGAATTTTACCTCAGTGGGTTAATACACTCTTGATCCGTTACCGTAGCCATCGTTGCGAATGATGACGACCACAACCGTTGCTGATACCGTGGACCCCCGATAATTTGAACGGTACCTCATTCAAATTAGCGGGGTTCATTTTTAATTTGAACTTCTGGTTACTCTATAAGCATCAGAAAAACTGGTTTCTGGCTGCTCTCTTTGCTGGTTTGTTTTGATTCTGCGTTCCATTTCACGATGTTCCATTTTTCTGTGCACAAACTGGAACAAAGAATCGCCCACCACGACACACTGGAGTCGGTTTTCACGCGAAGGATACGTGCCACCGTAATTAAAACAGGGTAAAAACCGCAGAAATCCCAAAACACGAATGAAAAAACGCGCAAGCGTAAGCGATTAGAGAAAAACCGCGTAAAACAACTTCATGGATGACCACTGCGGAACGTCAAATCGTCATCGATGACATGAACGCACAGGAAATGTATATACCGGTCATCGGACCGGATAGTCTGCATACCGTATCGAATGACAACGGCCAACGATGCATAAACGACGCAGCCTCCCGCGGAATGGTAGTCCGAAGCACCTTCTTTCCCCGCAAAAATATCCACAAGGCCACATGGAGATCACCTAACCAAGAAACGGAAAACCAAATCGACCACGTTCTAATCGATGGTAAATTCTTCTCCGACATCACGAACGTCCGCACTTACCGCAGTGGGAATATTGAATCCGAACACTACCTTGTTGCAGTATGTCTGCGCTCAAAACTCTCGACGGTGTACAACCCACGTCGAAGTCGGACGCCGAGGCTTAACATAGGGCGGCTACAAGACGGTAGACTAGCCCAAGGATACGCGCAGCAGCTGGAAGTGCCACTCCCAACGAAAGAGCAGCTAGGCGCAGCGTCTCTTGAAGATGGCTGGAGAGATATTCGATCCGCCATTGGTAGCACCGCAACCGCTGCACTTGGCACGGTGCCCACGGATCAGAGAAACGACTGGTATGACGATGTGAGCAGTTAGTGGAAGAGAAGAATGCAGCATGGGCGAGATTTCTGCAACACCGCACGAGGGCGAACGAGCCACGATATAAACGGGCGCGGAACAGACAAAACTCGATTTTCCGGAGGAAAAAGCGTCAGCAGGAAGATCGAGACCGTGAAGAGACGGAGCAACTGTACCGTGCACACGAAAGTTCTATGAGAAGTTGAACCGTTCACGTAAGGGCGACGTGCCACAGCCTGATATGCGTAAGGACATAAACGGGAACCTTCTTACGAACGAGTGTAAGGTGATCCAAAGGTGGCGGCAGCACTACGAAGAACACCTGAATGGCGATGTGGCAGACGAAGATGGCGGTATGGTGATGAAGAACCTGGGAGAACGCGAGCAGGACATAATTTTACAGACTCCGGATCTCCAGGAAATCCAGGAGGAGATTGGCCGGAAGAACAACAAAGCCACTGGGGTTGACTTACTACCAGGAGAGCTGTTTAAACACGGTGGTGAGGCACTGGCTAGAGCGCTGCACTGGGTCATTACCAAGATTTGGGAGGAGGAAGCTTTGCCGCAGGAGTGGATGGAAGGTGTCGTGTGTCCCATCTATGAAAAGGGCGATAAGCTGGATTCTAGCAACTACCGAGCAATCACATTGCTGAACGCCGCCTACAAGGTACTCTCCCAAATTTTATGCCATCGACTAGCACCAATTGCAAGGGAGTTCGTGAGGCAGTACCAGGCCGGTTCTATGGGCGAACGCTCCACCACGGACCAGGTGTTCGCCATCCTCCAAGTACTGCAGAAATGCCGCGAATACAACGAGCCCACAAATCATCTATTCATCATCTTCAAAGCCGCATATGATACAATCGATCGGGACCAGCTTTGGCAGCTGTACGAATGCACGAACACGGATTTCCGGATAAACTGACACGGTTGACCAAAGCGACGATGGATCGGGTGATGTGCGTAGTTCGAGTTTCAGGGGCATTCTCGAGTCCCTTCGAAACGCGCAGAGGATTACGGCAAGGTGATGGTCTTTCGGGTCTGCTATTCAACATCGCTTTGGAAGGGGTAATACGAAGAGCAGGGATTAATACGAGTGGTACAATTTTCAATAAGTCCGACCTGCTATTTGGCTTCGCCGACGACATAGATATTATGGCACGTAACTTTGAGAAGATGGAGGAAGCCTACGCTACATCAGACTGAAGAGGGAAGCTAAGCGGATCGGACTAGTCATCAACACGTCGAAGACGAAATATATGATAGGAAGGGGTTCTCGTGAAGACAATATGAGCCATCCACCGCGAGTTTGCATCGGTGGTGACGAAATCGAGGTGGTAGAAGATTTTGTGTACTTGGCCTCACTGGTGACAGCCGAAAATGATACTAGCAGAGAAATTCGGCCGGAAATCGTACGTACTTTGGACTCCGAAAGACGCTCCGATCGAATAGAGTTCGCCGTTGTACCAAACTGACAATCTACAAAACGCTCATTAGACTGGTAGTCCTCTACGGACACGAGACCTGGACGATGCTCGTGCTGGTCCTAGCGCACTTGGATTTTTCGCAAGGAATGTGCTGCGTACCATCTATGGTGGGGTGCAGATGGCGAACGGTACGTGGAGGAGGCGAATGTACCACGAGTTGCATGAGCTGCTGGGAGAACCATCCATCGTTCACACCGCAAAAGTCGGACGACTGCGGTGGGCCGGGCACGTAGCCAGAATGTCATACAGTAACCCGGTGAAAATGGTTCTCGACAACGATCCGACGGTCATATGAAGGCGAGGTGCGCAGCGGGCAAGGTGGATCAATCAGGGGGAAGATGAATTGCGGACCCTCCGTAGACTGCGTGGTGGGTGGCGTGTATCAGGCCAGTGGATTTTGAATTTCAAATTCCCGGTTATTTCCCGGTTTTCTCCCGGTATTATGAAAATTTTCCCGATACAAAAAATATATAACTATTAGAAAAAAAAAATGCAAATAACCTACGGATAAATACTAAAAATAGAAAAGGGTTTCCATATAAACAATTATACTGCAACTGCCAATTAAAATGTAGAAGAGTGATTTTTGCTCGCCTAAATAATACTATTTTTTTTAGCTTTATTAGTTTGATTTTTTTATTCAAGTAAGTATGAGCTCATGACAAATTATTACATTGCGATTCTGCAGAAAAATATCGCGGTTGAATTTTTCATGCAAAATGTAATTTGTATTATTATTGTATTATTATTATTGTATTATTTGTAAACATTCCACCAAATAATGTGATGTCCATGTTAGCCAGGTTCTGACTTTTTATAAAAACCACAGTATTAGGCGATGCGCGGAATTAGGGCAGGTCACGGTATCTCATTGCGAAATTTCTGGAAGGAATTGTAAGCAAGACCTTGCAAAGGTGCACTGCCATAATACGCATAATTGTCCCATGTTTGCTGAAATTTCCTATATACATGGGACAGTTATGCGTATAACGGCAGTGCAGACTAAATACGATTTTTACGTAAAATTTTTAAACATCGCCTCTATTCAAATCATTTATTCAAATCGCATTTATTCAAATCATTCGACAATTTGATAATAAACCTAATTTTCATAGAACATGTGTACAATGCTCTAATAATCGAAAATTCATATTCTTGTTAACGTTTGAAAGTGTAGTTCGTCAGTAAACAAGAATACGGATGAAATTTAAAAAAAAAACTTCTTTACCGAACCTAAACCTGATGTCTAAACTGTGATGTCACAAATTAATATAATGTGTAACTGTGAATAAAATTTCCATCGTCATAACTCTTTGATGCATCATGAGGATCGTGAAAGACAAACTTGTTTTTTTGTTGAATACAAGATTATTGTTGAAAACGTAGGTGTTTTTCACCTTTTTTATTGACTTTGGAAATTTTGCAATATTTGAAATAAAAGAGGAGGAATACCAAATATATTTAATTGGACAAATTGGAGAAATTAGAAGGAACCGATTGAAATAATTAAAAATTAGGGAAAGTTCAAATGAGATTTTAATAATCGGATAAAAAATCGGTGCATTCAAAGTTGATTGCTTATATTCCGGGTAGAAGTAACCAGGAGTGGTAAAATTAATTACTATGTCTGAAACTCAACTTTGGTGAGGATTGATCTTTGATTGAATCTAGGGTATATAAATTCAGGGTATCTACTATCTAGGTAGGTATCTGGGGTATATAATTTCATAAATACATGACCTGCTTTAGTAATTTGTAAAATTGTAAACTCTGAAATAGAATGGAATGTGCGAATGAGTCATGAGAGAATTGTCATGATGTTTTAGATTCATCGAGACGAGCCAGCCTTGGACTGAAAGTCTCGATAATAAAGACAAAAAAAATGTTTTAGATTACTGCATTATTTTTTACAAATAGACAAATGCAGATTTGAAAATTTTCCCGGTGGTTATTGAATTTCCCGCATATTTCCCGACATTTTCCCGGTTATTTTCAATTCCCGGTTATTTCCCGGTTCTCCCGGTTTTCCCGGTTCGCTGGTCACCATGGTGTATCCATGGACCGAGCCGAATGGAGAAGACTCTTATACTCTAGACCGCACAGGCCACTTCGGCCTTAGTCTGAATAAATAAATAATACAGTAAAAACACCCTAGTGCTCCTGCGGCTCTGGTTTGCATTTATTTTGACAGACTGATTGAAGTGATTCAAGTATCCCTCTATTAGTTGCACCTAAATGGATTAATAATAACTTATTTCAAACATACAGCCTTGAACTGAAGTATGTACATTAAAGTTATAACCAGGGGTCTACTACGAAAGGCCGAATCACGAATGGCCAAATTACAAAAAGCCGAAAGTAAAAAAGGCCGAATCACAAAAGGCCGAATGAAATCGGCAGACCAATAAAGTGGACCGGAGCGAGCGCGCGCTCCACTTTGTTAGTCTGCCGATTTCATCCAGACTTTTTTTTATTCAAATACTAACTTAATATAATTTGGAATATTCGAATTATTTTGTGATTTCTCAGTGAAGTCTTGTGAAGTCAGTTTCTCTTAAATTGGAAGAAAATGAAATACATTTAAGAACACCGCGTTACCGTAAGTTATACAGCTTTTAGTTAGAAGCATCATAATTGGAAAAGTCGATTTTGTTAAGCTTCTGATGTCGCAATTAGATCATGAATAGTGTGCATCATTAGCAAAACCATGCGTCATGAAGCGCACAACTCTTACATCGATGCAAATCGGCAACTCGATTCTGCATTCTTGAATTAGATTTGGGAATTTAACTTTTCCCAATACTACTGATAATGATTACTAACATCACCAAAGGAAGAAAAAAGAGAGCTCTTGGATTACTCCGTTACTTTAAAGTGCTAATATTTATACTATACACCTTTTGTGGCATGCTAGAACATTTTCGGCCTTTTGTGATTCGGCCTTCTGTGTTTCGGCCTTTTGTACACGTAAAAAAATAACCTTATATGTTATGACAAAAAACCATTCGAAAATACTTATACTCTTCATTATGCCAGCTAATGAATGATCCCACATCAAAAAGCTAATAGCATTCATAAGTTAATGAAAAGTATAAGTTTTGGAATGAATGTGGCTAATGCGATGTATAAGTTTTTGCCTTTCTCGTACAACTAAGTTGTACCGAAAGGCTATCATTTCACTCCAAAATCGAACTTTTGATAGAAGTCCCGGAGACCCATAGTGTTATATACCATTCGACTCAGCTCGATGAGCTGAACAAATGTCTGTCTGTCCGTGTGTGCGTGTGTGTGTGTGTGTGTGTGTGTGTGTGTGCACAAAATGCCATAAAAAACATTAGCCAAATTTTCACATAGAAACTCTTAATCGATTTTCTTGCAACAAGTTGCATCCGACAGAGACTAAAACGCTGTTGATCACTATTGAATTTCATAATAATTGCAAATTGCAAAAAATAGATAATATTAAAATAGTGATGAGACATAGTCACATAGAACAATAATGTGTTATGAAAAATGCCTTGCATCTATGAATATTTTATCCGTGGCTTCCCATTAAGAGTTTCATCGTACTATAAAGATGCTCATGTTGCACGCATTTAGGCGTAAGTATGCTCTTCGTTCAGTTTCATAGTACTATGAAATTGTCCGAAAGTCAAAATTCGAACATAGGAAATTCGAGAAACTTTTGGCAGCGCCATCTGTCGTCTACTAGTGTAAATTTTCTATCATAACATTAGACGGTGTAACTGTTTTGCCTTTCTTGTACATCATCGAGGTGTAAGCGTAAAGGCTACATTTATTACCTTTTTACGCGAGAAAGGCGCCATCACCGCTAGGTGGATTAATCTGGGTTTTCTTATACATATCATTAAGCGCCTGCTTTGGCAAAAAAGTATTAGAAATCTTAATAATACATAACATTGAATTTTTTTACGTGTACTGATCCCATAACCAGACCTGCTACTTTTACATAAAGAACTAACATATACTTTTGGAATAGCTGTAATTGAATATAAATTTGAAAAACCCAGATTAATCCACCTAGCGGTGATGGTGCCTTTCTCGTTCGTTCAAAAGGTTTGGAAAAATTTCAAATAACACCAATATGTGGATTGGTCTTATTTTTCATATTTGTTTATATGCATAAAAAAAAATCTCGCCAAACGCAATTTGTTGCAAACAAATCGGATGAGCATAAGAGCAAAAAATGGCATTTTATTTAGTAGTTTTAAAATAAGTATTTTCGCCATAACTTTTGACCCAATTGTACGATCCGGCCAAGTTTCTATAGGAAACAATGGGACAAGATTCTGCGTCGAATGCAATCTGTTGCAAAAGATCTGAGAAGCACACATATTGCACATCAATCACAGTAACTTATATATGACCGGATTCAGTCACAATATGGTTACTGCAACCAGATTTGTTGAAATTGTGTTGCTTGGGGAATAGATGAAGTCTAAATGCTAAGAAAGTGAGCTAGACTTTTTTTGAACTTTTTTTCACAATAAATAGTAATTTGACCATAACATCTAAGCCCATAGTCCGATCTGGTTAATTTTCAATAAAAAAATATGAGACATTCTGCGTCGAATGCAATTTAATGCGAGCAAATCGGTTGAGGAAAAGTGCCTGAAAAATGAGGGAAAATTTTTTGTATAGTCCATAGTTCGATCTGACCAATTTCAAATAGGAAACAATGGGACAAGATTCTGGGTCGAATGCAACTCGTTGCGAGCAAATCGGTTGAGGATAAGTGCCCGAAAAATGAGTGACATTTCTTACGCGATTTTTTCGTATGAATTTCGTATGAAAGTGCCTTTACCGTATACTTAGAATACGAGAAAGGCAAAATGGTATAATTTTCGATCCCATAGTCCGATCTGACCAATTTCAAATAGGAAACAATGGGACAGGATTCTGCGTCGAATGCAACTTGTTGCAAACATTTTTTACGCGATTTCAAATAGGAAACAATGGGACAGGATTCTGCGTCGAATGCAACTTGTTGCAAGCAAATCGGTTGCGAATAAGTGCCCGAAAAATGGCCATAACTTCTGATCCCATAGTCCGATCTGACCAATTTCAAATAGGAAACAATGGGACAAGATTCTGCGTCGAATGCAACTTGTTGCGAGCAAATCGGTTGAGGATAAGTGCCCGAAAAATGAGTGACATTTTTTACGCGATTTTTTCGTATGAATTTGTATTTTGGCATTAACTTCTGATCCCATAGTCCGATCTGACCAATTTCAAATAGGAAACAATGGGACAGGATTCTGCGTCGGATTCAACTTATTGCAAGCAAATCGGTTGAGGATAAGTGCCCGAAAAATGAGTGACATTTCTTACGCGATTTTTTCGTATGAATTTGTATTTTGGCCATAACTTTCGATCCCATAGTTCGATCTGGCCAATTTAAAATAGGAAATAATGGGACAGGATTCTTCATCGAATGCAACTTGTTGCAAACAAATCGGTTGAGGATAAGTGCCCGAAAAATGAGTGACATTTTTTACGCGATTTTTTCGTATGAATTTGTATTTTGGCCATAACTTCTGATCCCACAGTCCGATCTGACCAATTTCAAATAGGAAACAATGGGACAGGATTTTGCGTCGAATGCAACTTGTTGCAAACAAATCGGTTGAGGATAAGTGCCCGAAAAATGAGTGAAATTTTTAAGGCGATTTTTTCGTATGAATTTGTATTTTGGCCATAACTTCTGATCCCATAGTCCGATCTGACCAATCTCAAATAGGAAACAATGGGACAGGATTCTGCGTCGAATGCAACTTGTTGCAAGCAAATCGGTTGAGGATAAGTGCCCGAAAAATGAGTGACATTTTTTACGCGATTTTTTCGTATGAATTTGTATTTTGGCCATAACTTCTGATCCCATAGTCCGATCTGACCAATTTCAAATAGGAAACAATGGGACAGGATTCTGCGTCGAATGCATTTTGTTGCGAGCAAATCGGTTGAGTATAAGTGCCCGAAAAATGAGTGACATTTTTTGAGTAGTTTTGCGCACACACACACACACACACACACACACACACACACACACACACACACACACACACACACACACACACACACACACACACACACACACACACACACACACACACAGACATCACCTCGATTCGTCGAACTGAGTCGATTGGTATATAACACTATGGGTCTCCGGGCCTTCTATAAAAAGTTTGTTTTTGGAGCGATCATATAGCCTTTACCGTATACTTAGTATACGAGAAAGGCAAAAAATATAAATTTGCAATGATATGGAAATGCTAATATCATCTTCCAAACATAGACGTACATGTTCCACACTGATATTATTTCCTCCCCCTTCATACGGGAGCTGGGCAGAAGGAAGGTCATGAGATATGTGCCATCACAAATATTGCCCTCCGCTCGCTTTCAAATCGACTTCTATAAAAACATTCTTCATGCCTGCCGTATCCTAACGGAACTATCAATTCTATACTTTCGCCTCTAATTCTATCATGAACATGTACGTCTAAGTTTGGAAGATGATATTAGCATTTCCATATCATTGTAAATCGTTTAACTTCACGTAGAAGTAACACATACACAAAATCATTAATTTAATATAAATTTGGATAAAAAATCTCGGTAACTTCATCAAATTACCGGCATTTCCCGGTGATTTCAAATTTCCTTGTTATTCCTGGATTCCCGGGTGAGTGGACAGCCTGACTCAAATGGGTTGTATAAAATCCAATATAGCACTCATTTGGGTGCTATAATGAAAAACCGACATCAGAACAATAGTTTTATGGCTACATATTGCTGAATTAGCTACGATAAATGTACAAAAATAGTCCTATATTCTCTGCGTCGCATAATGTGCATAATAGTTTGATGGACATGACATCAAAATTCTACAAAGCCTACAAAGGCAGGTTCGCTTCATGGTATGTCAAGCTATGCAGTGCAGCACGATAACATTAAATCTGATTGTTCTCTGCAGCAACATGACTTATTAGAAAGAATGATCAAGTGAAGTGAATTAGATTGTACCCGATTGGTGTACAATTTTATCGTATTAGAGCCCTTTTTTCATTGCAAAAAAAAAAGCGTGTACAACTCGTTGCAAAACTCTTTTTTTAGCTCATAGTTTTGCAAACTACTATTATACTTTAGAATCAACTGGACAATCAGTCAAATTATTTGTATCGCTATTAAAACTATGAAGCTTAACCCTTTATAAGGCAAACGAATCTAAGCAATAAATTAACAAAAACAACAATAGGACACAATGTTGACATGGTATTAAACTCAAATGTATGTTTGTTATACATTAAACAGTTCAGAAACAATGAAAAATTGGTGGCAATATAGTTGCCACTGCCCGTCAAGCGGGATAACATTGGTGGCAATATAGTTACCACTGGCAAGCGGGAAAACAGGCAACAAAAAAATAAACAATATATTTTTAAAAATTAGGTTTTCCGTAAAACCAGTCAAAACAAGGCACGTTACTTTTTTTGGTGAAGATTCCTAGTTCGTCTACATATAAAGCTATATATGTAGATAAAGAATCAGAAGAAATATTTTTTGGCTGTTACGCCCTTTTTGAAATGTTGGTCTAGATATGTCCTTACCAACTGGACACAAGCGCAGCGAGCCTGCAGCAGTTGCTTCCAAATTGTATGGAAAATATTGAAATGTAATTCACACCTGCTTGAATGGACCTATGTTGGTTTTTTAATGTCAAGCGCATAAGGATTTGTAACCTTTTTATTGTGGGATTGATAAAATACTAATGAAGGGCAATTAAACGTCTTTGGTTAAGGTGGGGCGTATTGCCCAGGCACTTTTTAAAATTCATTTTTTCACGACTATTCAAAAAAGCTTTATTACGTGTTAACTGAAATATTTTTATATGAATACTCACGGGCAATGCATTTGCGACTTCTTGGACTACCAAATAACGCAAAGTTTGCATAAATTGCGTTGAAAAGTAAAAAGTTATCAAGGAGTTGCCTTAGGGGGGGCATATTATACCGTCTTACCCTACACAGCTTTTTGAAACGCTATATATTATCTGATATTTGTTTTTGGGACAAGGGTACAGATAAATATCTGATCGAATGGCGAAATTTTGCTCTGTGGATTGTTTTATTTGACGTGCCCGGAATGAATGATTAAAAATTGTTATTGTAATTGTTTATTTCTTTTTAACGATAACCAGTTAGTATATACATACTTTTTATCGGGTCAAGGAAGCAATGAGTCAATTAGCAATGGTCAAGGAATGACGCAAGCTTCGCTATTTCGATGATGGGAAGATACCCTCCGTTCATCCACACTAATCTACTAATCGTCAAATTAGGTACCCAATGAGCAGAAAAAAAAACTAGCTCTCAATCCGAACCTAGCTCTAATTATTTAACACCTACCTCTTCTCTTCCGTCATCCATAGTGGTTACTTCCGCCGGGCAAATGTAGGGCTTGCTGAATTGCCAAAACTGGACAGAATTCGCTTTGTTAGATACCGTAAACGCTGACCACCGCAGTGAAAAAAAAGTCTGAATTCTGAATGCCTCGATCTCTTTTCGGAAAACACTGCCAAGCCGTAACAACGAAAGAAAGCCAAAAAAAGTCTGCGAAAGCTTGACGTTTTAAATATACACGCTCGTTCAGCTGAACTCAAGTTTGAGTCAGATTAACTCAAAATCGGAAACACTGGCTCAAAACAAAATTGCAAGCAAAATGGAGTTATTTATTGTGTATTCGGAATAAATTTGTACCGCTTTTTATACCGAAGTTGGATTTTTCTCCAGATACAGGCAACTTTCCCAACTTCGGAAGTAGTGCGCTGGATTTGCCTAAAGATGCGCTAAACAACGCATCAAATAGTTTGACAAATAAAACTTCGGAAGAAAGTTCGGTTCGGAAGTCCCGACTTCCGAATTCTAACTTGGTGCTACGCCGACAATATATTAATGACACACTGGTGGTATAAAGGTGCGCTCAGACGTTCACGGACAGATAAATCAACCCAAACTTTGAGTTCAATATACGCACACTCAGCGAACTGGACTATCGAAATTCTTAACCGGCGCCTTATGAATATTCGACTGATTATTCCACCATCAGTGCTTCTTATACGCAGTTACCTCTTCGAATACCCAAGCGTCGATGGGCGTGTGGTCTACATACCGGCCTCCCGACCCCGACGTACGTGGTTCGAATCCAGTCTGCCGCACTTCACTTTTTTTTTAATGAAAATCATCATTCATAAGGCAACATATTGAAATTCATACCGATTCCTTGTGGCAAATTTCCATAAGGCGTTTTATTAAAAATCGTACGTCCATTTTCCTCAGTGCACTATTGAGAATATCGCAGAAAAAATTTACCCAAATTTGGGTAGTTTTCCCTTTCTTTCCCATGATTGCTATCAAAACTAGAGCAAGATGCAAACACCTCACCGAGGTTGCTCAGCCCAATAACCCAAATTTGAGTAAATTCAATATTCTCTATTTTGGGTTGATCAAGGTCCGCTTTGGATAAATTAAACTCAGCTTTGGGTAAATTGTTTACATGGGATTAAAGGCAAACTACCTAGTGCCAGAAAAGTCATTTTACTCAAATTTGGGTTATTGGCCCAAACCACGGTTTTGAGTGCAAACAACCCACTTTTGGGTAGTTTTGGTTTTCAGTGTTGCAAGCAAATCACTCACAATTTTGCTCGCAGAAAGTGACAACTGTCAAAAATTTGCCTGTCTGACTACACGCTTAGAAAAAAGTACCTAATATTAGGTACTTTTCACTCAAATCGGGGGTTCAGTGTGGGAACCCAAAATTAAGCAAGTTTTTCTTGAAATTAAGTAAATTTCACTTAATATTAAGTACAATAAACTTAATTTTAAATAGAAACTATCCAAAAGTTAGGTAAATTTCACTCAACTTTTGTAAACATGAGATTACTCAACGTTGGGTTCCCACACTTTAATGCTCTTGTTGAGTGGTTTTACTCTTCAGTTTATGACAACAAAGGGAAGCGGGAGGGAGATGCAAGAGAAAAAAAGTACCTAAAATTAGGTACTTTTTTCTAACCGTGTACACTGAAAGTGATTGCATGCAAACAAATGACAACTTGTAAGCAAACGCTCGCTTGCAATGTGTGACTGCTAAGCGTTAACAGTTTTCAACTCGCAGAAACGGAATTGCGCTTGCTAGTGCAGCACTAGCAAATTTTTCGCTCGCAATAGTGAAAACCAAGGGGCACGACACTTCCGCCTTTTTGGAAAAAATCGCCAAAAACCCTATCAAACTCTATCAAACTTACACTTTGTAAAATATCCTATCAAATTCGTCTAAGCGTGCACCTGAATTTTGCGGTTTTTTCGGGAGTAGGCAATAGAAGCTGCTGTAGACTTCGGTGGAAAAGTCTCGTAGTAGCTGTAGTAAACATGAATTTGACATTTTTGGAAATTTTGACAGTTTTGGGCATTCTGACCTGAGAGAGAGAAGACAGCTCGCTTTATTTAGAGCAAGATTACCGGTGGTGAGTTTAAGCCGTTTGGAAGCGCAGTATCATTACTTGACACTTTATCGGTCGCTACTAAATGCGCTGCTTTAACAGTAGCGCGACTGACAGGTGACCAAATTTGGTAGCGCGATAAGAGCGCTACTATTTGATGAACTGTCAACTGTCAAACGTCACCGGTACGGAATACAGCAACCAAATTGAGAGCCGAAAATAGTCACCGATACGGAAGTGAGCGACGAAACTAAAATGAATGCGCTGCGCGGGTGATTAAAATGCTCGCGACTGATAATGATGCTCTTAGACCTTTATTAGACCTTTCCCGTGAAAAATTATTATTTGCTTAAATGGTTCATTTTATTTTTCTGAGACACTTTCCCCAAGAAACCAGTATTTTTTTCCGCCAGGAACTATTGAAAAACAATCAAAAACTTTTTTTGGATTTTTTAACCCCTGTTTTCTCTATAACTTTTTTCTCCACAAAACCTCATTGAACCCAAATCTACCCTTCTCCATCCTGTCATTGTGTGGTGAATTAAAATTTTGTTTTGTTTTTCTTTTTTTTTTTGTTTTCCATTCATCAAATAAAAGAACACTTTGTTTCGATTTTTGCACCTGATTGAGCATAATTGAGTTCTTATTAAAAGTTGAAGTGCAACGCAATGGCTGACAATAGGACAACCACGGTCCAGCCGCTGGTCAAAATAGAGCATTACATCCTGGGAGCCACACCCTCGGAACGGGAATTTCGGGAAGTTCAAGATCGGCAAACATCAACTGACCAAACACAAAGATGGGAAAATTCGTCGGTAAATTCATAATCTGAAGTCATCCGCATATAATCAAGCTGTACCAGGTGATATCCAAACCAACCGATATTTTCATGATCATGGAATATGTTGGCGAGCTGTTTGATTACATCGTCAACAATGGAAAGCTGCAGGAATCGGAGGCAAGGCGGATTTTTTGCGTGTGGCTCACCGAACTAAGCAGCTCCGGAGGTTATATTATTTAGGTAAACTGTACGCTAGTCCAGAGGTAGACATCTGGTCGTGCGGAGTTATTTGGTAGGCTTTGCTTTGTGGGATCCTTCCGTGCGACGATAAACACGTTCCCTTGTTGTTTAGGAAAATTAAATCTGGAATATTCTCGATTACCGGAATATCTGAAGAACCAACTGGTGAATTTGCTCTATCAAATACTACAAGCTACTGTTGAGGCAGGAATGAATCTAATTTAAAAGCGTTGTTACATTGTTAAATGACTAATAAACCGATCGAAAGGCATCTCCGAAAATCGGAATAGCATCAGGTCCACTGGAATTCCACCATTTTCAGTGGCACCGTTTCGCAATTAACGTAAATCGATTGAGCCAACATCTGTTGGTGCACTGCGAGCACTAGAATTTGTTTCTTGGCGCGATCTTGATCGGTGGATCGTTGGTGATGGTGACCACCAGGAAGCTTATGACGATAGCTGCATAGTTCTTGTGTTCATCGACAAAGTCCATGATATTGCCGGGCATGGCGCTGATGGATACTGTACATGTAGTTCCAGTACTTTTGTTGGATTGCGGTTCCGGTGAGAACCATCGAGATCTGGCTGGTCAATTGGGACTATTACCTCCAGCATTGCAGCTTACGGCTCGGCTTACGGTTATTATTGAACAAAAAAGAAGATAAAGAAAAACGCATTTATAATACTTCAGAAAAATGCTTAAAATAAGAATAAAATAAATAAACGCCTAATTCGTAAAAAATAATTAAGCATTTCAGGTCCTGACATTCCATGTATTAAATTGTCGAACAAACTTCTTGTATGAAGCATATGAAAATTGTGTATGAGTCGTCACCTACCCTTCCCCCTCTAAACATTACGTAGTTTATGGATTTCCCCCCTTATACGAATACTTTTCAAAATATAATTGATACTTATCGAGCAGACCATGAAGGCAACAGGCCTAATCCTGTCTTCATCATTCATTACACGGACATAATACATTTTTTTTGTTTGCTTTATTTAGGTGCTTTTTTTTCATCTGACGGCAATGGACACTTTACAACCGATCAATTGTTTTCTAATACATGGTTAGTGTCTGTAGGCTTCTACTGGTGATATAAAGTTTAACCAATTCATAAATCCTACCCTGTACGATTAGGTCAGTTTCACCATCGGTTTTTACCCACGGCTGCAAAGCATGGGTTTTATTTCCTTTTGTACTCATCTGAGAAATGAAATGATACCGCTTTACCGGGCATAGTACGTTAACCCTCGATCTCGTATTCTCTCCCTCGCCAGTGGTGGCATACAGCTTGGCTATTATGGGTTGCACAACGTCGATGGCTTTCTCCATTTTGGCCGTATCATCATCGGTCACCTTGGCGCCCAGTTTTTCCTTGTCTTCGATTTGGTTCTTGAGACTGTAATCATAGTTTTTCAATTCCAATTATGCATCGACACGTTCCTTCAACTTCTTGTTGTTGTTGGCGAATCTTTCGGCGTCCTTGATAATCCGTTTGATGTCTTCAAGGGTCAGACGATTTTGGTCGTTAATAATGACAATTTTCACGGTTTCCGGTTCTCTTGTCCTCGACAGACACTTGCAAGATACCGTTGGCATCGATTTCAGGATGGGATGCCTCGTGATGCTGGTTACGGTGAGGTCAAATATTCCGAGTAAACGATTGTATTTGGACATTTGACTCCCACCTTCGTAGGAATGGTGACAGTATGTTGATTATCTGAAGCGGTGGAGAAGACGGTTCGATAGCGGATTGACGTCAAGCAATGGCTTCTATATCTTGTTCGCCGGAGGATACGCCAGTCTGGACAGCGGCTCTATATGCGACGGCTTCATCGGGGTTAATTCCACGGGATGCTTCCTTTCCATTCAATAATTCTTTGACCAACTGTAGAACCGTTCTGGAATACAAGTTAATCCTCCGACCAAGTTAATTTCATCCGCATCCTTTTTGTTCATATCAGCGTCTTCCAAAACATTTTGTACTGGTTTCATGGGCGATTGGTACAATTCCATGTTTAACTCCTCAAACTTACCGGTCAGGGCATCGATGAAGTCGTCACCTCCATAGAATGATTCAATCTCAATGCGTACCTAATGGGTGGGTGACAGAGCGCGTTAGATCTTTCCAACTTTGCAACGCAGTTTTTGGACGGCACGATTGTCCTTGCGGATATCTTTGCCCTTCTTCTTCTTCTTGCACAACTTGATGAAGTAATCCATGACGCGTCGATCGAAATCTTCATCTCCCAGGTAAGTTTCACAATGGGTAACAACGACCTTAAACACTCCATTATCAATGGCCAACAGAGACACTTCGAAGGTACCACCACCCAAATCGAACACCAAAACATTCTTCTCATCGTCCTTCTTGTCCAAACCGTAGGCAATAGCAGTTGGCTCGTTGATGATACGCATCACTTCAAACCAGCAATGACTCTGTTTCGGAACCATGTATAAAGTTCTCCGAACTGGTCCCTCCTCCTACAGGCTTTAGGCGTGAAACAAAAGCATGACACCGGAACACCGGAGCAGCAACCAAGCAGATTCTTCATTTGTCCTTGTTGTCGTTTCTGGCTCACTTAGGAGCATCTGCAAATATATAAATTAAATAGAACCCCAGATGATTCCTCCCGGAGCAAAAGATGGCATTACCTTGAATTAGCAATCATCATTAAATCGAGCTCCCATTTCGCTATTTGAATGTTTTCAGTTCCATCGACAATAATTGACAATTGAAAATCCACTTCGTGCTATTAAATATTTTGGATTGGCGTCAAAACGTTGCACTACCATGTCTGTTCTCCCCTGCGCGTCGGCTTTCTCGGGTGGGTTGGATTCTCGTGCATCAAGTTCTGGTTCTTGTGAAAGTAATAGTTTTTTGCCTCGTCCACAACATCACAAGCAAAAGATTCGATCCAAATGTTCAACCAGAAACTTGAGACTAAGCAGATGCATTCCGACGTTCTGCCACAAATGCGTTAAATTAATGGTGTGTACGTTCGGAAACATTGTATTATTTTCCACCAATCCATCACTGCGTTGAGCAGTTCCTTCTAAGAACTCACATTCAGCGGCCGCTAGAAGTAAAGTTTCCACTTTTGATTCCTCGACGACGACGACACACTTTATGACATTGACATTTAGCAAATTGTAAATAAACATGATTCATAGTTGCCAGAAAAACTAGTTTAACGATTTTCTCACCACTGTGAAGTGTTGCCAAAACTAGCATTATTCTTAGGATCAACATCGTCTGGCAGGAATTTTCACCTCATAAAACAGACAATGTTAAAATTTTGAAAAAATTGTAAGAAAATAACCGTTTCATACAAATAGCTAATTTTATGCGCAATGTTATCTAAACCCAAGGATGTTTTAGGAAAAAATACAAAACATAGGTGTTTGGTCGGACGGGAAAGTTTGTCACGGTCACGGACGATTGGAGCTCGAATTATTTGTTTCTTATCCGCTTGTTAATAGGTGGGTTTTGTTCTGTTATTTTTTCCCCAAAATTCTAACCAGTTTACCCCTTCCACAGATTTCAATCCTCATGATCTGGAATCTTTATTCAGATCCCGCCACGACAGCAGCGAAGAATAATGGCGAAAACCGGGTCGCGTGGCAGTGGGACACTTAATTTTGTACCTTCGGAGTTGTTCGGAGGTTTTGCCGTTGCCGGAGATAAACTTATCAGCGATCATGTTGGCGGCTAATTCATCCTTCAACGCGCCTCGATCAGTAACCGCAATCCACCACTGTGCTGTAATTGTATTCGATGGTGAAATCGAAGTGCAAGTGACCTATATGCGCCTATATATATCTCGCGCTTAGTTTCATAGGGGCGTAACTGTATTGATCGATTTATCTTAATCGATTTTATATTTTGTTAATAACTCAATTGTTTCAAAAGCTACAACCGTGATTATTGATTCTGGTGCAAGATACAATCATCCTTTATCACACCAAACCATTAAATCATCGGCAAACTAGCGCAATTCGGTATAATAATGAAAATGAAACATCGACGAAGATAAGTCGATCAATACAGTTACGCCCCTATGAAACTAAGCGCGAGATATGCGCTTTTTAATAAAAAGTACATAAATGGTCTCTGAAACAACATGCAGTTTTATTTCTACTTTTGAAACGTCAAATTGTTTGTTTTTAAAGAATAGTCTTTTTACTGAATTAATTAACTTTAATCATCGCTAGATAAAAAAAGTAATAATCATTTCAAAGATTAAATTAATAGTATTCACTCATAGCTTTACGCCGAATTATGCGAAGCAATGAGTGGATAGACCGAATATAGTTTTAGATTAGGATTTAATATTTTTAGCTTTCAAATTTTTATCCGTGCACATTGATCTCTCTTGAGCCTCTTCCTATCATGTACTTCGTCTTCGACGTGTTGATGACTAGTCCAATCCGTTTAGCTTCGCTTTTCAGTCTGATGTAGGCTTCCTCCATCCTCTCAAAGTTACGTGCCATGATATCAATGTCGTCGGCGAAACCAAATAACTGGACGGACTTCGAGAAAATCGTACCACTCGTGTCAATCCCTGCCCTTCGTATTACTCCCTACAAAGCGATGTTGAATAGCAGACACGAAAGACCATCACCTTGCCGTAACCCTCTACGGGTTTCGAAGGGACTCGAGAATGCCCCTGAAACTCGAACTACGCACATCACCCGATCCATCGTCGCCTTGATCAACCGTATCAGTTTATCCGGGAATCCGTTTTCGTGCATTAGCTGCCATAGCTGGTCCCGATCGATCGTATCATATGCGGCTTTGAAGTCGATAAATAGATGATGTGTGGGCACGTTGTATTCGCGGCATTTCTGCAATACCTGACGTATGGCGAACACCTGGTCTGTGGTAGAGCGTTCACCCATAAATCCCGCCTGGTACTGCCCCACGAACTCCCTTGCAAAATTTAGGAGAGTACACACTTAGAAAGAGTTCAAGAGTTCGGTAAATTAAACTACCGAAACTTTCCGGTAATTCTACAAATTACATATATTTCGGTGATTTGACCTGTGTTGACGTAGCATTTAGCTGAAGTTCGGTAAACGGCGTTATCTGTCATCATATTCACCGGAAATATGGTAAAACTAAAATAACACCGATTAATCGGTGAACAGAATAGCTGAACTTTCGGTAATGTAAAACGTCAAACTCAAAGTCCATCGTGATTCACATCCGCGTGCTTGCTGGTAGGAGACATTTTCACTTTTTGCATTCTTCCCCCCAGCTGTCCCAACAAACAACGACAAGCTACAAATAAGCATCTAAGTTGAATTATTGTTTATTTGTGATCTTCAAAGCTGAATAAAATGGATCCTGAATAATTCGCTAGACAGATTTCATTTCAGCATTTGATTCAACTAATATTCGACTTGGCCTATTTATTTGTTTTCCACCTTTATTTGAAGTCGAACTAACGTTTTAGTTTTATCACATTTCAGCACATTGGAGAAGTTTATCAATGTGCTGAACTAATGATTATCAAAATTCTTTGTTCGACTATGATGTGATGCTTTAAAAGGGTGGTCGAATTGAGTTTGAATAGTAGATTAATAAGCAAGCATTAGACATTCTTCTTAACCTTTGTCCTTCTTAACCATTGGATTTCACCTTTGTCGGATCTATCGCACAGTGGAAGAAAACATTATAAGTAATAGATTATGTTTTTTCCGTTTGAAAGAAAAACGCGATGGCTTGAATTGATGATATGTATTTGGATTGGAAAATAATGATTTATTTTCAAGACATTGTTGGATTCATTGTCAAGAACACTCAGTTTTTTTTATATTCGTGGGGCAATTCATAATTATTTCGTGATACCTAATTAATTCCTGATCTATGAAGGTGTTGGAGATTTTTTTTAATACTTTATTAGAGTGATTTTTAAGTTTTTTTTACAAAGTTCATTACTTAAGGTGTTGGAGATTATAACCAATAAAATTGCTGGAGCAATGATTCTTCATTTCAATTTATGCAGTTGTTTTAAAGTTGTGCGGAAACGAACACAAACAAATTCATATAAAATCTACCATATTGCATGTTTGTTACAGATTCCATATGTACTGGTTGTTTTTCTATATATGCGTAAATAAATTTCGATATGTGTAGTCATTTACTTGCTGCATGTGTGGTATTGATGGCACAATCATACCGGTTATTCAGAGATTTCAAGGTCGAAAATAAATCCATTAAATTTTCATGAACTCCATTAATATCATTGGGGACGAATTTTATTTTATCGTTTTGACATTATTTTCATATATTTTTTCCCAGTGTGCGATGGTTATGACTGGCTGAACAATGGTTGAAATAAAAATCTTGTACAGTTATTAACAAACTGTAGTTTGACAGATTGACTTGTTGAATAAGAGACCAATAATGATTCATATTCAGCCAAACGATTATTTATGTTATGCATCGAGTAGACCATAACTTACAAATCAAGGATGGCGCGGATGACAACGTTACCGGCGGATGATCAAATGTCAGCAGTTCGAGACCCGATTTAGGAAAATTTCAAAATGATTATATGAAAATAGCAATTTCTTCAACATACATTCAATGGAGATCTTGATGATGTTACACTCAATGCGTTATTATTTTCGAAATATTTACATGTAGCTGAATTAAGGCTAAGTAAAATGCTTATTAAAGGTTTAACAAATCAGATAATAAAGTTGTTTTTCAAAATAAGATGTTGTAGCTGTATAACTTCTCCAAAATTGTGTGAACAAAGCCTGAACAGAAGTTGCGATAAGAAATAGTACAGACATTATTCAACACAGTGCTGAATTGAATCATCACACTGATGTTTGTTAAACTAGTGAATGTTTGTTGGGGTTACTTGAGAAATTCGTGCTTTCAAATTAATGGAACCAGTAGTTTGGGTGAGTAAATTATTATTTCTAACGAAATAAAGACCATAAATTTTGTTCATGCCTTTTTTGCTTTCACCGTGCAGATAGCAGCTCATAGCAGCAAAAATGGCTTCCGTTGCTTCAGGTGGTTCTAGTTTACCGAATACATTCTGGCGGCTGGCGTCTGGCATCAAAAATGTCTATTCTTCCCTTGATTCTTCCGATCAAATAGATCTCGCCATGATCCCGGCGTTTGAAGGACTACGATGCCCCTCCGATAGCAGCTGGCGAGACTCTACATTCTGCTTTGTGTATTCCATTACAAACTAATTTCTACCAAGATGTGAATCCTTGCATGAAACTGTTTATAATAAAATAAATCATGATTGAAAGTCAAAGCATAAACAAAATAATGTGTTTTCTTGTTTCTATAATTTTTTTATTCATTCTTCACAACTAAAAAACAAAAAGCTATAATTTACAGTACTTCGGTAATACGTTACCGAATAATCGGTAAATTTGACATTCCAGCTCTTCGTTGCATTTTACAAATCGTTCGGCAATCTTTTGGTTAACCGAAGTCATTACCGAAAGTTCAGCTGTTGAGAATTCGGTAAATGAATCACCGAATTCGGTAACTTTTCCTAAGTGTGTACCTTGTAGGCGGCGTTCAGCAATGTGATTGCGCGGTAGTTGCTACAATCCAGCTTATCGCCCTTTTTGTAGATGGGACACACGACACCTTCCATCCACTCCTGCGGCAGAACCTCATCCTCCCAAACCTTGGAATTCACCCAGTGCAGCGCTCTAGCCAGTGCTTCACCACCGTGTTTAAACAGCTCTCCTGGTAGTTGGTCAACTCCAGGGGCTTTGTTGTTTTTCAGCCGGCCGATCTCCTCCTGGATTTCCTGGACATTCGGAGCCGGAAGTCGCATGTCCTGCGCGCGTGCTCCTAGGTTCATTACCATACCGCCACCGTTGTCTGCCATATCGCCATTCAGGTGCTCTTCGTAGTGCTGCCGCCACCTTTGGATCACCTCACGCTTGTTCGTAAGAAGGTTCCCGTTTATGTCCTTACACATATCGGACTGTGGCACGTGGCCCTTACGTGAACGGTTCAACTTCTCATAGAACTTTCGTGCGTTATTAGCGCGGTACAGTTCCTCCGTCTCTTCACGGTCTCGATCTTCCTGCTGGCGCTTTTTCCTCCGGAAAATCGAGTTTTGTCTGTTCCACGCCCGTTTGTATCGTGCCTCGTTCGCCCTCGTGCTTTGTTGCAGCAATCTCGCCCATGCTGCATTCTTCTCCTCAACTAACTGCTCACATTCGCCGTCATACCAGTCGTTTCTCTGATCCGGAGCCACCGTGCCTAGTGCAGCGGTTGCGGTGCTTCCAATGGCGGATCGAATATCTCTCCAGCCATCTTCAAGAGATGCTGCGCCTAGCTGCTCTTCCGTTGGGAGTGCCACTTCCAGCTGCTGCGCGTAGTCTTGGGCTAGTCTACCGTCTTGTAGCCGCCCAATGTTAAGCCGCGGCGGACGACTCCGACGCGTGTTGATCACCGTCGAGAGTTTTGAGCGCAGACATACTGCGACGAGGTAGTGGTCGGATTCAATATTCGCACTGCGGTAAGTGCGTACGTTCGTGATGTCGGAGAAGAATTTACCGTCGATTAGAACGTGGTCGATTTGATTTTCCGTTACTTGATTAGGTGATTTCCATGTGGCCTTGTGGATATTCTTGCGGGGGAAGAAAGTGCTTCGGACTACCATTCCGCGGGAGGCTGCAAAGTTTATGCATCGTTGGCCGTTGTCGTTCGATACGGTATGCAGACTATCCGGTCCGATGACCGGTCTATACATTTCCTCCCTTCCTACCTGAGCGTTCATGTCACCGATGACGATTTTGACGTCCCGCAGTGGGCATCCATCGTATGTCTGCTCCAGCTGCGCATAGAACGCTTCTTTCTCGTCGTCGGATCTCCCTTCGTGTGGGCAGTGCACGTTGATGATGCTATAGTTGAAGAAACGGCCTTTTATCCTCAGCTTGCACATCCTTGCGTTGATTGGCTGCCACCCAATCACGCGTTGGCGCATCTTTCCCAGCACTATGAAGCCGGTTCCCAGCTCGTTGGTGGTGCCACAGCTTTGGTAGAAGGTAGCCGCTCGATGCCCGCTTTTCCACACTTTCTGTCCTGTCCAGCAGTAATTCATCGTAGATTATCCTGTCGCAACCTGCGAAGCCTAGCGACTTGCAGTTCCATGTTCCAAGCTTCCAATCGTGATCCATTATTCGTCGCCTAGGTCGTTGCCGATTGTATCGAGTCGTATTATCTTCTATGTCGTTCGTAATAGTTGTTTTTAAAGGCGGCTTATTGGGCCTGCGCAAACCTCCTGTCTCGTCTGAGGGCCGTCGTGTCAGGGCTGTTTAGCGTCCCACCTAACACCAGGACTTGGGCTTGTGCGCTTTGAGCGGCACACGGTCGCTTTGGCGGAGCCTACTTGCGGATACATGCAGCTTTTTATAGAGGTTTAACAGGGCCCACTGTCAAACCCCACCACATCCTAGGCAGGCGCCACAACTCGCAGATGGCCATGTCATGTCATGTCATATAGTATTTCACAACCCAAGTAACACCAAGCATTACAATATTGCACGTATATCAATCACAAATCGGCATGCTAAATGCTAATTGCATTAGATCTGTTTTAACGATGTGTTGTTGCATTTATTTATCAACTGTCAGACAACGATACTCTAAATCAGCAGTACGAATGCAGCGATGCATTACTAGTGCTTTATTTCAACATGCCAAAGTAATGAACCATTATTTCGGTCTTATAATTGCCCTTTTCCACTTTAAGTCAACTTTTAGGGCTGTGTTTTTTACAAGCATATATAGCTTCATGGTTACTTGGGAAATCCTTCCTCTAGTCCGCATCCCCCGGCTCGCAATTGAGCAAAACATGAAGGGGAATAAGAACTATTGAGAACGCTCAAACTTCTGCTAACGCGCAATGCGTTTCAAAACACACAACATCGACTTCCAGGTGGCAACCTCAGCACCCGTCGATCTCAAGCCGTGATAGTGACGGTCTCTATCACCATGTCACTAATTTGAAATATGTATTTAACTCACCTTCGAGCACACCTGCAACAAACATACATACATATTCTCAATCAATCACGTACATCCAAGGCAGAGACTTCGGTGCCGATTATTGAACTTATTTGGCTTTGGCAAAAAAAATCTAGAGGTTATTGTATGTAACAGTATCAAAAGAAAACCATGGATATTATTTCCTCTTTGTTTGTCATTCTGACAGCATCTTGACAGAATCGTACACGAAAATATCCTAAAATATCCGTTTCTAAGCATTTCTAATCTCAGAAAAGATAGTCCAATTTGAGTTAATTTAAGTTAATTTCATCTAAGACACTGAAAGTAACGTTCGGAACAAATATTTCAAAAAATCCGATGAAAGGTATGGGAATTTTTTTGAGAATTGTCTTGTGTCGTGCCCCTTGGTTATGCACTACCACGACTTCCGTCTTGTGGTGTGCAAGGGATAACCGTCTCGAGTTGAGCCATTCCTCCACTCTGCCAATCGCGTATGAAGCCTTCATTCTAACTTCGTCGAGAGTGTCACCTGCTACTTCTAGCATTACGTCATCCGCGAAGCCTTCTATCTTCACTCCAGCCGGGAGACTTAAGCGCAATACTTCGTCGTACATAATATTCCACAGAACCGGTCCGAGGATCGATCCCTGTGGAACACCCGCGGACACTACGTTCGACTTTTGACCAGCATCAGTGTCGTATAACAGCACCCTATTCTGAAAATAGCTTTTCAGTATCCTGCACAGGTAATCCGGAACTCTCAATCGGTGCAGGGAGTCAGCAATTGCTGCCCAGCTAGCATTGTTAAACGCGTTTTTTACATCAAGTGTAATCAACGCGCAGTACCTAATACCTCTTCTGGTTAAACCTCTTGCTATCTTGGCCGTATCCGTTACCGCTCGAATTGCTTCGATGGTAGAACGGCCCTTACGGAAGCCATACTGATTGCTGGATAAGCCACCAGCACACTCTGTATAAGCCGACAATCTATTCAGAATGACCCTCTCTAGCAGCTTTCCTGCTGTGTCGAGTAGGCAAATTGGTCTGTATAGGCCAGTATCGACTTAAAAAGTAGAGAGGTTACGGAATTTTGTTCAATATTACCAAGAGGAATTTTGACAACTGATCAGCATATGGAGCAAATTGCCACTTTTACTTACGGAATAATCGAGCAGAACATTTTTCCGAAAGTAAAGTGACAGCTCCATTACTTTGCGTGGGAACCTTACAAATTCCAATTTTAGTTTTTGTTCTTTTCATGTGGATACTGTTATAAGAATTTTGTTTCGATTTTTTACTTTTCCGATTCAGTGAACGAAATCTAACATGTGATTGAGATAGAAAACGAAATTTCTTTTGAACACGATACCAACCTTATGCCGAAGGATCCCCCGGCTGTTTGCCATCAGGCTTCGGTAATAGCACCAATTTCTGCCGTTTCCATCGATCTGGGAAGTTTCCTTCGTCCATGCCTGAGACGAGACCTGCAAAGAGGAAAAAATGTAACTTCAGCTGCTGCCAGTCAACTGCTGTCACGAACTGTCAGGTGCAACCAGCAGCTTTTTGAGTGAAAGTATTGGTAAATATCTGAAGAACTCCAAATAAAATATTCCACATCATTTTTGTTTTACCAAGACTTTTTTACTTTAACGAGTATTCCAAACCTTCCGTTTAGCTTGTTAATAATCAGTAATAAACCTGTGTTTTGTTCCCGGTATAAAAATCCTTATGAAAATGAATTAACTATTTCGTGAATTGGATACACTTTTATTGTGCTCAGAAGGGTCCACCTGGGGCTTAGGTGAAACAGTCAAGTAAACAGTTGAAACTCGATGGTCAACTGTGATGAAAAGAAGAACAAGTGTCAAAACAAGAGAAAAGAAGCAGCGTCTTTGCAGGTCTCGTCTCAGGTCCATGCATCTCTGGAGGCAGCTCCTGAACATATCTGGATTGGCAATTGCCGTATACCGGTATACCGGAGAAAAACCCATCGAAATTTCAACGGGACCCGGATAAAAAATTTACAGTAACTTGTATGACATAACCCATTGAAATACAATAGATTGTGTGGCAAACAATAAAAACTATTGTATGCTTATTGAAAAATGTTCACGGTTGTAAAAGATCTTTATTGTACGTACATTAAAATAACAATATATTTAAATTTTTCCGATATATTCTATTATATGTTTATTGTTCGCTTATGTTTAGTATTGCTCATCCAAAAACTAAACAAATTTTAAAAGTATTCGGTTTGTATGATCTGGAAATCCGTCTAATGTTATTGAATTAATATATTTTGGAATATTTCATGGATTTATTATATTGATGAAATAACAATTGAAAACAATAAAATTACAATAGCTTTGTTTGTTAAACAAATAAAAATGTTATACCGATTCTCAAGTATATATTTTCATATTGCAGGTCTTGTTGCAGGTCTAGAAATGTTATGCAATACAAATTTGATTTCAAAAAAATGAAAGGGAACAAAAAACTTTTGCTTATCATTTTACTCGGAGAATGGCTGGATTCATTTGAGCGTGTACAGTTTTGTTTATAATTAGTGAAGAGATGAAAATAAGCCATTTTATAGAAAGCTCAAATGACAGGAGACCAAACACTAATATTTACATTTCACAAGGAACATTTGCGAAAATGAAATGATGATGATGATGACGAAATGATGATGATTTACATGCAAATTTATCAAAACAAAGACCGAGCCGTCCACTCAAAATTTCGATCAGCTGTTCGAATCTGTCTCATAAAATGGCTTATAATGAAACTGTATGGTGCAGAAAGTGTCTTTTTCATCACAATTTCTGCTGCTGGGCAAGCGGTAAATCACTATGGCTTCTGTACCGTGGTAAGTATCTGAAGTGTTGAAGCGCGTTAGAGCATACTGTACTGTCATTTTAGATTAGTCACTCTTTTTCGCATCGGTCACTATTTTCGGTTATCATTTTGGTGGCTGCATTCCGTATCGGTGACGTTCGACGTTTGATAGTTTATCAAATAGTAGCGCTGTTATTTGGTCAATTTGGTCGAGTTGAGTCAAGTACGAGACACTGAAGACGACCATACAAGTTAACAGACTAAATACTCACGCTCCTCTAATGTGGACGTGTACTATACATATATGGAAGTGTTGGCTTGACAAATGGATTACGAGTGATTTGACTATGCGTCCAATTGAGGAATCTCGAGCTCATTCAGTAGCCTCTAGGTTGCGAAGGCCGATGGAGGTCCTTCGTAGCTTAGTTGGTTAAAGCACTAGTCTAGCGTACTGTAGGGTCGTGGGTTCGAGTCCTACCGAAGGGAAAGTGGTTACCTCCAATACATTTTCAATTCATTATCTTCCACAAAATGTACATATTCACATATAAGTTTTCATAACATTGTAAATTAATTTATGTAGTAAATGCATTATTTTATGAAGTAAATGCATCGTTTTTCAGCAAATCAGTTAAATTGTTGAAACGTTCCAAAGTGGTGCATATATGCTTTTTCCGTTTACCGTTCTCGGAATAGGCGGTTTTCAGGGGGGAAGACACTTTAATCATTTTACAAATCATTCAAAAGATTTAAAAAAAAATCAAAAGATTTAAAATGATTCGGCGAGATTGAATCTTTTTTGACTATTTTCTCGCCTTATTAACGTTTTTGTTCAGTGTGGCGGGATTGATAATAAAAAAAAATTTAAAAAAATCAAAACATAAACAAAGACGGTATATTCGGAATCTTGTTCGGAATATTCGTGCCGGTCACATTTAGTTACACACCCCCGCAGGGTAGTAATAAATCCATAGACCAATGCAAGATCTTGATCTAACCTCACTTATTTGACAGTTCACAGAGCTTGTTTACAAGGTGTTAGAAGAAAAATCGATGAGGAGAAAATTAAAATTCATATTTTTAGTTTAAAATTGCTGCGATCCGAATATTTCAATGATATTCTTTGCATTCAGCATGAAATCAATCGCAAAGGACATCTACATGCGAATAAAATGACGAAACAATTTTATCGGAAGCTTCGCCAGAGGCTAAGTCCCAGTGAAAAAGCTCTGTGAACTGTCAACCTACGTCATCATGCACTGGTCTATTGGGAATAGCAGCAGTGCCGGCACCGCGACCAACAACTCCAGCAAACACCATCACCTGATTGCATCTTCTAGTCAAGCCTCTGGTGGGCTCCTGGGAAGCAGTGCTAATGGCGGCAGTTTGAACATGAACGGTGGCCACACCGTGGTGCTCTCGGATCTGGACTCGAGCGACGATAATCATCTGAGCTTCTTGGAACCAATAATCACGATAATCATCTGAGCAAAAATGGAACCGATATATTCGACTACGATTGTGATTACGATAACGAAGAGGAGTTCAACTATCAGGCCCGCGCTGCAGCTGCCGTACACTGAAAGAAGCGGCATGGTAATATCTACCGAATCGAGGGTAAAATTAAAAACATTTTACCACTTGATTTGTGCAGACTACATCTTATACTTAAATCGACCATGACTGCGGTTGATTTTACTATGGAGTCTTTTTGACACTTCTTGTCGAGTTTTACTATAATTTCAGTTGAAACTACTATGTGCAGCAGTAAACATTGCAGTTGATTTTACCATGCCCGTTTTCGATCCATAGTAGTATTAACAATGTATATGGTTATTCGTATTATGGTAAATGAATAGGTTTTTTTATTGATTGCATATTAAATTTATTGCCATTTATTAATAAAGATTCAAATTAAATAGAGCATTTGCACACTTGAAAAAATATTGGTGATAAACAAAAAAAATCCCTGGTCGTCATTCCACCGGTTCTCCGTCGTTTTCGGCAGCTACATGTACGTTTGCTAGTGAGCCACCAACGCCAGATCACTTTGATGTTCGCTTTCTTGAGGCCTTTGTACTGGTTAACCTGCAGAACCTATGACGAAAATACCGAGCCAGGGCAAATAGATGCAAACAATTTTCGAGATTGCAAAAAATCTGAAGCTGACATGGTGGCCGACGTATAGAACGATAGTCTGTAAGACAAAAATGCGTATCTATATCACCCACGAATTCTTTTCCATTGTCAGAATCTAAAACATTAAATACTTACCATCATGGTCCAGAGTATTGAATTGTGCAGATTAATGCCAAAATAACTTTTTGGCACCGGCACCAAAATAACGAAATTGATTTGCCACCGGCAGTATTCCAAACAGTACTCTTGGTGTTGGCCCGAAAATGGTGTTTACTTTGTGAATTTTCTTAACCACACATTGTTGTTCTTTGGACCATGCGTGTGGTAAAATTTACAACAGTGTTATTGTTATTTTAAATATGCTTCGTTTATATCAACAACAAACTGAAATAGTGATTTTAAGCGCTGCTCCATAGTTAGTATTACTATAACATTATTTTCAGTGTAGCAGCATCGACCAGTGCCACCAGCTTTTGCACTCCCGGTGGGGCAAATGCGGCTGGTTCTGCTGCTGTTCGCAGCGGTAGCAGCAATAGCAATAGCAGCAGCAAAAATCGCGTTTCGTTCGATGCCAATATGAGTGATTTCCAGCAAGTTCCTCTTATTGGAGACTTCGATATGGATGGAAGGGGCCTGCTGAAATCCTGAAGGTCCAACAGTCTTACCACGACGGTGAGCAGTGCATGCGGACTTTCGTTTGGCGAGCTGCATCAGCAAAAGCATAACAACGAATATTTATCAGCGGAAAATCTAGCTAACCTGCAGCTTCTGCAGAATAAACCAAGGAGTTTCTCCTAAACCATGGACAGTCCTCGTTCGTCGGTACAGTGTGCTACTGCGAATGAAATGATTAATGGTAAGTTTGATTAAATGGCATATATTATTCTCTTGCTGATTATTCATTGATTGTTTTCAAGGCTGACTACCAGGGCCTGACACAAGCTCCCTAAATTTCTGAGCGCCATGCCACCTAAATTTCCGGTAGACTATGCTGCGCGAATTTGGTTACAGTCCCTCGCTGGCACTCGGACGATGATCAGCTGCCCCTAACATAGGGAAAAAATGCTGTTGTGAGCCGTTTCTAACATGGAGAACAGACGCTCGTTCAGATTTGCACCCAAGAGATGAGCAAACTCCCTACTTTCCCTGTCACCGTACAACCATAGTTCCCACCGGGGTTGGTTACCCGATGCTCCCTAAGGCTGCTCGTTCCCGGCCAGCACCACGGGGAGGTAGGGATAGGCGTTGCTGAGAACCGCGAGATGGAGTCTATTTTGTTCCTTCAGGTACGCAAAGTACCAATGGTACAATGGTTTTAATTTATAATCAAATTTTCAATATAATGGATTGGAAATAATCTGTATAATTGACCGATTTTTTATAGTAACATAACTTAACAGGTTAGATTTCGGTCGACTTCTTTTATTTCTTTATTGAGGCTTCGCCGCCATGAGCCTCTGGGTCTGCCTCTGCTGCGATGTCCCGCTGGGTTCCAGTCTTATGCTTGTTTACAGATTTCGTTTCCGCCCTACGTAGAGTGTGGCCGACCCAGCTCCACTTCCGATCCCGAATTTCTGTTGCTATCGGCCTCTGGTGACAACGACGATGGAGCTCATTGTTTGAGATCCAGTTGTGAGGCCACCAGGCCCGAATTATATACCGTAGGCATCTGTTAATAAACACCTTCAGCCGTTGAGTGTTCTCCACTGATACACACCATGTTTCGCTAGCGTATAACAGCACAGATTTCACGTTAGAGTTGAAAATTCGTATTTTGGTGCGTTCACTTATCTGCCTGTTTTTCCAGATATTTCTTAAACTCGCAAAGGCAGCCCTTGCTTTCTTGATCCGTGCGCCTATGTCGATCTTGGTACCGCCGTCCGACGCCATTTGGCTACCAAGATATTGGAAGCTTTCAACATTCTCCACTGGTTGCCCGGCTACTGTGAAACTGGAAGGAGTCGCCGTGTTTACATCCAACGATTTGGTTTTGTTGACGTTGATGACTAAACCTGCCGAAGAGGAGCGCTCGGCAAGGTCGTTGAGCTTACTCTGCATATCAGAGCGCCGTTGCGCGAGGAGTGCAACGTCATCAGCCAATTCGAAGTCGTTTAGGCTGCCATAACAGCCCGCGGTTTGGTTCACGGTCAATCGCATCTACCAGAATCTCATCGATTACGATGAGGAACAGTAACGGTGATAGGATACATCCTTGCCTCACACCAGCTACGACCCGGATAGGGTCGGACAGGACCCCATTATGCAGCACTCTACACGAAAAGGCCTCGTACTGTGCTTCGATGAGGCCGATGATTTTCTCAGGAACTCCCTTGCGTCTCAGGGCGCCCCACATATTCCCGTGATTGAGACGGTCGAAAGCTTTTTCGTAGTCAATGAATACCAAGTAAAGGGACTCTTGGAATTCGTTGACCTGCTCCAGAATGATGCGGAGCGTGACAATATGGTCCACACAGGATCTTCCGGCACGGAATCCGGCTTGCTGCCGCCGTAGAGTCGCATCGATCTTCTCCTGAATCCGGGCTAGGATAATTTTGCACAGAACTTTGAGAACGGTACACAGCAACTTAATGCCTCGCCAGTTATCGCATACAGTCAGGTCACCATTTTTGGGCACCTTTACTAAGATACCTTGCATCCAGTCGACCGGGAAAGTTGCGGTGTCCCAGATATTATGAAATAAACGATGCAGTAGTTGAGCGGATGTCATGGGGTCAGCTTTGAGCATCTCGGCTGATATGCGGTCGACCCCTGGGGCTTTATTTGATTTCATGCTTTGGATGGCTGTTTGAATCTCTAGCAGTGATGGAGCTTCGGTATTGACGCGTGTTATACGTCAGATCCTAGGCAGATCATGCCGAGGTGGTGATGGCCTGGCTGGTACTTGAAAAAGTTGTTCGAAGTGCTCGAACCAGCGTTTCAGCTGGTCAGTTGGGTCGGTCAATAACTGATCATTCGCGTCTTTCACAGGCATCGTTGCATTCATCTTCGCCCCGCTTAAGCGTCGTGAGATATCGTAGAGGAGGCGAATGTCCCCGGATGGCTATTGTACAAACTACATACCTACATCAGGACAAAGCAGGTTCTATAGATGAGCGAACCAGGCCCATTAATTGAAGTCCGACCAGCGCCTATGCTTGATCGAGATGCAAATGAAAACCGACTAGCATATCGAACGAGAGCTGCGGATGTAACCGTTTGTTTGTATTATTATCCGGGTGTAACAAAGCAGCAAGGAAAAAGTTATTTGGGTCGCCTGCGTAGTTCGATTAAACTCGAGTAAGCTCATTTTTGTGATGTTTTATTTCCATGAAATTGTCGAAAAATGCGTTTCGAAAACTTGTCCGTGTTGATCGAATTGTTCTTGCTGCGGAAACTGATTCGATAAGCTTTCACTAATGAAATAACAATTTCATTCGCAACAGGGTACAGTAGTAAGGTAAGAAATTATGAAATAGAAATATGTAACAGTCTTTCAGTGAAAACAATATTTTATTTTAGATTTGAACGATTCGCCGCAATAACCTTCATCGTCCTAAAAAAGAATGCAAATGTGTTCCATTCAGCTCGATTTTTAGTTTTTTTTTTAATTTTAGAGAACAGAGCGATCGAAAGAGAGTTAACCGACATCCATCCATCGATCTATTCGGTCACCGTTGACGGCACACCGATCCAACAAGGTATGCAACGCTTTGGTTGTTGCGTCCCAACCCAACACGACAGTGTGTTGCGTTCCACCAAGAAACTCTTCCAGTTTTCCAGGCGTAATATTTTGTAGATACCTCATATCAATACAATTGAGGAAGAAAAAGCAAACAATGATAAAGCTTGATAAAGCTTAACCAGCTTAACGTATGTAATGAATATGCCTCAAGAATCCGAGGAATCTGAATATAATCCGTCTGAAATCCTTCGATTTCCCGTTAAATTCCAATGTAAGGAATGTCTTTGTAGCCGAAGGGATTTATTTTGAGATTACGAAGAAACTCCTTTTGAGATTTCGAAGGGAATTCGGAATTCTACTTGGATCCCGAAGGCCAAACTTTTGGGATTACGTAGGCAAACATTTATAGGGATTCCAAAGGCAACACCATTGGAATTCCGGAAGCAATCCTTTTGGGACTCTGAAAGCAAACCTCTTGGGATTTTGTAAAACGTCCTTCAGAGAATCCGAAAGAAATAATTTTGAGATTCTGGAGTGAATTTATTTTGATATTTCGATGAGAATCCTTTTGGGATTCCGAAGGGAATAACCGTTTTGGATTTCAGAGAAAATCTTGTTGGGATATCAAAGGGAATTCTTTTGCAATTGCGGAGGGAATACTTTTGGGATACTTGGTGGAATCTTATTGGGATCCCGAAGGAAATCCTTTTGGACATTCCGAAGGGAGTCCTTTTGAGATTCCGAGGGAAATATACTTTTTTGATACCGGAGAGAATACTTTTTGGACTACAAATGGAAAATTCTTTTGGGATTTTAAAGGAAGTTTTTTTTTAAATTCCGAAGAAAATCATTTTATTATTCCTTTTGTTTGGATTCGCCTGACTTGGCTAAAAGCTGTGCTCAGTAGTGGATAATTCTGGATGCTCGAGCCTATTATCTAGACCGACACAGGACTCTTGTAACGTATCTCATCGAAGACGTTGCTGAGCTAATAGCGCATTCGAGATCTACCTGAAAAAAAAACCAAATTTCAAATTTCGTGATAAGGTGCATTACGTTTGTAGTCATATCATGGCAAAACCAATAATCTGAGAAGAAAAGCATATTTGGGCCAAAGGAACTTCCAAAGCAATTCCTAGAGAAACTTTCAAAGAAATTCCTGGAGGAACTTCCGAAGAAATTCCAGGAAGAAATTCCGAACGGAATTCCTGGAGGAACTTTCGAAAGAAGGAGTTCCTTCGGAAATTTCTTCGGCAGTTCCTTCCGGAATTCCTTCGACAGTTTTTCCACGAATTCCTTCGGAAGTTCCTCCAGGTATTCCTTCACAAGTTCCTCCAGGAATTCCTTCGGACAAGTTGCTCCAGAAATTCCTTCGGAAGTTGCTCCAGGAATTCCTTCGGAAGTTCCTCCAGAAATTACTTCTTGAAGCTTCTTCATGAATTCCTTCGAATGTTCCTCCAGTTAATCATGGGAAGTTCCTCCAGGAATTCCTTCGGTCATTCTTATCGGACTTCCCCCAGAAAATATTTCGGAAGTACCTCAACGCAGGAATTACTTCGGAAGATCCTCCAGGAATTCATTCAGAAGTTCCTCCAGCAATTCCTTTTGAAGATCGTCCAAGATTTCCTTCCAAAGCTCCTCTAGCAAGTCCTTCGAAAGTTCCTCCGGGAATTCCTTCGGTAGCTCCTCCGGGAATTCCTACGGCAGTTCCTCCCGGAATTCCTTCGAAAGTTCCTCCAAGTATTCTTTCGAAAGTTCCTCCAGAAATTCCTTCGGACATTTCTTCTAGGCTTCCTCCAGAAAATCTTTCGGAAGTTCATCAATGAATTCTTTAGGAAGTTTCTCCGAGAATCCGTTCGGAAGTTCCTCTGGGAATTCCTTCAGACGTTCCTCCGGGAATTCCTTCGGAAGTTCCTCCGGGAATTCCCTCGGAAGTTCCTCCAGGAATTCCTTCGGAAGTTCCTCCAGGAATTCCTTCGGATGTACCTCCGGGAATTCCTTTGGAAGTTCGTCCGGGAATTCCTTCGGAAGTTCCACCGGGAATTCCTTCGAAAGTTCCTCCGGGAATTCCTTCGGAAGTTCCTTCGGGAATTCCTTCGGAATTTCCACCGGGAATTCCTTCAGAAGTTCCTCCGGGAATTCTCTCGAGGAACTTCCGAAGGAATTCCTGAAGGAACATCCGAAGGAATTCCCGGAGGTACTTCCGAAGGAATTTCTGGAGGAACTTCCGAAGGAATTCCTGGAGGAACTTCCGAAGGAATTCCCGGAGGAACTTCCGAAGGAATTCCCGGAGGAACTTCCGAAGGAATTCCCGGAGGAACTTCCGAAGGAATTCCCGGAGGAACTTCCGAAGGAATTCCTGGAGGAACTTCCGAAGAAATTCCTGTAGGAACTTCCGAAAGAATTCCTGGAGGAACTTTCGAAGGAAGGAGTTCCTTCGGAAATTTCTTCGGCAGTTCATTCCGGAATTCCTTCGAAAGTTTTTCCTCGAATTCTTCCTCCAGGTATTCCTTTAGAAGTTCCTCCAGGAATTCCTTCGGACAAATTCCTGCAGAAATTACTTCTTGAAGCTTCTTCATGAATTCCTTCGAATGTTCCTTCGGAAGTTCCTCCAGGTAATCATGAGATGTTCCTTCAGGAATTCCTTCGGTCATTCTTATCGGACTTCCCCCAGAAATATTTCGGAAGTTCCTCAACGCAGGAATTACTTTGGAAGATCCTCCAGGAATTCATTCAGAAGTTCCTCCAGCAATTCCTTTGGAAGTTCCTCCAAGATTTTCTTCCAAAGCTCCTCTAGCAAGTCCTTCGAAAGTTCCTCCGGGAATTCCTTCGGAAGCTCCTCCGGGAATTCCTACGGCAGTTCCTCCCGGAATTCCTTCGAAAGTTCCTCCAAGT
Organism: Armigeres subalbatus; assembly: GCF_024139115.2. Lineage (NCBI taxonomy): Eukaryota > Metazoa > Arthropoda > Insecta > Diptera > Culicidae > Armigeres > Armigeres subalbatus. The sequence goes on from NC_085141.1 coordinate 148,933,725, forward strand.
ATTCTTTCGAAAGTTCCTCCAGGAATTCCTTCGGACATTTCTTCGAGGCTTCCCCCAGAAAATCTTTCGGAAGTTCCTCTCGGAATTCGTTCGGAAGTTCCTCCGGGAATTCGTTCGGAAGTTCCTCCGGGAATTCCTTCGGAAGTTCTTCCGGGAATTTTTTCGAAAGTTCCTCCGGGAATTCCTTCGAAAGTTCCTCCGGGAATTCCTTCGGAAGTTCCTCCGGGAATTCCTTCGGAAGTTCCTCCGGGAATTCCGGGAATTCCTTCGGAAATTCCTCCGGGAATTCTTACGGAAGTTCCTCCAGGAATTCCTTCGGATGTACCTTCGGGAATTCCTTCGGATGTACCTCCGGGAATTCCTTCGGATGTACCTCCGGGAATTCCTTCGGATGTACCTCCGGGAATTTCTTCGGAAGTTCATCTGGGAATTCCTTCGGAAGTTCCTCCGGGAATTTCTTCGGAAGTTCCTCCGGGAATTCATTCGGAAGTTCCTCCGGGAATTCCTTCTGAAGTTCCTCCGGGAATTCTCTCGAGGAACTTCCGAATTAATTCTCGGAGGAACTTCCGAAGGAATTCCTGGAGGTATATCAGAAGGAATTCCCGGAGGTACTTCCGAAGGAATTCCCAAAGGAACTTCCGAAGGAATTCCCAAAGGAACTTCCGAAGGAATTCCCAAAGGAACTTCCGAAGGAATTCCCAAAGGAACTTCCGAAGGAATTCCCGGAGGAACTTCCGTAAGAATTCCCGGAGGAACTTCCGAAGGAATTCCCGGAGAAACTTCCGAAGGAATTCCCGGACGAACTTCCGAAGGAATTCCCAAAGAAACTTCCGAAGGAATTCCCGAAGGAACTTCCGAAGGAATTCCCGAAGGAACTTCCGAAGGAACTTCCGAAGGAATTCCCGAAGGAACTTCCGAAGGAATTCCCGAAGGAACTTCCGAAGGAATTCCCGGAGGAACTTCCAAATGGAATTCCCGGAGGAACTTCCAAATGGAATTCCCGGAGGAACTTCCAAATGGAATTCCCGGAGGAACTTCCGAAGGAATTCCCGGAGGAACTTTCGAAGGAATTCCCGGAGGAACTTCCGAAGGAATTCCCGGAGGAACTTCCGAAGGAAATCCCGGAGGAACTTCCGACGGAATTCCCGGAGGAACTTCCAAAGGAATTCCCGGAGGAACTTCCGGAGAAACTTCCGGAGGAACTTCCGGAGGAATTCCCGGAGGAATTCCCGGAGGAACTTCCGGAGGAACTTCCGAAGGAATTCCAGCAGGAACTTCTGAAGGAATTCCCGGAGGAACTTCCGAAAAGATTCATGGAGGAACTTCCGAAGGAATTCCCGGAGGAACTTCCGAAGAAATTCCCTGAGGAACTCGTTCGGAAGTTCCTCCGGGAATTCGTTCGGAAGTTCCTCCGGGAATTCGTTCGGAAGTTCCTCCGGGAATTCGTTCGGAAGTTCCTCCGGGAATTCGTTCGGAAGTTCCTCCGGGAATTCGTTTGGAAGTTCCTCCGGGAATTCCTTCGGAAGTTCCTCCAGTAATTCCTTCGGATATACCTCCGGGAATTTCATCTGAAGTTCCTCCGGGAATTCCTTCTGAAGTTCCTCCGGAAATTCCTTCGGAAGTTTCTCCGGGAATTCCCGGAATTCCTTTGGAATTTCCTCCGGGAATTCCTTTGGAATTTCCTCCGGGAATTCCTTCGGAAGTTCCTCCGGGAATTCTCTCGAGGAACTTCCGAATTAATTCTCGGAGGAACTTCCGAAGGAATTCCTGGAGGTACATCCGAAGGAATTCTCGGAGGTACTTCCGAAGGAATTCCCAAAGGAACTTCCGAAGGAATTCCCAAAGGAACTTCCGAAGGAATTCCTGGAGGAACTTCCGAAGGAATTCCTGGAGGAACTTCCGAATGAATTCCCGGAGGAACTTCCGTAAGAATTCTCGGAGGAACTTCCGAAGGAATTCCCGAAGGAACTTCCGAGGGAATTCCCGGAGGAACTTCCGAAGGAATTCCCTGAGAAACTTCCGAAGGAATTCCCGGACGAACTTCCGAAGGAATTCCCGGAGGAGCTTCCGAAGGAATTCCCGGAGGAACTTTAGAAGGAATTTCTGGATGAACCGCCGAAGGAATTCCCGGAGGAATTTCAGAACAAATTTCCGGAGGAACTTCCAAAGGAATTCCGATGGGATTCCCGGATGAACTTCCGAAGGAATTCCCGGGGGAACTTCCGAAGGAATTCCCGGAAGAGCTTCCGGAGGAATTCCCGGAGGAACTTCCGAAGGAATTCCCGGAGGAACTACCGAACGAAATCCCGGAGGAACTTCTGAAGGAATTCCCGGAGGAACTTCCGAAGGAATTCCCGGAGGAACTTCCGAAGGAATTCCCGGAGGAACTTCCGGAAGAATTCCTGGAGGAACTTCCGAAGGAATTCCTGGAGGAACTTCCGAAGGAATTCCTGGAGGAACTTCCGAAGGAATTCCCGGAGGAACTTCTGAAGGAACTTCCGGAGGAACTTCCGAAGGAATTCCAGCAGGAACTTCTGAAGGAATTCCCGGAGGAACTTCCGAAAAGATTCATGGAGGCACTTCCGAAGGTGGTTGACGAATTCGTCTACCTTGGATCCTTGCTAAAGGCTGATAATAGAGTAGAGTGGGGCAAGAGTTCGCACTTAGTTTTCAATCGATCATGTGGCCCTTATGAAGCAAGCTTCTGCATATCAAACCAGTGTCGATGATTCATATACTCTTCCTTTATGTTACCCAGTGGATAAAATATTGAAATAATTGAGATTCGTTCTAGTAGAACCCTTATTGCAAGACAAGTGAAAAACGCACTCTTACCCCACCGGTGGGGTAAGAGTACGCTTTTATCCAATGTGCTTTAAGTATACTTAATATATATATATATATATTAGAGTGGGGCGCAGTTGTATGGAAAAACGCAAACTTCGTCCGATCAAGTGAGATCAAGGTTTTTCTTAATCGTTTTGGGACCCCACTCAACTGTGCAAAATATGGGCTCGATTGGTTGCGAGCTCGCATGCCGCATCGCGTTTTTAATTTACATGGAGATTAGTATGGGAAAACTTACTTTTTCACATTTTTGCTATTAGCGGTTTCAATTTATCATCAATCACGTGACTCAATACGTTAGCATATAGTCTGGAAGATGCCGAAAGACTTTGCCGAAGAAGGTATGTAGCTGGAAGGTCTACAAAAAATGTTATTACGATTCGAAAATTGATTGTTCAAACCATATGCAAGAAATCAATGTTTCTGCCAGCACTACCGGACAACCTGTAATTGTCAGAAGGCAAAACCCATTTTCCTTCTAGTCGGAATTTTTACTTTGTGAAATCATTCCGAGTATCTCCCATTATCTCCGAAGTCCTATAAAATCAATAATTTTTAAATAACACTCAGTTAAATTATTGCTCCACGTAGTTCGGCAGTGGTGGCAGAATAAATGATTTTTTGCATATGGTTTGAACACTCAATCTTCGAAGCGTTATAACTTTTTTCGTGGACGTTCCAGCAACGTGCCTTCTTCAGCAAAGTTTTTCGGCATCCTTTGGGTTACACTTTAACGTAATGTGCCACTTGGTTTACGATGAACTGAAACCTCTAGTAGTAGAAATGCAAAAATATACGTTCTCCCATACTAATTTCCATACAAACTTTAAACGCGATGCGGAAAGCGAGGAAGCAACCAATCGGTCCCAAATTCTGCACAGTTGTTCAGGACCCAGAATGGCTTCGAAAAACCATTGATTTGAAAAAATGACCATGACGCCCCACTCTAATATATATATATATATATATATATATAATAAATCCATGAAATATTCCAAAATATATTAATTCAATAACATTAGACGGATTTCCAGATCATACAAACCGAATACTTTTAAAATTTGTTTAGTTTTTGGATGAGCAATACTAAACATAAGCGAACAATAAACATATAATAGAATATATCGGAAAAATTTAAATATATTGTTATTTTAATGTACGTACAATAAAGATCTTTTACAACCGTGAACATTTTTCAATAAGCATACAATAGTTTTTATTGTTTGCCACACAATCTATTGTATTTCAATGGGTTATGTCATACAAGTTACTGTAAATTTTTATCCGGGTCCCGTTGAAATTTCGATGGGTTTTTCTCCGGTATACCGGTATACGGCAATTGCCAATCCAGATATGTTCAGGAGCTGCCTCCAGAGATGCATGGACGAAGGAAACTTCCCAGATCGATGGAAACGGCAGAAATTGGTGCTATTACCGAAGCCTGATGGCAAACAGCCCGGGGATCCTTCGGCATAAGGTTGGTATCGTGTTCAAAAGAAATTCCGTTTTCTATCTCAATCACATGTTAAATTTCGTTCACTGAATCGGAAAAGTAAAGAATCGAAACAAAATTCTTACAACAGTATCCACATGAAAAGAACAAAAAACAAAATTGGCATTTGTAAGGTTCCCACGCAAAGTAATGGGAGCTGTCACTTTACTTTCGGAAAAATGTTCTGCTCGATTATTCCGTAAGTAAAAGTGGCAATTTGCTCCATATGCTGATCAGTTGTCAAAATTCCTCTTGGTAATATTGAACAAAATTCCGTAACCTCTCTACTTTTTAAGTCGATACTGGCCTATACAGACCAATTTGCCTACTCGACACAGCAGGAAAGCTGCTAGAGAGGGTCATTCTGAATAGATTGTCGGCTTATACAGAGTGTGCTGGTGGCTTATCCAGCAACCAGTATGGCTTCCGTAAGGGCCGTTCTACCATCGAAGCAATTCGAGCGGTAACGGATACGGCCAAGATAGCAAGAGGTTTAACCAGAAGAGGTATTAGGTACTGCGCGTTGATTACACTTGATGTAAAAAACGCGTTTAACAATGCTAGCTGGGCAGCAATTGCTGACTCCCTGCACCGATTGAGAGTTCCGGATTACCTGTGCAGGATACTGAAAAGCTATTTTCAGAATAGGATGCTGTTATACGACACTGATGCTGGTCAAAAGTCGATCGTAGTGTCCGCGGGTGTTCCACAGGGATCGATCCTCGGACCGGTTCTGTGGAATATTATGTACGACGAAGTATTGCGCTTAAGTCTCCCGGCTGGAGTGAAGATAGAAGGCTTCGCGGATGACGTAATGCTAGAAGTAGCAGGTGACACTCTCGACGAAGTTAGAATGAAGGCTTCATACGCGATTGGCAGAGTGGAGGAATGGCTCAACTCGAGACGGTTATCCCTTGCACACCACAAGACGGAAGTCGTGGTAGTGCATAACCAAGGGGCACGACACAAGACAATTCTCAAAAAAATTCCCATACCTTTCATCGGATTTTTTGAAATATTTGTGAAAGTTATAGCAGTTACAAATTTAATGATTTTTGCGTGTGATATCTCACTAATATGCAACCAGATATATTGTGAATTTCCTCCTGATTACATCCAAATAAATTATCATCAAATATGCAATTTTCAATCTCAATCAACTATAACCTAAAACCTATTCTTTGAATAAAAGAAAAAAAAATAGCAAAGAATGTTAGAGATAACATTGTACAAATATCGATGGCAAAATAGACAATACAACCAAAATGCAGTATTCAGAATTATTGCACTTCAATCTCCTAATCATACCAAAGTGTGAATATTGTCTATGACAGACAAGTAACTACACTATGTATGATGATTCTGCTTTTATTAAATAGGATAATAGTTGGTAACATAGAATACCGCGCTGAAACAATTTTGTCTTTCATGGGTACTGGGTAGTTAGTAAGACTAGTAACCAACATTTAAACAACAATGTGCATCATTTGTTGTCAGTTATACAACCATCATCCAGTGTGATTCAAGCAGTGGTACGAAAACGAGTTCCATTTGGAAAAAAATGGGAAAGGCTAGATCACCAGAGGAAAACCGCCTATTCCGAGAACGGTAAACGGAAAAAGCATATATACACCACTTTGGAACGTTTCAACAATTTAACTGATTTGCTGAAAAACGATGCATTTACTTCATAAAATAATGCATTTACTACATAAATTAATTTACAATGTTATGAAAACTTATATGTGAATATGTACATTTTGTGGAAGATAATGAATTGAAAATGTATTGGAGGTAACCACTTTCCCTTCGGTAGGACTCGAACCCACGACCCTACAGTACGCTAGACTAGTGCTTTAACCAACTAAGCTACGAAGGACCTCCATCGGCCTTCGCAACCTAGAGGCTACTGAATGAGCTCGAGATTCCTCAATTGGACGCATAGTCAAATCACTCGTAATCCATTTGTCAAGCCAACACTTCCATATATGTATAGTACACGTCCACATTAGAGGAGCGTGAGTATTTAGTCTGTTGACTTGTAAGGTCGTCTTCAGTGTCTCGACTTGAGTCGAGTCAAGTACGAGACACTGAAGACGACCATACAGTTGAGGTCGAAATACGATATGTAATATGATATGGTGGAATTAAATGGAATTGTACTGAAATCGTCTCATGACAGTGAAATATTTCTTAAATAGTTTCAGTCTTTTGAAATCTCTCATTTTCTTACCTGGCTTCATGGAAATGCGATGGTTTCCATCTTCTAGTCGGATACTAGTATTCCCTGTGTCAGTTAATTTATGTAGTAAATGCATTATTTTATGAAGTAAATGCATCGTTTTTCAGCAAATCAGTTAAATTGTTGAAACGTTCCAAAGTGGTGCATATATGCTTTTTCCGTCTACCGTTCTCGGAAAAGGCGATTTTCCTCGAGTGATCTAGCCTTTCCCATTTTTTTCCAAATGGAGCTCGTTTTCGTACCACTGCTTGAATAGAACTGGATGATGGTTGTATAACTGACAACAAATGATGTACATTGTTGTTTAAATGTTGGTTACTAGTCTTACTAACTACCCAGTACCCATGAAAGACAAAATTGTTTCAGCGCGGTATTCTATGTTACCAACTATTATCATATTTAATAAAAGCAGAATCATCATACAGAGTGTAGTTACTTGTCTGTCATAGACAATATTCACACTTTGGTATGATTAGGAGATTGAAGTGCAATAATTCTGTAATTTGAATACTGTATTTTGGTTGTATTGTCTATTTTACCATCGATATTTGTACAATGTTATCTCTAACATCCTTTGCAATTTTTTTTCTATTATTCAAAGAATAGGTTTTAGGTTTTAGTTGATTGAGGTTGAAAATTGCATATTTGATGATAATTTATTTGGATGTAATCAGGAGGAAATTCACGGTATATATGGTTGTATATTAGTGAGATATCGAACGCAAAAATCATTAAATTTGTAACTGCTATAACTTTCGATTCCCTATACACACAAAGAACAAAAATGGTTTTATAGAATATTATGCACTTTTCTTTTGAAAAGTGCTTTATTTTCCTAGAATTAAGAGTAAAATTATTCTCATTCAAAATTATTTTTTTATTTAAAAGTTGTTTCGATCCTTCTCCAAAAGTAACATCTAAAGTCCTTTCTATCAACCTAAAAGTTGATAAACTTTTAAAGCATGTCAAACGAGCCATTGGTGAAAAGAAAAGGAAAATATCGTAAATATTTCTCATCTCTCTTTTCCTCTCAGTGTCTATATATGACAGAGCGAAAATATTCAACGAAATCTTGAGCCGAAGAAATAGAAGGGATACAGGCCATTTGCAGGTAAGTCAATTTCGATTTCTTTAATCGTAAACGTATAAAGTACCGGTGTGATCTAATGCCTCTTAGCAATGCCCAATTTCCATGATTCAATGGCGTAGTGTAAATCTATACTTATGCGAGATCTTCAATTAAATTTTCTACAGGTAATCTGTTTGTTTCGGCATTTCTGACCGAGAAAAAACCGTGGCGCAATGACCAAATGTCCAACGACCAAAGAGCTGGACAGAGCTGGATTATTCGGATTAAGTTGGTTGTTCGGGCGCTCTGGCGAGTTTTTTTTTTTGATCAAAACTATTAAACTAAAATAAACATGCTCAAACTGTATACTCTGATTTCATTTTGAATTTCAAGAGAAAAAATAAGAATGAGGAATAAGGGTGAAGGGAGCTTTTTTGGGATTTTTTAATAAAATGTTGCACTATATCTTCTACAATGTCACCATTTTTATTTAACAGTGATACAATTTTATTTTGAAAGTATAAACTTTTATTGTCGGGCCGGCACCAAACCGGACCGCGCGATTGAGCACTCGCGCTGCGACGCGAGTCGCGACAATTTGAAATATTTCATTAGTAGTGCGCATCATGTACGCATGGATGTACTATCATGCGCACTAATCAGAAATGAGTTGCGACGTCTGATAACTGCAGATATTTCATTTTGTTGAAAACAAATTTTCGATTTTCTACTATACACGGAATATTTTCAGAGCGGCGACCAATTTTTGATCCCTTGCTGTATTAAAAGTTTGGGTACTTTTGATTTGAAGACATGCAACTCTCTACGAAAAAGAACCAACGAAACTTTTTATTTTAACCAACGATTTTTTTAATTTGATTAATGATTTTTCTTTCTGTGTAGATGAAAGATTTTGAAATTTTCATAGCAGACGCCTGGATATTATATCTTTCGAAAGGCGAGTTCAGAATGGATGGACATTTTTTTTCGTTAATAATGGTCACAGACACACCGTGTTTTTAAACCGATGTTGGATTTTTCTCCAGATACAGACAACCCACTCAACTTTGGAAGTAGTGCGCTGGATTCGTCTAAAGATATGCTAAACAACCGAAGGAAAATAAAATAATTTGTAAAACAATTAATTGTATTGTATTTTTATTGTAATATTGGAGTATAATGTATTCTAAATCCTGTTGTATTTCTATTGTAAAACAATAGAAACAGTAATTGAAAACATTTAAAACACAATGTTTTCTATTGTTTTGTCGCTCGAAATCATCCCATTGAAGAACCGTAAAATCAATTGTTTTGCTCCGAATTTTGTATGGAAAATTTTCGATTTTTTTATTGTAAAGATACATAACAACCCCCTTTTTAATTGTAAAAGTCTCATTTACCATTCATTTTATCGTGGAAAACCATTATTTCTCATGTGATTTTATTGTCAAAATTCCATTATATTCAATGGTAAAAATTATGTTTTAAATGGTGTTGTAACAATAAAATTTATGATTTTTTATGATACTTTTTATCCGGGGAGCCCTTTTTGAATTTCGACAAGAATCTTTTCGTTATTCACGGACAGAAATTTGTTACTATTGAACCAATAATAATGATTGTTACATTCAAATGAATGAAATCATTTGAATTTATGTCAATTATTATTGTTTCTATAATAAACGTTAATTTAAATCCAAAATGAAATTATGTTTGATTCAATCTGTTCCAATAAGCTAACTTCAAAAATAAATATTGTAGAAACAATAAGAACTATATTTATTCCAATAAGAGTTATGTTTGTTTTTACTCGAAGTTACTTTTCTTTATCCTAGACAATAACCTATGTAACATAGGGTAATGCTAGTCTGACACTATCTTCACATCGAAAAACCAAAACAACAACACGAAGGCATTTTTGCTCCCACATTAGTTCCTAGTGAAATATTCTATAATATTTTAATAATAAGGTAAGTAAACTTTCAATTATTTGAAATTTTGTAGTAGATATTTATAGTGAAAAAATGATTAGACACGACTCTTGTTTTATTTTCTACTACAGGCAGCGGTAAGCATCCGCCAAAAACATCATCGGAGAGTTTACCCTGCTGGTTATGGGGAGGTTGATCTGACCTTCGGATTCTTTTCCATGTAATGAAATTCCATTCGGAAATGTAATTCTGCTACTAATTCTGGGAAAAAAGTTCCTGGCTATTCACTAGGTAAGCTATAGTCTTGACAATTTAAAATATCTTTTTGATAGAAGTTTTTCACGCAGGTATATAGTGAAATGTAAGTACTACTTTTCAACCCTGAGTTGGTCCCATCGATGATTGGCAACAATAATGTGCTAAACATTCGGTTTGAAGATGATTTCACTCACCCAAGATTCAAAATTGCGCAGTTCTGAAGAAACAAGATGAGTCTACGTGGGAAACTTCTGGGAAGCGTAGGAAGCGTAGGATGTATCCGATGTATACGTGGCGATTCTTGAGATATGTTTCACATTGGATTTCATATTGACTGGAGATTTATGGCAAAAAAAATGTATGCATGTGAATGAATAATAGAGAAATTGATTATAAGAACATTATTAGGTGTAAACTGTTTTAAACAAACTAATTTGAAAGAAAAAGTTTAATAAGAATAAATCATAAAAATTATAAAAGTGATGATTGAAACAAAAATATTTTGACGCTATTTTTAATTACAATGATGATTAAAACAATGAAAAAAAATATTGTTGAAACAACAATATTATTATTATTCAAATTACGAACGTTACTGCGTTATACGTTTCAGCTAATATCCGAACCATGAAATACGACAATGTTTGCTGTCAAAGCTACTGTAAAAACAACAATAATGTATTATTGAAATAATAATATTTCTTATTACCGCCAAAACAATGTGAAATTCTTATTGAATTTAGATCAAATATTATTGTATTTACGAGAGATTTTTCTGCGTGTTCCAACAAGAATCTTCTCAGAATTACAAGAATCCTTCCCGGATTTTGACACAAATCTTTTTGTATAGACTAACGCAAAATAAACTCCCCCAAGAAATTATGACGTTTGAGCGGGTCGCATAATGAACGCAAAATGAACTTTTGTTCGAGAAGACGACCCGCTCAAATGTCAAAATCCATCAGGTGAGTGAATTTGATGAACTCCTGCACAAGTCTATTCCGACAAAAATCTTTTCAGGATTTCAGTAAAAATCTTTTCGTGATTCCGACGGGAGGCCTTCCGCGATTCCCACGGTAAGCCATTCGGGATTCCGACGGGAATCCCGAAAGTTCCAATTGTCACGGTTGGCACAAAAATACTCAAAATACACCCATTAATGGGTAAAATCTTTTAACTTCCAAATGAGGTAAAAGTACACATTATAAAAAATTTCAAAGTACCCATTATTTTGACAGCTTCATATATCATGAAGAAATGGGTCTTTTCAACTCTTTAATGGGTATTGCCGAGTTTACAGTGTATAGTAAACAAAGGTTCCATTTCGCGTGAGAGTCTCAGATTTCGCAGATCTTTTATTATAGTTTTAGATATTTATTCAATTTTACAATAATTATTTAACAATTATTTTACAATTTAAGATCAACATATAAAGTAACATTTTAAACATTGAATTTTAAGTAAAAATTATTGGTAAAAAAGCCACATTAGTAAAAGCCACATCGTAGCAATGGTTAAGCTCTCCGAAGCACAACCCCATGCATTTTTCCTCAAAGATTGTCACGTTTATGAAACGGAAACCACCAAACTGGAAAAGACTATTGATCAAATGGTGGATTTTGCTTGGGATGATGAAAAAGAAGCTGATGTGTTGCTTGTAAGTATGCTATTTATATGCCCTGAATATTGTCAAAACTACCACAGTATTATAGTTGCTGAATGAATTACAAAATTTGTTTTTTTTTTTAATATAATAATTATATATAATATAATAATATATATAAATATAATAATTATATATAATATAATAATTTGTATTTAATATAATAATTAAATGCAAGGCGCCCACCACCTAATACACATAATGCATTTAAAATTTCAGGCACACTTCATCAAACGATTAAAAACAGGCAACTATGTCTACCCGGAAGACGATTTGCGTGACATTCTTAAAAACACTGCTGCATTATCACCTAGCTGTATACGTGGTTACAAAGAAAAGAATCTCCATTGCCAAGAAATAAGGAATCGACTCTCAATATTGTTGAATTATGGCCTAGCGGAGCTGCAATGTAATAAGAAGCCCAATGAACAGCAAATGTTCACAATTCTAAATCAATTGGAGCCATTTGTGGAGATATTTGCAACCGATCCAACTTGGAATATATTCTTCCAGGGCTTATGGGATTTCAGCATCAATGCGGGGAAAAGTAAATTAACTGCGAAAATGGTTACGGTTTACCCAGGTAAAATTAATCAATCTTTGGAAGCTCTTTTAAAGTCAAAGCCCACGGATGTTAATTCACTTCTAGATAATGAGAATTTCATTGGTGTTGCTTCCATTATTACAATACCAGAAGTATTCCAACATGTATTCATGTACTTAGCACGACAAGACACTATTTATCCAGCTGAAGCACACATTTTACAGACTTCCTTCCATAAAACTTTGAAATCAAATTTACCTAAAAGTAAATTATTGGCTTTGTATCCCCACACTATCCGATCGTTTGCCACTATATTATATGAGACCAATGATCCCAATGACCAATTTATTTCAGCTTTACTTCAGCAAATCAAAAAGCAAAATATTCTTGACTTTATTATTCTTGTGACACACTTTCCCTTGTTTATACATTTGAAGTAAATAAATGCGTAAACACCACTCTACATAAAATATTCATTTTGCAGTTTTTTGTTTATACATTTTAATCTTAGATTACATCCGATCAGTTCCCTGGCTTCAATTACCCGTTCGCAATCATGTACATCGAGATACGGAATGTAGTTCAATTTCATTGATCTCCGCGTCTCACACAAAATTCTAATTAAGTCAACATTATTAAAATTACTCGTCTCCATGTTTTTTATCAGGTCGCTGAGGTAGCTCGCTAGATCCCGGGAATTCATGTGAGGAGAATTGTGAGGGCCATATAACAGTATTGTGCCATACACTCGAACGGTACAATTGCGGGGAACTAGTCCGCGGAAGTTATTGAAGTTCAATCGTATGCTGCAAGTAGCGTCTGGTAGTTGCATTTCTCTATAGACAGAAGTTTTTTTTGCACTTAAAACGTTTCTTGGAATTTTATTTTATTCTACTCACATAGGTAAGCTCGGTATCATTAGAGATTCAAGATAGTTGCTTCGTTGTTTCAGGTATCCAATGAGAACACATTTTCCGTGGTGAAGCAAATAAGGGTGATATTCAAGTCCGATTTCTTCAACCAGAAGTGGTTGATAATGCTCACAGAACATTGGAATACTGATGTCACAATAGCTTTTTGTCCTTTTTGAGCCATTTTGAAATGTCATTGCCAGAAATTTGAATAATACTGCACAATTTTTTTCAGCCCTATGCTAAGAGCTCATGTTTAGCGTAGCCAACACCAACACCAACGCCGAGCAACGTACGTCAAATCTTAAGAAGCTCAACATCATAAAACATCCAAATTCAGCTTTCTTCAATATTCAACTTTAATCGGGAATATTAATTAAATATGACTAATGAGTTTAATTGATTCAAAACTTATCTACATGATCAATTTTGATTTTACTTACATGGAGAACAACAATTTTCCTTTTATTTCACCGTGAAAAGCTTGAGCAGAATTTAAAAATTAATCCTGCTCTTTTATTGTTGTGGATATTTTTAATTATCAAGCTACAATCATTGGTGTTGTTGACGATTGTTGACATCTCATGCAACTGACAGCGGTCTACACGCTTAGTTCAGTTCACCTAAATATGGGTGAACTATACCTATAATCTCGAAAAAGTGCACATACGTATTTATGGGTGAATTGACATTTACTCATATTTGAGTACAATCGGTTCATGGAAATATTGGTAAAGTTCACCTATTTTTGGGTACTTTATTATAGGTTAAATTGACTCATATATGGGTGATTTTTTTTTGTTTTGGATTTTAAAATCTTTTTGCTTAAAATTATTATTTTACGAATCAAATACAAAATACATCAAATATTTTATTGCTTTAACTCGGGTTTTATTACAAGCTCTATAGAGATAATACATTTCAGCAGTTTTCCTTTAACATTTATGTTGCCGAATAGCCGAATACATGAACTGAAACTTATTTCACAGAAAAAAATATTCGTACCTTTCGTACGAATGGTCATCGACACATCCCAATGATGTGGTTGAATCCTTTCTTATTCAAAGAGACCGAAGCCCATGACGTCGTCCTCTGGTTCCGACTCTTCCTTCTTCTCTTCAGCAGGAGCGGCAGCGGCACCATCAGCAGGAGCATCAGCATCAGCAGCCGGAGCGGTTCAAACAGCAGCATCAGCAGCGGTTCAAACAGCTGGCATCGACGACAGCTTCTTGTGACCGGAGGCAATCAGTTCCTCCACCGACTTGCCATTGAGCTCGTTGACCACCTTGGTGACGCGGGTCGAATCGGCCTCGATACCAACCGAGCCTAGGATCTTCTCGATGTCGGCATCCGATGGGCTGGCGTTTCCGCCGAGGACAGCCAGGAGGTATGCAGCCACGTATCGCATTTTTGAAGACCTTCCGACACGAAACGAGAGCGGCACAAAATTGAAACTTAGCCCACTTGTTTGGACGTTTTAACTACAAAAGAATTCCGGGCAGTATTTCTCCAACGATGGTTCCATTGCGTGACTGACCGGAGCAAACGATCCTAGTGGCTTAACTGTTACCAGCCGTCTGAGGGCCGAGGACATTTCGAAGGCCAGGAAAATTGTAGCCGCAGCTGTTGGAGTACACAAGTGGCAGATATTGCATCCCAGTTATCACAGCAAATGCCCAGAAAATATCATTATCGTCTCGTTCCGGAAATCGCAAGCGAACTTGAGGATCGGGTGGCGTAAGGTCCCACGAAGTTTAAAAAAAATGATTTCTATAAGAGAGACCGAGATGTATAACTGTAAAAGTTAAGGGCGCGAATCAAGGGGTGTCTCACTGCTAACGATGGCAGCGAATTTCAATCGAAATAAAGTCGATTTGTATTGATTTTATCAGAAGGTGCTATTTGATCAATATTGCAACACACCTTCTACGACACTGAACTGTAATTTTTGTCTAAGCAATCATGAATTTTTCACGTTACCCATGACATCAAGTGAGTTGTTTATTTTTATATCAACAAATCATTGGGCATGATTCCTGAAGTTACCTATAGTTTGCACCAACAATTGAAGATCTGTTTCTCTTTTTTAGGTGTTGGCTGCTAAAGTATGCTTCGAAACGACACTATCGCTATAGATTGGTTGATTTGTTAGGAAACATACGGAAACTGAAATTGAATATTTTATTGCATACAAAAATGTTCTTGAGAACTTAACTTCTACAATCGGTGACGACAACTGTAATATTTTATTATTATCGTACTCTCAGTCCTCAGATATTGAATTTCTGGATTCTGAGTCTTAATCAATAGTCATGTCTAACGAGCAGATTGAAGTCGATCGAAGTTTCTCCCATGCTGCTCGATCTTTTTGTCAACAAAATAACACGAGCAGGATAAGAATAAATCATATTTTCATGGGTCGTTTGTCTACAGTTCAGTTCCGTCTGGGAACAATGTGGAACATGTATTCAAGATTCAATAAATGCTGCACCATGTCAGGGACTAGACAAAATTGCTCAAGAGTACCTAAGAGTACTACAGCGTCCACTGAGGTTTTATCACTCCTACAGCACCGATTTTTTGAGGACTTTAGATAAGAGGAGAAAATACGATCGATCGATACACGGTGAACGATTGCGTTGAGACATTTTCAGCCCGAATCTAATGTTGTCTAAACTCTCTGCCGCTCATTCCATTACATGAAGGTAAACCATCGATGCACCGCGTACTTGTCCACTTTGCAATTTAGAATCAAAATCAACGTACTTTATCATGCAAAACATGCCGGATAGTCTTCTTTCGGTACCAACTTCATATTGAAGTCGAGCGATGGTGTATTTTGGTAATCCCACTTTTCGATTTGACAGATGCTTTATTCGCGGCGTTGCTAAAATCAGCAATGTGTCCTGAAACAATTTCGATTTACATCGAAATAAAGTCGCTTCGGTTGCTTGGTTCGTTTCCAGCAAATATATTTAATTAATTCTATGTGAGACACCCCTTGGCGCGAATCATCATTCAAACTTACCGTTTTAGGGGGTTTCGTTGAAAGGTTGCTGATTAGGTGAATACCGCTGTTTTCCACATCAGGTGGACCGCATCTATTTATTCAGTATTCCACCGCTGTTGGCATTCCTCAACTGTCCCGGTTGTTGTATGTTTTTCTCGCAGCGGCAACCAGAGTGATGTGGAGGTTTCTTGTTCTTTAGTATTCGTTCCTACAAAGATGATGAAAATGAAATGTTACTGTGTACTGCTAGTGTAGTTTGTATGCGCTTTTAAAATAGATAGTGCTAATACCATGTTTAAGAATTGAATAAAAAAACATCTAGCGCGAAGTTTCCACTTTCAGTCGAGCTTGTAATATTATCTACTTACCAGTGGTCACTAGTTCGGCTTGACGAAGGTATTCTGGGCAACAAATTGGACACCAATTTGAAGGCAAAATGAATGGTCCACGGGAAACACGACAGTTGCCAAAGATTGTAGCAGCTTGGAACGCTTGGAACAATCGTTCTGTGTCCGAACATCTTTTGGTGTTCGAAGTTGCGAGCGCCATTTCCGTTGTCATCATCATCAAAAGTCACGATTCTTAAGGAATGACCGGCGTTGCACATATTATGTTCCTATAACACTTAATGATGAGATTGAGCCTCGCATACAACGGAAACCTTCGAAATGACGATTGATGCTACCGAGCATCGCCGCAAATGGGATGAACATTCTGCAAGATCAAATTTAATTGAATATTTGAGAACTGTAAAATTTGTATACTACTTACATTGTTTATATAAAAATATCGCAACACCAATCAATATTATCGTATAAAACCATAAGATTGATTTATTGTTTAGCGGCAACGGCGGCTACATTGAATTTAATAGGAAAAATCTCCGGGAGATCCGAACCTCCATGTTGAGAAGAATTGTTACACAAGATTATTTTTTCACCCAAATATTGGTAAACTTGATCACCCAAATATAGGTAAGACAAACTTTTTAATAATATGAGTGAAATTCACCGTTTTTATGAGTGAATTTTGCTCATAATGTCAGTAAATTTGCTTTTACCCATATATGGGTGAAAGGATTACGTATTTATGGGTAAACTAAGCTAAGCGTGTATCTGCACACTGCACACACGGTTACTGGCTAAAACCCATTAATGGGTAAAAAAGTATACATTTTTTGATGATCTATGAAACCCACTCGGAAACGTCTTCTAGAAATCTCCCGTGATATCTCTGAGACAAAAAAATGAGTCTCCTACCCGCTCGGAAAGATCTCCTAGATGTCTCCCGTGATATCTCTGAGACAAAAAAATTAGTCTCCTAGATATTTTTCTTCGATGTCTAGAACCTGTCAGACCTCAAATCCGCCTCAAATGCAACAACCGTTTCTACCTCAAATTTTCGGCGAATAAACCGTTTGAACCGATAGAGATTTGACAGATAGAATCTCTTCGATACTTCTTAGACATCTCTTAGACCATGGTACCACCATTCTAGTAGATTTATGCTAGATATAATGGCGACTTGGGTACCTGAATTGATACTTCTTCTTCCTATCATTCTTTTTTGGAATTTTCGGTTTGTTGACATCTAAAATTTAAAAAGCAAAAAAAAAGTTCAGAGTACTTTTATATTTTACATTTTTATGTTTATTAATAATAAAATAATGGTATGAACTAGTTCAAAGATGGACAAAGATGTGCTGCGGCGTGCTTCTGATGCTGCACGAAGTGTGTATCGTTTTTAGTTTGGCGACACCGGGTATGATCTCTCCCGATAGGAACATTGGGCCCAGCAGGAGTTTGCCCGACTTCTCTTTGTTATGCGGCATGCAGGTGCGTCTGGCGGATCATCGTAGTCATGCAGCCCAGGAATAGACATGCTGTCCAATTGGTCGTTTTAGCTACATACAAGAAAATACTTAAACATACGAATGGAATCCAACAAACTTCTTACCTTTACCGTCTCCATCATTCTTCAATACCGGCTCTTGATTAAAATGTAAATCTTCACCTTCTAAGAGGTTCTGATGGAAGCTTATTTCAACTGGGATTTGCTGCGTGAAACCTGCATCCTGTCTATACTAATTACAATCACCGTGAACGCTTCATTAGCGCCGGTGAAACATTTCTGGACTTCACATACCTCAGGTGGCGAAGTGCAGTGATTAAATGGAGTTTTCGAAACGGGTGAATGATCGTGCTACTGGGTGAATGATATTTCTATCGAAAAAAAATAACCGTTAAATGGGAGGTGTACACTACAGAAGAAAAATTACTTACCTTTTCGATCTTCTGAAATTCAGCTTGTGAAACATCTCTGACCCCCTCGCTCTCATGTATGTGTGTAATCCATGCTGATGTTGCTAATCCAAGTATCGAGAAATTAACAAAGGCACCACTTCGTCCTTTCGATTTGCATCCTCAACACAACAGACAAACCCAGACCGATGTAAGCATTCAGCTCTGGGATTCTGGATTCATTCCCAGATTCAGCCCCACTTGATGAGCATGATAGAGATGCGTCTGAAAACGATCAGAATTGGAAATTGAGTTTATTTGAAAGGGTTTATCCCTTACTTACAGATGTACCATTACCATCAGAGAGAGAGTCGTTTTCCGACGGAATCTGCCAGTTTTCATTAGTTTTTCGTTCATGGATTCCGCTGCAGCAAAATATGTTTATTCAGAGGTATATTAGCCATGCAGGCTAATGCTATTTTCAAGAAAAAAAAGGAAATCTAGCAAATTTTCCGCATAAATTGAGAAAAAAAACAGCAAGGTAAAGCTTTAACCGTACCACCCAACACTCGACTCGGTGAAAAAATGACGACGAAAAAAAGCGCGAGGTTTTATGACAGTTGAACCGCTTAATTTATTTGGCGGTATAAGTGTACCGGTTACACATACATGCCCAATCATTCTAAAAAGGCGCATGGGTTAAGCGCTGGATAAAATTGTGGCTTTGCTAAAGTGGTTTGCGTCCTATCCAGGTAGATTCCTGTTCGCTTTTAGACATCCTTCCATGCGGGTAGATATTTTTGGTCGATTTCTAGAACCTGTCAGACCTCAAAGCCGCCTCAAATGCAACAACCGTTTAAACCGGTGTCTACTTCAAATTTTAGACGAGTAGACCGTTTGAACCGGAAGGAATTTGACATATCGATTCTCTTAGATAACGCAGAGATATCTAATAGACAAGGGTACCACAGTTCTTCTAGATTTTTGCTAGATGTGGTAGAGACATGGGTACCTAGTGATTCTTCTTCTTTTTGTTCTTGTTTTTTTTCGGTTTGTTTACTTTGGAAACTATTTAATCATTTTATTATAAATTTTATTATGAATATCTATTTTATTAGTATTTTTTTACATTTTTGCGAGAGCTGTTAACTTTGACTGCATGTCATGAGGCGCAGCAGACAGAACCCCTCGACGGTAAATAGGCGATGGCGCCGTCGTTAAAACTGGCCACTCCAAGGTACGGCTACGGGAAATTGGCCCATAAGAAGGATCCTATTCAAATGGAAGAAAGGATTATATTAACGGGCTAGAAGAGAATATGCCAGGAAGGACATGGCTATGAATGTAAGTACGTTGACGGCAACAAACCATTGTCGTATACGCTCACAAAGTTGTCGATTCTCATCGTTCGTGAGCCCTTCCGGAGAACATCTAGATTGTTCACATCGACGTTATTTCACTCAGCATTCCGGTGTCGAAAATCAGCTTGTCCAGCATGCGGCACTCGGGGTATTCTTCCGCCACGTATGCTGTCATCAAGCAGGAGCTTCATCGGGTCCTTCTTTCTCTGATGGTTCTCGTTCGTTGACTGGCCATAATTTTTCAAGATATTTTCCAGAGATATCGTCAAGTATTTTGTTCATATTTATCACTACCGTCGAAAGTAATAAGGATGCAATTTATGTTCAGTGTATTATTGAAGCTTTCACTAATCGAGTTATCCCTCGGCTCACGAGCAGTGCTGACAACCTAAATGTCAAATGTGCACTCTGAGAAAAATAAATACCAAATAGGTTAAAAGTCATACTAACTGGCTATTCGCCTGGTTGACCCCGGATTAGTTTAAGTTCGCACTATACCGCGTTAGTATAACTTGGATTTATGAGGAGTAATGTATATGTTGGCTTTAATCAACATTAGATTTACTTCATTTGGTTTGCATTTTAGCTGGATTCTGCATTGAACATATGCTTTGTTTTGTTCGTAAAATAATGGAAATAAAAATATGATCGTTAATATAAGTTTTTATTTCGCGATTACATAATTTTGAACATATCTTAAAACTAAATAATTGATATCAGGCTCAACACATCTTTTCGGTCCCCTTCAATTTCGCTTGAAAGTTCGTGCAATACGGCATTATCTGCTGCGTCCCGATTTCATAAGATCTAAATCAATCCTGCCGCATCATATCGTATAGTTCAACTTGTTTCA
This sequence comes from Armigeres subalbatus, assembly GCF_024139115.2. Classification (NCBI taxonomy): domain Eukaryota; kingdom Metazoa; phylum Arthropoda; class Insecta; order Diptera; family Culicidae; genus Armigeres; species Armigeres subalbatus. Next base: position 148,954,146 of record NC_085141.1, read on the forward strand.
GGAAACCGTGATTCGATTCTGGTTTTCGGGGTTTTCGAAGGCAGCTCCGGCATTGCCTACAAAGATACATTTGGAACTTATGTTCCGTAAACGCAAAAGAAAACTTAGACTGGTGTTATTTTTGTTCTGCACAACTTACCTTTCACGCAAGCAATGTGTTTAATATCACCCTCGCTATCGCCATGCAGTTTTTAAACTTTAAAATAAGTTTTACTTTGAATTTAACTAATTTAAATAATTTGATCGAGGTTCTGCCAAACCGCACCTGGCCATAATGAGCGTTTATTTCACAACTTGAAAACAACTGTCAACCCAAATATGTACACTAAATAAAATACTTCCGCACAAATCCTCGGTAGTTTAATTTGTATGCTACGGTAGTATACAATTAAAACTAAGCAATAAATAAATCTCATTAATACTAAAAAAGTATAGATTTTATCATATAAATGGTTTCTTTAATTTCTGAGTGTGTATTTTTCTGTTTCCTTGATTCCACATGATTTGTTGTTTGAAAAAGTTCGATGAATAAACACACGTTTTTATAAGTTTAAAATCCAAACCCGCTTTTTCCTATCCGAAATCTCGTTCCGTCCTTAGGTTATGGGCCTAGGATCGCTTCCGAGTCGCGAAACGGTCGTATCAAGTGGATTCCAGTCGTAGTGTCGCGAAAATAGTGAAAATGGGGGAACACGAGAAAGAGGAGTTCTACCGCGTTGCGCTGTTCGACGGGGTGAATTTTCCGGCGTGGAAGTTTCGGATGCTCACGCTGCTGGATGAGCACGATCTAGTGGAGTGCGTGGAGACCGAAATAGATGATTTTCCGGAATTCAAAGTCGAAGCAGGGGACGCGGCAGCAGTGGTTCAGAAGAAGGAAAAGGCTTTAGAAAAGCGGCAGAAGAAAGATAAAAAGTGTAAAACGATGATTGTGTCGCGGATTCATGATGATCAATTGGAACATTTGCAGGGGCGGAATACCCCAAAGGAAATGTGGGATTCGTTAGTGAAAATATTTGAGCGAAAAAGTGTTGCAAAACGGCTGCATTTGAATCGTCAGCTACATGAGCTGAGATACATGGGTGGTAGTCTGCAAGAACATTTTGTGCAATTTGATCGTTTGATTCGACTTTTCCGTAGTGCCGGTGGTGTGATGGATGACATTGACGTAGTGTGTCGGTTGCTTCTTTCGTTGGGCTCGGAATACGATGCAGTAGTCACATCAATTGAGTCGCAACCGGAAGAACAGCTAACAATGGATTTTGTGAAGAGCAGGCTTCTTGATGAAGAAATAAAGAGAAGAAGCACAGTGTCTGGTACAAATTCAACAAGAAGTGAATCGACCGCGTTTGCCGGTACGGGCAACAAGCAAACGAAGAAAAAGAAAATCTTTAAATGCTTTGGTTGCCAAAAGGAAGGGCACAAAATGGCTGAATGCCCTGAGAAGAAAAAGAAGAACGATGCGAAATCGTTTACCAAATCGTCTGCGCACGTCGCGAGTGAAAAGAGAGGGAGTGATTTTCATGGTTGCTGGGAAAACAAAATTTGGTGAACAAAACAAAATTCGGTGGTACATTGACTCGGGTGCGACCGAGCATATATGCAACGATAAACGATTATTCGACAATCTAGTGCAGATGGCACAGCCAATGGACATTGCTGTAGCCAAAAGTGGTGAATGGGTGACAGCCAAGTGGGCTGGTGATGTATCAGTGATTTCGATGCTGGGAGACAAATCTGTCGAGGCAAAAGTGTCGGATGTAGTATACATTCCAGAAGCAAGGGCGAACTTGTTTTCGATAAGCAAGGTGGAGTCAGCAGGAATGCGAGTGGTATTCGAAGGCGGTCGTGTCGAGATTATGAAAGACTCGGTGGTGGTGGCCACTGGGCGGCGGCGGGACAAGCTATATGAGCTCAACTTCTACTCACCTAAAGGTATGTGCGAATCCTTATTATTTTCTGGGCAAATAAATAAGGCGAATGAGCTTTGGCATCGCCGTTTTGGCCATCTGGGAGAGAGAAATCTGACAAGTTTGCTATCGGGAAAGGTGGTAAACGGAATAAAAGCGATGTCAGACGAAAAGCAGATGGCAATCTGTGAATCATGCGTGTCCGCAAAGCAGACGAGAAATCCGTTTGCACTGCGACAGGAGAGACGGTCAAACCGTGTTTTGGAGCTGGTGCATTCTGACGTTTGCGGGCCAGTGACACCTGTAAGCTGGAGCGGAGAGAAATATTTCGTCACCTTTATAGATGATTGGTCAAGATTCACTGTGGTGTATTTGATCAAGTCGAAGAGTGAAGTGACCAACTGTTTTAAGGATTACGAGGCGCAAACTACAGCTAAGTTTGGGTGCAAGATTTCTCGCCTTCGCTCCGACAATGGTGGGGAGTACGTCGGCAAGGAGATGCGTTTGTTTTGTCGTCAGCGAGGAATCAAAATGGAGTTTACCGTCCCTTACTCACCCGAGCAAAACGGGGTCAGTGAACGGATGAATCGGACGTTGGTAGAGAAAGCCCGTTCGATGCTGTTTGATTCTGGTATCAATAGATGTTTTTGGGGAGAAGCAGTTGAAACAGCGGCGTTTGTAACAAATAGGAGCCCGGCTCACGCAATTGGAGAAAATGTCACACCTGCGGAGATGTGGAATGGTAAGAGGCCAGACGTTTCAAAACTGAGAGTTTTCGGCTCCCTGCGTATTGCCACATTCCGAAAGAGACCCGTAAAAAGCTGGATGAGAAAAGCTGGAGAGGGATTTTCATAGGATACGGAGTAAACGGGTATCGTGTCTGGAGCCCCAAACAACGAAAGATGGTTACGGTCCGGGATATCATTATTGATGAGAATTCCAAAGCAGAATCCAGCGTGATTGTCGGCGAGACGGCGCAGTCGAAGACGGTGATTGCTCGTGTATCAAGTGAAGTGAATACAAATGAAACCACAGAGGAAGAAATCACGGAGAACGAAAATGAAATTTCAGCGGATTCGGATCAGGATGATGGCACGGAAGCTGAAGACTTCGATAGTTGTGTGGATACAACGCTTGAAGAGGAGAATGACAAAGAGGATCGTGCGGATTCAACTAGTGCAACTAGTGAAGCTGGAAGCCGTTTCAGAAAGCCTCCTGCATGGCAGAAGGATTACGACATGACGTTCGCAGGGTTTGCTTTCGGCGCAATTGAGTATGTTGACAACCTACCTTGCACCGTAGCAGAGTTAAAGCAGAGGAGTGATTGGCCACAATGGGAAGCAGCCATACAAGCGGAGCTGGATTCTTTGAGCAGAAACACCACATGGGAACTAGTGCGTCTTCCGGCTGGACGAAAGGCTGTGTCCTGTAAATGGGTGTTTAAGATCAAACCAGGAAATGAAGGTAAACCAGACAAGTATAAGGCGCGGTTGGTTGCACGTGGTTTTAGTCAGCAACGTGGTTTCGACTATAATGAAACATATTCTCCTGTTGCTAAAGTGGACACGTTAAGAACCCTATTAGCTGTGGCGAACAAAGAACGGATGCTGATTCATCAGATGGATGTTCAATCGGCTTTCCTCAACGGTGAACTTACCGAGGAAATATATATGTCACAGCCGGAGGGCTACGAAGTAGGAAATGGATTAGTGTGCCGTTTGAAAAAGGCACTATATGGCCTTAAACAGGCATCTAGAGTTTGGAATGAAAAATTCGATAGTTTCATTACAAAACTTGGATTCCAACGAAGTCAAAATGATGCGTGTCTTTACTTCAGAAGTCGAGGTGGCAAGAAAGTATTCTTGTTACTATATGTAGATGACATATTGATAATTGGCCATGACTTGAAGGAAATCAAAGGTCATCAAGAGTTGTTTGTCTCAGGAGTTTAGAATGACGGATTCGAATGAGGTTTCATGTTTTCTTGGAATGAAAATAGAGAGGGACATCGACAAGAGAATCATGCGAATCAGCCAGCGTAGATATTTGGAGACACTATTGGAAAGATTTAACATGCTCGAGTGCAAACCATCATCTGTTCCAATGGAGTGCCGTTTACAACTGCAGAAAGGTAATGAATCTACGCGTACCACCAAGCCGTATAGAGAATTAGTCGGATGTTTAATGTATGTAACTCTCACCACTCGGCCTGATTTGTGTGCAGCAGTGAACTACTACAGCCAATTTCAAAGTTGTCCAACCGATGAACATTGGGTGCATTTGAAGCGCATATTGCGGTACATCAAGGGTTCGCTGGATATTGGGCTGAAGTTTGAAGCTGTCAACGAGGAACCGGTGCTTGCTGCATTTTGCGATGCGGACTGGGCGAATAACGTAGTGGATCGACGCTCGGTGACGGGATATGTGTTTAAGGTGTTCGGGTGCACTGTTGCATGGGGCACGAGAAAGCAGCCAACAATATCGTTGTCGTCAACAGAGGCAGAGTTGATTGCGTTGTGCGTAGCTGTGTGTGAAGGAATGTGGCTCAAGCGGTTGATAGAAGAACTGGGCCACAACATAAGTACAGTTCCGTATTATGAAGACAACCAAAGCACGATTAAAGTTGTTTGTGAACCGAAGGCTAGAAGCAGATTAAAGCATATCGACGTCAAACATCGATTCGTTAGTGATTTGGTTCAGCAGGGGCAAATAGAAGTGCGATACGTATCAACGGATCATCAGGAAGCAGATATAATGACGAAAGGTCTTCCTGCAGGGCAGTTTCGTCGGCTACGCGAGAGACTGAATCTACTAGACAAAAATTGAGCAGGGGTAATAAGGATGCAATTTATGTTCAGTGTATTATTGAAGCTTTCACTAATCGAGTTATCCCTCGGCTCACGAGCAGTGCTGACAACCTAAATGTCAAATGTGTATTTTTCTGTTTCCTTGATTCCACATGTTTTGTTGTTTGAAAAAGTTCGATGAATAAACACACGTTTTTATAAGTTTAAAATCCAAACCCGCTTTTTCCTATCCGAAATCTCGTTCCGTCCTTAGAAAGTGTATTAAAATAGCAATTTTCCGAGGAATATCGCGTTATTTTCGAGAAAAAGGTTTTTTTTCCGTCGCGCGTAGCTTCTTTTTCACTGAGAAAACCGGTTGTGAAAAATGCTGATGAGAAAGCGCGCGCGAGACGGCTTAACCGATCCGACTGCCGCTATGGTATGTGAATGTGTGGTAAACCGTAAACAAACAAATACACTCGCAAAATTCGTTGGTCGAAATGCACTTGGTTCGTGTTCAAGATGAAGATGAAGCTCGACTAGGGTGGTTTGCGTCTTATTGAGGTAGATTCCTGGTCGCTGTTAGATATGGTTCCAAGTGGGAACTGTCTAAAAAGGGGTAATTTTAAAAGTTGTTCAATGGGTAAAAAAATACCCATGTTCAAAATTAGAAAGAAGTTTAAAAATGTGCATTTTTTTACCCATTAATGGGTGAAAAAATAGTTGCGAATATTTTCAAATTGTTTTTCTGTTTTCTCCCGGTTGAAAAATTCAATCAATGAGCCCTCGTATGGACGTAAGTAAATAAACTACTTTAATTTTATTTATCTAATATTAACTATACTAATGATAAAACCATATAAAACTGCTCAATTATACTCATAGGTCATCGAAAGTATGGAGTTCCAGAGGAAAATAGTTCCTTCCAGGCTGTCTCAGGTTTTTGCCAGCCTGAACCAAAATCACAACAGGTTTCCGATTTCACAACAGGTGTAACAGTAAGTATTTGAAATAAATCATTAGAATTATGCTTTAAACTGGTTGATGAATCTGAACTAGGAACGCGCGACCGGCAGAAAACGCGGATCATCGTCCGGAGACAAACCATCGCAATCATGGACAAGATTATCACCTGTCATAAGCATCCGGACTCCGGATCAAGCCTGAAGCAGTCATCATAACTTTTTGGATTTTTAATAGTGACTTAACTTGTTTGTGCTCTTATATTAACAAGAAGATTAATAAAAATGTGTTTTTTTTACTGATTTTTAATTTTACTGCAAAAAATCCGCAAAATTCCGAAATTCCGGTGGTAAAATTCATTCTGAAAAACCCAGATTAATCCACCTAGCAGTGATGATGCCTTTCTCGTGCATTATAAAATATATTGAAAAAATCACATTAGAAAGGTCAAAAAAGCTCTTTGGGGGAATAGATCACATTTTTTCGATCATTTTTAATATTTTTGCCTTGCCACCATTCAAAAAAAATTGTTCTTTAAATTTTCAAGGGGGACCTTTGGGGAAAAACAATGTTTTTTCAATAATTCCGAAAAGCAATGATCGGGCCCATTTCCAATAGCAAACAATTCCCCGTCGAATGCAACTTGTTGCGAGTAAATCGGATAATTGGGTTGTTTAGGGGTATATATGTTTTTACATATTCTAAATCTGCATAAAAAACTGAGCCTAACCTCAACAATTTTTAATTTGGATTTTAAATTTATATGGGACTAATAATTTGTTCTTATGCTGCATGGGCCAACTGTCATTCTATGAATGTTAGTGTCATTCTATCGATTGAAATGGCTTATTGTTTGCTGTATAAAAATGTTAACAAAAGGTTTACAAACAAAATAAAAATATGTTGGAGATCAGCAAAGCATGATCTTTATGTTGAACTACAAAAAACCTCATATTTTTCTTTGCTAAACAACCCAATTCTAAGTTCTAAAAAGTGTGCCTACAAAATTTGTACACATACACATACACATACACAAAAAAAACAGACGTCACCTCAGTTTGTCGAGCTGAGTCGATCGGTATATAACACTATGGGTCTCCGGGCCTTCTATCAAGTTTTTTTAGCAATCATATAGCCTTTCGGTACAACTTTGTTGTATACGAGAAAGGAAAAAATGCATATGTTATAAATATGCGATCGTGCGGTAGTACAATGATTAGCGATAGTAAATACAATGATTAGCGCAACGGCGCGTTTTGAAAAATACATATGGATTAAAATTCGATATGTTTCCAACTTTCCTGATTCCCACGTAGTGTTTTTTCACCAATGTAATATTAAAGTTCAATAATACTACATAGTTGTATGTCATACATTGATTTTGCATCCCTTTGTGTAATAATTGTACAAGTACATTTGTGAAAATGAAACCAACAATTCACATAAATATAAATGAAAAAAAGCCGCGTAATATGGAAATAAGGAGGTGTATGAAAACGAATGTTATGTTCAAATCACCCATATGCCCAAACTACACCATCATTCCACCCAAACCAGCCAAACCACCCAAACCAAAAAGCAGTTAGCCTTAATGACACGCCTCTTCTTTCCTTCCAAAGCATGAAACAAAATGGCAGCAAACGTAACGAGCGCACGAGAAAGCATGTACGTAGGTATGCGATTTTTATTTCCAACGACGAAACTTTTACAGCTGTGTTGAGGCGGATGAAGTCATCGGCTTCGGGTCTCTAGCGCGTGTGTGTTCGTCCATTAGTTTTCGTGTTCCACATTTGAAGCTTTGGAAAACTTTGCTTGAGAGGTTAGCATCATCAATAAAGCACGAAAGAAGCAACACAAACATTCATGCTGTCAGTTATATACACGGTGCGAAATTTATTCACCGCATGCAGAAATGCTACACCCTTAATTTGTTTTACTCAATATTGTGCGGTTACTTGCTAAGTTTTTTTAAACTTTATTAAGTGTTATTTTAATCTCCAGATTATGTTCAACACCGTACTTGCTAAATGGACACGGTCGGTTAAAGTAGCTGTTCCTTAAATAGTTCGTTAAAGTAGTCGCTAGATTATTCGCTGTTGGTTTGAGCGAGACAGAGTATATGTCAAAAAAAAAAAATAACCAGTAATCTGCGGTGTATTGTTCGAAATGAACGTTTATCAGCAATGGACTTTCTGCTGTACTATAGATCTCGCATAATTTATCAAAAGGACCTAAGTAACATTTTTTTCATGAATTAATTTGAGTACTGCAATCAACAGAACAACATGAAAGCTATTGCGATTCTTTTCTAAAATTAGCATACTGGCTCACCAGTTACGCGCCGGGTCCCATGCGCCGAGTTGTGCGCCATGCAAAAGTAAATAAACCAATGTCAAATAGATGTGAGCTTTCGGTAAGCTTTTCCACATTCGCTTGTAAGGTATGTAGCATATTGTCGTCCCTTTACGAAAAAGATATTTTTAAGTGAAATTGTTCGAGGTTTAGTAGTTTTTGCTTTTCTTTCGCCTGTGTTGCGTTCGGGATATTGTTTAAGTGGATATTAGTAGTGCAATTATGTTTAATTTGTGATGTAATATTCTACACTTAAATTGAGTAAAGTACCATAATATGACACAATACCTTAGCGGCGCACAACTAAGCGAGGCAGAGGTGAATGAGCAAAATGCTATAATATCTCGAGAATCACAATATTGATTGCAGTATTCAAATTAATTCATGAAAAAAAATGTTACTTACGTCCTTTTGAAAAGTTAAGCGAGAATTCATGAAAAAAATTTACTTAGGTCCTTTTGAAAAGTTATGTGGGAAATGTAATAAAATGCGTAAAGCCAAAATAGAACTTTTTGGGAACTTGCAAGTGTTCTGATTGTTTAAGTTGACTTTTTGTAAATTTATTGGTCAACGTTTAAGAAGTGCAGTTAAAAGAAAAGTGCATACTTAGGCTGTGAACCATTCCACCGATTCGTTTAACTTTTAGTTAAAATTTGACACTCCGATGGTTATTTTCCCATCGTGGTTAAAATTTTACTCCGAAGCCGACCCATTTGAGTTTTGACAGATTGATAGTTATTCGGAACGAAATGGATTTGGCGCCAATTTTCTCGCGAACAAAGTTTAACTATCGAACTGTCAAATCTAACCATGCTCCGGAGGAGGTTTATTTTTAACCACGGCGAAATAACCATCGAACTGTCAAATTTTAACTAAAAGTTAAACGAATCGGTGGAATGGTTCACAGCCTTAGTTTATTCAAATTTGATTCAGACTATCTTTTGAAAAGGGTCAAACTTGTTTTTACTGATTTTTTCAAATGGATATAATCGAAAAACGACCCTTCCTACAAAAAAGTGTTGTATGGGTGACTATCGCAAAATCAGTCAAACTTTCTCATAAAACTTTTTGAAAAACTCAAAATTGAACCCTACACTAAAAAAAATTGATTTAAAAAATTAAAAGTCGATTTGCAAAAAAACGCCCTTTTCGATTTGGACGAAATTTTGTCTCAAGATAGGTGATTATGTTCCCTACCAACCGTCCATACATCGCAAGCTGGGCACTTTGAAGGGAAAAAAATTTTCTAACAAAAACTTTTTCTTGACGGAATTGATTTTTTCAGTGTCTTTAAGGGGTGGATTTAACATATGTATGCATAATAAACTCATATTAAGTATTCCTGTACAGTCAGGCAGAGTACAATGTTTTGGTCGTAACTGGTCGCAACTAAAGAAGCTAATAATGGAATATAATATTTTTTTTGAAGGTATAAACCCCTTCTTAATATTACTCTTAATTTAAAAACAAACTATATTTAGTGACTAAATTAGACAATGTATCATAAAAATAGATTTGCTTGGGGTTCTATAACGATGGCTTTCATTGGTTTAATTTCAGATGAAAATACACTGAAAATAATTCCGACAAGAAAAGTTTTTGTTAGAAAAACTTTTTTTCCTTAAGAGTGCCCAGCTTGCGATGTATGGACGGTTGGTAGGGAACATAATCACCTATCTTGAGACAAAATTTCATTTAAATAAAAAAGGGCGTTTTTCGCAAATCGACTTTAAAATTTTTAAACTGATTTTTTTCAGTGTAGGGCTCAATTTGGATTGTTTCCGATATTTTCACTAGAAAGTTTGACTGATTTTGCGATGGTCACCCATACAACACTTTTTTGTGGGATGCGTCGTTTTTCTATTATATCCATTTGAAAATATTAGCAAAAAAATTTCAGCTATTTTCAAAGGATAGTCTAGATTAAATTTGGAAAAACATTTTTGTTTTCATTTCGGATCATCTGGTGATTTTTCATTTCTCATTTTTCATTTCTTATTTCTTACTTTTCACTCCTCACTCCGCACTTCTCACGTCTCACTTTTCACTTCTCACTGCTCACATCGGCCCATAGGGGAAAGAAATGGCAGAAATGACGCTTAACTTTTAAAAGAACATATGTCACCTTTTATTCATGAATTAATTTGTGTACTGCAATCAAAAGCTATCATATTGGTCTGTTGATCGCAATATTAAAATTCATTCATGAAAATATGTTTCTTAGGTCATTTTGAAAAAATAAACGAGAATTTTCAGTGTATACATGAAATCTTAAAATAGGTACTTTTTAACTCATTAATGAGTTTCTATGTTTCTTTGTGAAGTTTTTTCTTCCGTGTAAGCTGTGTATTCTATGCTGTCAGTGTGCCGGTTTCGAATAAATTGTGTCTTGGGAGAACATAACCTACACCCAGAAAAATATCATCGTAAGGTTTACGTGAAAACCACCATGGATTTTTTCCACAGCACTTTTCACGTAAATGCTACAGGACGAGAACATAAAGCAAAACATGTCAAACGTCAAGTAGTTTCATGGTATGATTAGATAAATATTACGTGAAGGTCCCCTTCAATTGACTATATTTCCAAATGAAGAATAATAGATTTTTGCGTAGATATCATTATGTAATTCATTCTATTGTATTATACTGAAAAATACTTTGAAATACGTGATAGGTATAATGGTAAATACGGAAAATTCACGATCATTTTTGTTTAAAAAATATACAAAATAACAAACATATTTATTAAAAGATTCTTTTATACAGAATTGTATTTGCAGAATGGATGCACATGGCTGTGGTGAATGCGGATTGTTATGATCCGATCTGCATGGCAAATATTGGGCTCTTCAATACAAAAGCGGATCGAGCAGCGCTGAGAACGGCTAATGTGGAGTAGCTTGACGGGGGTGTGGTTGATGCGGTCGACGGAAATGAGTGTAGCTGCTGGTTTGATTATTCGACTGCAGTCTTGTGTGACTAACATAACCAGAACCGTTACTGTCGCATTTCCAGGCATTCTGTTTGACTTTTCGATGGAGCGATTGCTATATCCGCTTTCGCCTTGGCTTCTTGTGCATGATCACTTCATCAGCACGACAACCATTCCTTTTACAAACTATAAGAACAAAAATTCAATTAAAAACAGTTCAACAGGTTGGTAGATTTTTTCTTACGCTTGAAAATCTCCCACAGATATCGAGAACGGTTGAAGAATCCTAATCTAGAGTACAGTTCAGCCATGTTGACTTTTCACTATACTTTTTCACAAAGGAAAATCACGTACTTTTGACAGCTATTGTGATACGTGCATATTCACGTAGTATTAATATGACATTTAGGTAGAATGCAATAAAATATTGCATAGATGGCATATGATGTGCTGTGATTTACATCTGACGCACATAAACTAGAGGAATATGAATAGGTTTCCTATTTAAGTACGCATTCACGTATATTTAACGTTAGAATATTTTTGAGTGTAGAAAATCGATAGCTTATTTGTTACGAAATAAGGATGTCTCATAACTCTTTGAATATTTTCTATTTTTTGAGAAGTGCCATCATTATGAAACTCAATAGTGAACAAGAAGAAAACATTCCCCATCGAATGCAACTTGTTGTAGCAAAATCGATTCAGGTTTAGTACTAGAAAAAATGGCTAATGTTTCAATGTGCACACACATACGCACACACACACACGGACACACACACGGACAGACAGACATTTGCTCAGTTTGTCGAGCTGAATCGAATGGTATATAATACTATGGGTCTACAAGCGCTCTATAAAAAGTACGTTTTGGGAGTGAAATGAAAGCCTTTCTGGTACAACTTTGTTGTACGAGAAAGGCAAAAATGGGTATTTATTTACCCATTATGCAAAGAAACAGTTTTGGCATGATGGGTAAAATTATACCCATCTTTTGACAGAAAGTCGATTTACCCATTAATGAGTAAACCGGTTTTACTCATTAAATGAGAGTGGCGGTTTTGCCGAAAATGGGTACCATAGTACCCATTAATGGGTTCTAGCCAGTTACCGTGCACTGTAAACTCGACAATACAAAAGATATTTTAGTTACTAGATAAAGATTGTCGCTGTCGTCGCTGTCCGGAACATCTTTTGCTGGCGAGGATAGGGGAGCTAAATGTCAAAGATGGAAAATCCATACGATTTGACAGGCATGTACCACACATGTTTCGGACAGCAGAACAAAGGGAACAGTAGCGACAATCTTTATCTAGTAACTAAAATATCTTTTGACAATACCCATTAGAGTGTTGAAAAGACCCATTTTTTGATGATGTATTGAACTGTCAAAATAATGGGTACTTTGAAATTTCTGATAATGTGTACTTTCACCCCATTTCGAAGTTAAAAGTTTCTACCCATTAATGGGTGAAAATCCACTTGAAAATTGTTGCGACAACCGATCAAGGAGAAGCAGAGATAATTTCGTGTGGATTAATAGTAAGTATTGTTTTGCTCAATTTAGTTTGTTAACATTATTAAAATTATGACAATCATGTAATTATTGCAGCTATCGCCTTCTCCATTTATTTTGTCGTCGGGGAACATGAAAAAACCATATCTACCAACAAACAGGATGATACTCCGCATCTGCAACTGTTGGGGCTACATGTCTCAGGGCTACACACGTAGCTGAGCTGTTTACAGTGGACGCCGTATAATACCCGTGAACCGCTGAATCTTCCGATGAAAAAGGAACCGGGTTGATGGGATTTTTGCTCCCTGGGACGGTATACGCTTTGTAATAGTGAACGAGTTCCTCTGGTCAAAAAACAGAATCGCCGTTTTGGACGGATATCTGCCGCTGTTGAAGCTATGCTGGGTTTGTTTTGGTGAAAATAATGGACAATCCTGTACTCCCGGATCCACCGACGGAAAAGGAACCGCTTTATCTCAACGTTTTCTTCCCAAAATAATATACGATTGGAAGATGATTGAGTTCTCAATCCACCGGTCCAGAAACAGGACTGACATGTGTCGGGATTTCTTTCATATTTAATTAGCACTAAACACTTATCAATAGGGTTCACACATTCTTTTCTATTCATTTCTTTTTTTTCATTTTTTTTTTGGTTACACTTCACACAACCGTCAGCAACTACGTTCGTCACAAAACTGAGCTTTCCTAATCGATCTTGTGCATTCATGTCCTCTACGAGCGGCATTTTCCGCTTCATGCTCAATCACATGACTCTCTCTCTCTCACGCAAGTCGTCACCATTGAATGTGTCTCGCTGACACTCTCACAACTTTGTCCATCCAACACGGCACATAACGCGACTTATGCTCCAATTAAACAGTTCCTGACTGCATCAATTTTATTATATTTAGTATTATTCTATTATTTCCTACATCCTCCTTTACCTCTACTCTAAATTATAAAATTCAGAAAACAAATAAAATATATATAAACAATAAAATAAAATATGAATTGGTTATTATCTAAACGGAAGATACAACAGTTGAAGTAGAATTATTCTGGAAAGAAATATAAGGGTATTATCATAATACAGTGATCGTTCGCTAATTGGGGCACGACCTCACCCCAACTAGCGAATGCCGTTCGCTAATTGGGGCGCTTTGACAAGCGTCAATGTTGTTTACTTTTTGCATTGAACAAAGGAAAATTTTACGCGCCAGAAAATATCGATCCCGCCAAACACGGAAACAAAACGTCAACGCGTTTTTGACATCACATTCTGACGTTTAGCTGCTTTTTAATTGGGTTTCGCCCCAATTAGCGAACCCCCAACTAAAAAGCGCCCCAACTAGAAAAACCCCAATTAGCGAACGTTCACTGTAATTATACTAATGATATGAAACGATACTTACCAAAACCCAATTTGTAACTCATTTGAAAACCAATTATTAATATAATGTAAACGGTGAATTCAATACCATTTATTGCAAAAGTTTGCTTTCTCGTAGTGAAAATCAACCTTTCTTCAAAACCAGAAATATTCCATCAATACTTTCAGTTCATCTCAGCTTACACTTTCTAACACTATACCATCACAACAGCTGATCTTGTTTATGCAATCATTGGTAGAGCTTACCAGGCCCTTTTAAAATCAATCTTGCTTCAAAACCAGAAATATTCCAACAATACTTTCAGTTCATCTCAGTTTACCCTTTCTAACACTATACCATCACAACAGTTGATCTTGTTTATGCAATCATGGGTAGAGCTTACCAGGCCCTTTTAAAATCAATCTTGCATCAAAATCAGAAATATTCCATCAATACTTTCAGTTCATCTTAGTTTACACTTTCTAACACTATACCATCGCAACAGCTGATCTTTTTAATGAAGGCATGGGTAGAGCTTACCAGGCCCTTGAAAATCAATCTTGCATAAAAACCAGAAATATTCCAACAATACTTTCAGTTCATCTCAGTTTTCGTTTTCTAACACTTGACACATGGCATCAGCTGAACTTGTTTATACAGTCATGGGTAGAGCTTACCAGGCTCTTAAAAATCAATCTTGCATCAAAACCAGAAATATTCCATCAATACTTTCAGTTCATCTTAGTTTACACTTTCTAACACTATACCATCGCAACAGCTGATCTTGTTTATGCAATCATGGGTAGAGCTTACCAGGCCCTTTTAAAATCAATCTTGCATCAAAACCAGAAATATTCCAACAATACTTTTAGTTCATCTTAGTTTACACTTTCTAACACTATACCATCACAACAGCTGATCTTATTTATGCAATCATTGATAGAGCTTACCAGGCTCTTAAAAATCAATCTTGCATCAAAACCAGAAATATTCCATCAATACTTTCAGTTCATCTTAGTTTACACTTTCTAACACTATACCATCGCAACAGCTGATCTTTTTAATGAAGGCATGGGTAGAGCTTACCAGGCCCTTGAAAATCAATCTTGCATCAACACCAGAAATATTTCAACAATACTTTCAGTTCATCTCAGTTTTTCTTTTTTAACACTAGACACATGGCAACAGCTGATCTTGTTTATGCAGTCATGGGTACAGCTTACCAGGCTCTTAAAAATCAATCTTGCATCAAAACCAGAAATATTCCATCAATACACTCAAATTAATTGAATGATATATTCTATGTGCGAAACTCACATAGAACATTCGTCTGAGGATCTTTCCACGTTTTAAGTGCTCATCTTAAAAATTATGTGCAGACCTTTTTAAACACATTACTGATTTGCATAGTTTATGAGTGCAATGGCTGTCATTATTAGACTATTATCCAACGCACATACATTTTAAAATAAAGCAAATAAAACATACAAAACAACAACTCGCGGGGGAAAAAAGCAAAAACCTCTGATCTCAATCGACGAAGATTTTAGTAACTAAATGTAAGTAAAAAATAAAATAAAGTCAACAATTTAGCATGCATTTAAAGAATATATTTCTTCAGCAGCGATATTATTCTGTTCTTCTTCCAATCGAAGAAAAGGTGCTGAAAGCTGGAAGGAGCAGATGTTTGCCAATGGTATTAACGAAGTGACCTACGAAATGGTTCAGGAAATTTCTCAAACGATTCTCAAACATTATTCTTTCTCTTCGTTTTTACAGGCAGCTCTAGAAACTTCGCAGATGGCTATCAATTTTCATCACCGGCAACATTGAATTCACATAAACATAGTCCATCCGCAAAAAAAAAGTTAGAGATCCGGCAGATATTTCTGTATGTTTGCAGCATTGGCCCCAAATTAAGATATGCCCTAATGACCGACCGAAAAACCAAACTATTGACATGCTATGATGTTCTACGTACTTAGTAATAAATGTAGTGCCCTTTTCGGACTACGAGCTAAACTTGATGGCAAAGGTTACACACAATTACAATTTTTGCTGAGCGAGAAAGCTCGTAGTTCGAATAAGCTATATGTATTTTCAATTAAGTATAAGAAAATTACTATTATTTATTTAAATCCAATCACAAATAGGAATCAGATAGTTGAACTTTTAAAAAATATGTGTATTACTAATACACATTTGATTTTCAAAGCTTTTAAATTTTATGTGCAAAAATATTGAAAAATCCAATACATTTGCACATAAGATTTATGATAATTGAATCGACAACAAACTATAAGCAGCGCACATATTTTAGAAATGCGAAAGCAACTGGTCATAATCTATGTGCACTGCAGTTACTTATAATGTGTGCTTTTTTCTGAGTGTACTTTCAGTTCATTTTAGTTTACGTTTCAGTTCATTTTAGTTTACACTTTCTAACACTAGACACATGGCATCAGCTGATCTTGTTTATGCAGTCATAGGTAGAGCTTACCAGGCTCTTCAAAATCCATCTTGCATCAAAACCAGAAATATTCCAACAATACTTCCAGTTCATCTCAGTTCACACTTTCTAAAACTAGACGCATGGCATCAGCTGATCTTGTTTATGCAGTCATGAGTAGAGCTTACCAGGCTCTTAAAAATCCATCTTGCATCAAAACCAGAAATATTCCATCAATACTTTCAGTTCATTTTAGTTTACACTTTCTAAAACTAGACGCATGGCATCAGCTGATCTTGTTTATGCAGTCATGGGTAGAGCTTACCAGGCTCTTGAAAATCAATCTTGCATCAAAACCAGAAATATTCCAACAATACTTTCATTTCATCTCAGTTTACACTTTCTAACACTATATCATCACAACAGCTGATCTTATTTATGCAATCATGAGTAGAGCTTACCAGGCCCTTTTAAAATCAATCTTGCATCAAAACCAGAAATATTCCATCAATACGTTCAGTTCATCTTAGTTTACACTTTCTAACACTATACCATCGCAACAGCTGATCTTTTTAATGAAGGCATGGGTAGAGCTTACCAGGCCCTTGAAAATCAATCTTGCATCAAAACCAGAAATATTCCAACAATACTTTCAGTTCATCTCAGTTTTCGTTTTCTAACACTAGACACATGGCAACAGCTGATCTTGTTTATGCAGTCATGGGTAGAGCTTACCAAGCTCTTAAAAGTCAATCTTGCATCAAAACCAGAAATATTCCATCAATACTTTCAGTTCATTTTAGTTTACACTTTCTAACACTAGACACATGGC